>NW_028327172.1:30950290-31253320 GCF_987537825.1 Furipterus horrens | reverse complement strand
CTCTCCCATGAAACTAGTCCCTGGTGCCAAAAAGGTTGGGAACCCTGCGAACTGATCATGGCCAAACCAGAACTTTTAATTTCTTAAACGCATCTCGCCATCTGCTTCTCTCCCTGTCTCCTGCATTTCCATAAATGGCACCGACATTTGCCCCATGTTCAAGCAAAAAGCCTTAGCATCCGTCGTCCGTCCCTCGCTCCTCTCTTTGCCTCACGTCCCATCTTCAATTTGACAACTCGGCTGACATGTCTCAGAATGAGTCTCTTCCCCACAGCACTGCTGCCATCCCAGACACAGCCACTGTCCTCTCCCCCCGGTGAGTGTGATACACCACCCTGGACCCTGCCACCGTTTCCCCACAGAGCCAGAGGAAGCGCTGACAAGTGTGCCTCAGGTTGGGCCACTTCCTTGCTCAGAACTCACTCTGCCCTCCTCGGCTTCCTGTGATACTGGGAATGAAACCCAAATGGTTTACTGTCTTTCACTCAGATCTTGATATTAGGTGACAAGCAAACTTCTTCTGTAAATATTTTAGGTTTTGTGGGCCACATAGGAGTCTGTCATGTCATCTTCATCATCTTCTTTGCCTTTATCTTTGTCTTTGTTTCTATCTCAGTCCCTGTTCCCTTCCTTCTTCTCAC
Source organism: Furipterus horrens (assembly GCF_987537825.1). Taxonomy (NCBI): domain Eukaryota; kingdom Metazoa; phylum Chordata; class Mammalia; order Chiroptera; family Furipteridae; genus Furipterus; species Furipterus horrens. The sequence continues at coordinate 31,252,679 of NW_028327172.1, read as the reverse complement.
CCTTTAAAAATGTAATAACTATTCTTAGCTCATGGGCTTACAAAGACAGGCCAAGGGCTGGAGTTTGCCCACCCTCATTCTATAGGACCTGGCCTTGACCTTTCTCTCCAGCCCATCCCTTGCCCCACCCCCACCCATCTTGCTCACTCTGCTGCAGCCTCAGTGGCATTCTTTTTTTTTTTTTTTATAAATTTATTTGTTTATTTTATTTTTAGAGAGAGGGGAAAGGAGAAGGAGAGGGAGAGAAACATCACTGTGTGGTTGCCTCTCACTCACACCCCCAACTGGGGACCTGACGTGCAACCTAGTCATGTCCCCTGACTGGGAATCGAACCAGCGGCACTTGGATCGCAGGCCGATGCTCAATCCACTGAGCCACAGCAGCCAGGGCTCTCAGTGGCATTCTTGCTGTCCTTGAGCACACTGACCACAGTCTACTCAGTGCCTGTGCTCTCCTATCCCTCTGTCTCTGTCCTTGTGTCCCTAACACTATTCCCTCAGGTCTGCTTCATAGCTCTCTTCCTTCCTTTGAGTCTCTGCTCACAGGTGCCTGCTTGGGGAAACCTCTCCCAGCAGTCCCTTTAAAGTGCTTGCTGCCTGCACCCCCAGTCATGTTCTGTTCCTCACCTGGCTATACTTCTGTTTCTGGTATGTATTCTATATTTGTTTGCTTATCAGTTCTGCTGCCTTAGAATGTGAGCTCCTTGACAGCAGGCTTTGCCTGTCTCATTTAGCACTCTCTCTCTCTCCAACACCCAGAAAAGAACCTGGTACTTAGCGGTCACTTGAAAAATATTTGCTGCATAAATTAATAAATGTAAGAACAGTTCTGCACTGTAGCTAGTTTTCAACCCCTGCGCTATCACTCATTTGCAACAAGGAGGCCCTCTTTTTAAATCCTCAGCGCTGTTGGCCCTGCCTAATAAAGAGGAATTGGATGAATGCGCCAAGCTGTGCTCCGGGTGACAGTGAGGACTGTGAGAACCCAGTTCCATGTGCTGTCAGGGTCTGAAGGATGAATCTGGGTGGGAACATGGGGGTGGGGAGAAGCAGTGAGAGGAGGGAGCAAAGCCAGGCTTTGAAGTGAAGGGAACTGTCCAGCTCTCAGGAAGCTGATGTCATTAGAGCATCCCTGGAAGATAAGTCCTCAGTGGGGCCAATGCCTGATGTCTCTTGGGGAGAGAGGGAAGCATCTCTTACAGCCAGAGGAAGAACAATGAGATAATGTGTCCTTCTCGGGAACACACGGCCAAGCCAGCCTGCAAACCAGTTAGTGCAGACGTGGAAGGGATAGTGCTTATCAGGCCTAGATGGGATGTGGTAGAAAAATATGGTATTTCTGGAGCCACTGTGACTCCCAGCCCTAGGCACTAATCTGCCACAATCTGATTCTTGGGGCCTCTTGGGATTGGCAAGCTAGAGAGGTGTACCTGGAGCAGTCAGCTATACCCTCCTACCACCCCACACTCCCACCCTGCCTTGCTCCAAAAGCCTCAGGAAAAATGGACATGGATCTGGGTTATTACAAGAGAGGCTGGCTCTTTCTCGGGGCTACTGTAGGGGGCTACTTGAGGGTAGACTGCAAGGGCCGGTCCTGTGGAGGACTCCAGGAGGCTTAGCGCCATATGCCCTCAAGTTCTGGCTCAGGGTCAGACAGGGAGCCTGGGATTGTGCAGAGAGCCTGGTTGTAAGCTGACTCATACACCAGGCAGGGACTGGATCAACCCTGACCCAGGAGCCTGGTCGGGGAGTGCAAAGATAAAGGAGTCTCTTCCTTGAATACCCCTTAGGGTAGAAACTGGAGGGTGCACAACAGGGGAGCCTGTACGCTGTTCAGACTTGGGAATTTTATGTCCAAGATCATGAGTCCAGCTCTTCATCTTAGAAAATAAGATGGCTATATAACATGAGGGAAAACTTAGTGATAGCATAAACCAAACTATCCATGGAGCCATATCCCAGGAGCCCAAGGCAGGTGCTTAGATGATCTGGGATCTGATAATGGGTCAGCCGTGTGGCTTTGACCAGCCAGCTGACCTTTCTGGTGTCTACATTTTCACTTATACTTTACTAATGGTAAATCTTGACACTGTCATCTCATGAGTTATTAGGATCAAATGAGAGAATAAAGGAAGTCTTAGCAAAGTTAAAAAGGCTCTAGTCAAGTATAACTTGACCCTTAATCAACTCATATAAACCAGTAATACCAGTAAAAACAATAAACATCCATTGAGCACTGACCATGTGCCAGACACTATGCCCAGGGTTCATATGAGGGTTTCACATGGGCCTTAGAGCAACCAGAGAGAGCAGGACTATTATAATCCCTTTGAACAATTGATGTCATAGGGCCCAAATAAGTGAAATAACTTGGTCCAGGTCACAGAGCCAGCCAGGGTGGACCAGAATCTGAATTAAAACAATTTGTCTCCAGAGGACACTGGGACCTCGAGGCCTCTAGCACAGATCACCAGGCGTCCAGCCTTGCCCGCCTTGGCTTTCTCAGGGAAGATAACAGACCCGCCACTATCTCTTCCCTGCAGACAGGTTCAGTCCTTGCCAACTGTGGAGAAGCTGTGGAGCTTTGACACTGCCTGCTGTTTATCAACTCCAAAAGCCAGTGTTTCCAATGGGGCAATGAATCCTCCCCAAGCCTGGGAAAATGAGATGCCAGTGAGCATGGGCTCCTCCAGATTATGGAGAGTGGGCGCGTGGGGTGGAAGATTTCTCTCCAGGATGGACCTCCCTCACAGCGTGCTGAGTGGGTCTCAGAAAAACCTTTCCTTGAGAGAGCAGAGGCAGGGAGACAATCTCTGACGTCAGGCTGTCGTTTTCCATCTTCTCATCAGGAAGAAGAGGAGGAAAAGCGGTCTGCGCTCCCTCCCTGCAGCTCTCCCACAGGACAGCGTGAGGCCTGCAGCCCAGGGCTGTGTGCTCAGCTTGGGTAATATGATTCCCTTAAGAAGAGTTTGGTGTGTTGGTCCCTAGAAAGTGGCAGATGAAGGCTTCTGGGTGCCCCTCTGGGAATACCTTAGAAGCTTTTTTGGGTGGACGAAGGACATGAAAGAGGTAGAAGAGGAATTATTGGAAGAACCATGGCTTTTGTCCTAGATAAGAGAAGGCCCAGGAAGCACGGGCACTGTCAAATATTGGAAGCGCCACTCTGAGGCAGCTAGTTCGGGTAGCCTTCCTGGGGGCTGAAGAAGGAATGGTGTAAGAAAACAGATGTCACAGAAATGCACTGTAACAGCTGGAGGCTTCCAGAAGGGAAAGGACTGCCTTCAGGACAGTGAGCTGGCCATCACTGCAGGGATTCAAGCAGAGGCAGATGGTCCTCTCAGCAGGGACCTTGCTAAGGTGGGGACCTGAATAACTACTAGCCACGACCCCTGCCCTTGGGGCCTGCAGGTTGCTGGGTGACACTGGTGGACAACTGGCCAGATGACTCATGCTGGGCTGACTGTGTAACCTTTCTCAGGTAACATGATGTCACAACCCAGGTACAAAGCCCTTGCCCCTGGAACTGTGGTTCTCAGTCGTTAGTTGGCATCACAATGAGCTGCAGGGCTTGTGAAAACACAGGCTACTGGGTCCCACCAGAGTTGCTCATTCAGTAGATCTGGGGTGGTGCTTGAGAATCTGCATATCTAACAAGTTTTAAGGTGTCGGTGATGATGTTGGTCCGAGGACCACACTTTGAGAACCACTGCTTTAGAAGACCTATAAGGCTTACAACCTTAGGGCTAAGGCTACAGATTCAGACAAACCCATGTTAGGATCCCAGCTGCACTATTTATGAGTTGTGTGATGACGGGCACAGTACCTAACACCTCTGTGCTTTCATTACCTGTTCTGTAAAATGGTGATGGTACTACTTTAAAGGGTTATTGTGAGAACTGAAGATGATGATTTACATAAAGAGCTTAGACAGCGGTGGGACAGGCTAAGTATGCAAATATTATTTATTGATCTTAGACTCACATTATGATTATGATGTTAACGTACATTGAGTGAGTGAGAGAGACAAAGAGGGACAGAGGGAGAGGGAGTGAGAGAGGGAGGGAGGGAGAGGAAGAGAGAACAGCACAGGTTAAAAATTATAGATTCTGTTGAATACCAGGCTGTGAACCAAAGGGTTGCAGGTTCGATTCTCAGTCAGGGCACATGCCTGGGTTGCGGGCCAGGTCCCCAGTTGGGGGCGTGCAAGAGGCAACCACACATTGAAAAAAAAAAAAGGTAGATTCTGCAGCTATACAGAGTTTAAGTCCAAGTGATATCATTTACTCACCCAATCACCTTGGGCAAGTTATTTGATTTTTCTGTGCCTGTTTTTCCCTTTGTAACATGTAATTATCAAACCTATGTCAGGTTACTATGATGATTCAGTGAGATATTATATATAGATGTCTCAGAATAGTACCTGTAGAACATAGTAGATGCATTTATGAAAGCATTATTGTTTGTGCTATTATTTTTGTTAATAATAATAATAATAAGTAAAGTCCTGTCTTGAGAAACCAAGGAGAGGCTATTCAGACAGAAGCCAATAGGTGTAAGAGCTAGCTCTGGCCCTCTCATTAAGCAGCTGCACTTAACCTCTTTTTGGACAGCACAGTTAACCTCTCTGTGCCTCAGTGTTTTCCTTGGGGAAATGGGATTATGCCAGCCATCCAGCTCAGTTCATTGACTAAGTTGGAAGAATAACCACCTGGGTACATGATGTAAAAGTGCTTTGACAAACATAATACCAGATTGTCATGAGTTCTTGATGTCTATGTGTGACTAGAGCGTGATGGAAGAAGCTGCGAAAGGGAGCTGGCTTGGGAGAACTTGTCCAGCCATTCTTCTCTATGATCTGAGGAATGTCCAGAACCGCTGAGGCTGTTTGATCCACAGCAGCAGTCGTGACGACCAGTGTCATGTCTTTTCATGGGCCTGCACAGAAGCCAAAAGTGAGCCATTAGCCATGCTGGAAGTTTCCCTTTACAAAACAATGGCGCCCTCATTCTGGGATTCGCTGGGCTGTCATCTGCTGACTTTAGAATAGAGGGTGATTGTGCACACATACTGTCTCTGCTGGTGCATCTCAGACACCGGTTTCCTCCTGTTTCCACCCTCATCTAATTCCCTGTGTCCTAGACTCAGAGTGCCAGCCCCAATCTTCATCCCAGTGGCACTCAGCACAGACCTCCTGGACTGGGAGAAGGAGGCAGCCCTCAAGTACACCGCATATACTACTGGGGGTGTGCGCGCGCGTGTGCGTGTGTGTGTGTGTGTGCACGCGCATGTGTGTGAAGCAATCTCTTTTGAGGGTCAGGATGCCTAACAAAAGTGGAATCAGTTTACCTACTGCTTTTGTTCCAAAGGAAAAGTCTCCAAAGATCCCATTGGAGAATAATTGTTTTGCCCACTTCTAGGGTATTTGTGTTCTTTTACTCGCTCAATCATGTAAAATTTTGGTGAAAAAAAGCAACTGCATTCCCTATAGCAAGTTTATTAGGGAGGTGCTCAGTTTTTGAACAGTTCGGAGGAAGTGTAACCCACAGCCCGTTGGGAAAGCTGCTGCCTTTTAAATTGCTAACCTTAATCCCTGGTGACCAAAACTGGCCCAGAATGAAAGGGCTGATCCCACAGGGAAAATAAAATAAACAGAACCACACCATGCTCTCCCCCATCAAACCACAACCACCAAAAACAAAACAAAGCAAAGCTCAACAAACCAACACAACCCAGTGACAGTCTGAGGGCAACTCCATTCCAAACTGTTTCTCTGAATCATTCAGATGCAAAACCAGAGCAGAGGACAAAAATTAGAAGCCATTTAACTTTTTTAAGTGTTTCAACAATAGTTATCTATGTTTCCATGCCCCCAATTCTGTGGCAGAATTTTTTTTTAAATGTTGTTTTTTTGCCTTAAACGGTTTTATTTCACCTTACATGAACCCCTAGCCCAACTGAGTGGGGCTGGATAAGCCTATAGTAAGTCTTGAAGCTACTTCCAAAAATGCCTGTGGGTCCCCACACCCTGACACCTCTTGGGGTCAGAGCTGGAAGTGCAGGTCCTTGGAGGGTGGGGGAAGAGGTAGGAGGGAGGACTGGCAGTGTGGAGGCCCTTCAAAGGGGGTCAGAGGTCACCCAATGATTGCACAATTTCAACCCTTATCTGTCTCATTGAGGTGGTGGGAGGGGAAGGCCCTGGAGGAGGAGCCCCCAGGCCTGGGATGTTGAAGAGAGCAAATAAATACCAGAGGCACCTGGCAACCCTCCCATTTGAGGGAAAGCAAGCCTGGTCTTTGGAGATGTGTCCTGAATTGCTTGGGAGTCTAAAACCTCTTACCCTGGGGCCTTAAAGTTAGTTTTTAATTCTTCATTCATTCCTTCTGAAACTTATTTCTTAACCTAAGTCCCTTCAGTGTTTGGCAGTGTTTGCGGGAGGGGGACTGTAGAAAGACATAAGACATAATCCTCACTCTCCAAAAGCTTTCTTTCTAGTAATATTTAGAAGGAAATGTTAAATATTCCAATCCCAAGAAATCAAGTGAATCTTAAGTCTTGCAAGTTGGCTTTATTTTCAATACATTTTTCACTGTACAGCGGAAGGAGCTCTATACAGGGGACTCGGATTCTCCTGGAAAATTAGGGAGGGACTGGATGATCTTGAAACTCCTTATAGTCCCAGCACTTGGAATGTATTAATTCTGTTTAATAATACCAATCAGAAGTGAAGCACTAGTCTGAGTGTACGAAGATAAGTAAGATAGAGAGCACCTGTTCCTAAGCAATTTGTAATCTAGGGCTAATAGTATTAATATCAGTACTAATACCCATTTCAGCAAATGAGATGCACCTGCCGGCAACTACAAGCAGAGCTGGACTAGGACATTGAAAGATAGAAACAAAGTACTGGGGACTACATAGGAGGATATGAAGTTTTGATGGGGGGATGGATCTAAGACAAATTCATTAACACAGTTAATTTTACTATGGGTCCAAAGATCAACAGGCTATCATTTGGCAGAGAATGGAAGGAAAAGCACTTCATGCTGAGGGAACAGCCTAGGCCAAGGTGTAGAGGTGTGACTGTGAAGGCCTAGCCCCGCAGAGTGACCCGCAGGGACACTGGGAGGGGCCACCAGAGGCCCTGCTCTACCCAGAAATTCTCTACCACCACCTGACCCCTGTCATTGGAAGGGAGCAAGTAAATCGTGTGGGGAGCCAGCAAGCTACACATTAAGCCCTGTTCAGGGAACATGCTAAAGGCGGTGGCATTTAGTACATTCACTGGGAGATGCCTTTACATGATCCTTTATCTCAGGAAAAAAGAAAAGGGGTGGGCGGAGGGAGAGAAATCCTTTGCTGGCCCAGCCCAGCCCTTTTTAGAGGCCTATTCACTCATTTGTGGGCTTGTCAGTGTGACATTGTGTCTGCCCTGCTGAAAGCCATACATCTTACTTTCAAACATTCCAATGGCCTTGGACCCCCTGAAGACCCCAGTGTTCCCAGGCTGACATTATGGCAGGGGGCTCACGGCCTTCCGAGGCTGGCGGGGCGGGGGGAGATGCCACCTCCCAGGCTCAGGCCCTCCTTGCCACTGGCTTGCCGACAAGAGTCCTTTCTTGTCCAGGAAGGATTAGTGCTTTTTAAAAAATTGACTCTCAAGTTCTGAAAAGCCTGCCAGCTCTGTACTTCCACGGCCTTTTAATTTTTATACATTTTGTTCCTCCAACTCCAAGATCTCTGGGCCCTTCCAGAGTGGAAGGAGATTTAAAATAAGTCTTAAAGTCACATGCTAAACTGTCTGCTCCCAAAGATGGCATTTCTGGGGTTTCATTTCCTATATGTCGTATAACAGTAACATGGATACCACAGAGATAGGGGGTTAGGCAGGCAGGCAAGCCTGAGTGGTACTTCTGTTGGGCGGTTTCTGAGCTGGTTGAACACAGCCAATCACTGTCCCTCTCTGAGTCTTTATCTGCAATAAGGGAAAAATGACCTTTCTTAGCACTGCTGTGACAAGTAAGTGAAAGGTGCCCTGTACCATGCTTAATAAGTAGCTGCTAATATGCTAGGATTTTCATTTGACAAATGATGCTAAACTCTTCTGTGGTTTTGCTATTCAAGCCCAGTCATTTTGGGGAAAAGTAATGGGCTCCCTCTGTCAAGCTACCTTGCTTATTTGCACCCTCTGGTGTGGCACACAGCTTCTGGTCTTCCCTTTGTCATGCTTGTCCATGTAAAGGCTGCCATTCCCCCACGATCAGCCTCCTGTGTGGGTGGAAAGGCATCCTCCCACTTTCGGGGCAGTCCAGAGAGCCCCATTTTGTCAGGCGTTCCCCACAGCGTCTGAACTTTCCCCCATTAGTCACTGTTTTGGCTGAAGGATTGGAAGACCCCTGTTAAACTGAAGTATGTTATCTGGGAAACACATTAAGACAATAACAGCTGGACACAAAGTAGTTTATCAGACACAGGCTGGACTTGCAGAATTGAGGGGTGAGAAGGAACTTGACAGATCATCCGTTTATAGGTGAGGGAAGGAAGGCCCTCAGAGGAGCAGATCTTTGAAATGCCAGGCCTCAAACCCTGCTTCTGGCCTCAGTCTCCTCCCCTCTTTGTTCTGCCTTGCAGAGCAAGATAGACACTCCAACTTTGATTCAGGAGATATTTATCACGTGCCTCCCATAGCTGGGCAAGTGCTGGAAATTCAGGGAAGTGTGAATGGGGAAGACAGACAAGGGAATAAGCAAAGCTAGTTGATGTGGGACAGATCCGTGATGCTGGGGATAGAAAGGTCTGGAACATAAGATACTTCAGGAAAGGGCAGACCCAGTGTCTGGGTGTCAGTGCTACCAGGAGTTGCACGATATTAGGATCTAGAGCCCTACAAAGTGGCTGCTGAGACAGTATGAGAGAGGTCACCCTCAGGGGTCTGGGCTAAGCTAGAGGCAGAGGGCCCAGGGGAGGGATCAGAAAGCCATGAGCTGAAAAAAAGAGTCCAACAGCTGGGAGGAACCAGACCACACTTCAGGGCAGACCTTCACAAGCATTGTTCCCACCAGCTTTGTCCCATGTGGTTAACACAGGCTGATCTCTTTCCCTTAATTCACATCAAAAGCTTTGGTGGAAAATTACAAAAATGGGAGGAAGGAGAAGAAAGGCCCTGGGAGAGGCAACTTGATGAATGATGAATAGCTTTCCAAGGTGCAGGAGGTTTTCAGGAACCATTTCTGTCTTAAAATTGGCAGGGTCCTGATGCCTTCTGGCATGAACTCAGCCACTACCCCTTGGGGACACCCATTGCATCAGTGGGTTATTGGTGATATCAGTCCCCTTTTCCATATACCTCTCCTTATGTAGGTCCTCATTCTCTATCTCCTGCATGATTTCAATAGCCTTCTAACTGGTCTCCCTCCCTCCAGCAGCCTCCACCTTTTCAAAGCTGTCTTTTTGCTGTTACTAGAGAGATCCTCCTAATCAAATCACTGCCTTGGTTTGTAAGAATTAAGGGTAGAATCTCCTTTTCAGGGAGTTAGCCTGCTCCAACCTAACAAACAGCCCTGTTTCTTGCCACTTGATCTGCACATTCTGATCACAGAGAACCTGCCATCACCCCTCCACACGTCTGCACACGCTGTTCCACCTTCCTAGGGATGCATCCCTCCTCTGTGGAGCCTGCCTTCATCCTTCCAGATGCAGGTTTGTGTGTCACCTCTATAAAGCTCTTCCAGGCTTCCCGGTCTTGGTCATATCTCTTTTCTTTACGGCCCAGCTGTATACTGCACAGCCCCTCTTTTGTGGCCCCTGTCACACTGCATTGCAACTGTTGGTGTATGTGTCCCTCTTCTAATAGCCTGTGTGTGTGCATGGTAGGGGCATGTGCACACACACACACGCACGCACGCACGCACACATGAGAAAGACCCCTTTCTGATTTTCAGTACCCAGCACAGAGCCAGGTAAATGCATCATGGCAGATGCTCAAAAAGTGTTTGTTCAGTGACCTAGCACATCTATGGTCTGAAGGTGTGAGGTCTGACAGGCAAAGCTACAGGGTCTATTAACGCTGAGGGAGATGCCCTCTCTGCCCCATCCTACCTTTCCTCCTTGCACCATGAGTGGTTTTCTCCATCTCTGACCAGCAAAGGTTTTGATTGGGAACTAATTGTTCATTCAGTGACTTCCTGGAGATGTGTAGTTTTTAATGGTTTGGATATCCTAGAGAATATGATGAACCTATAGATGCTTCCCCAGAAAATGCACCACCACCACCAAGTCTCACAGCATTTCACAGGTTTCTGGACTCCACGCCCTCCCACCCAGCTTCAAGGACCCCTGGCTTAAAACAGCTGTAATAGACACTGTGTTTTACGCTCTTGGCCAATAAGATTTTGTCAAGCTTTACTTTCAGAAGAAAAAGTTATTTCAGAATCTGTTTTCTAAATGCATAAGATATTTTAATATGGAATATACTTTTTCAAATGACACGTGTTCTCAGATGTTCTCTTTTTCTGTTCCCTTAGGATGTGTCCCTTTCTGTGAGGCAGCAAATATCACTGCCTGTGTTTCGTTCTCCAGAAATATGTGTATTGATGTACATACCAGGGTCTCCTGCAGTCAACTATTCAGTGTAGGTCAGGGCCCCAGGCAGGATGTGGGACATGCTGCCTGGGTCTGGTTCAGTCCTCATTGCAGAGGAAGCTGCAGGAACTTAGAGCAGGGCATTGTCAACAGGCTTTCATTTGGAAAACATTTACTGAGCTCCCACTATGCACCACACACTTGGGGACACTGGTGGGGGGGTGGGGACAAAACAGACAAGGTCCCTGTTTTTGTAGAGTTGGTAGGCTAATGGGACAAGGAAGAAATTAACGCGCATGTAAGTTCACTAAGCTTACACAGTGAGCAGAACAAGGGAAGAAAGACAACAGTGATGGGATGGAAGAGTGGGGGAAAGAGAAGTTCACTACATTAAAAATCACAAGTCTCCCCAAAGAGGTGACATTAGAAATGAGACCACAGGCAGGTATAGGAGGAATAGTGACCAAGTTGAGGGACCGTCAGGTACAAACATCCTGAGGTGGGAAGGATTTCAATGTGTCTGGAAAAAAGAAAGCAAGTCACTGGTGTTGGGGCCCTCTGGAAGGACACTGCCAGATTAGGGGGCGAGTGTGGGACAGCAAGTTGGAGGCCATAGAAAAGATGTGGGATTTTCCAACTATGAAGGGAAGCCAAATCCCGAAAGGTTTAGGTAGGGCAACATTTTGATCTAATTGGCATTTTTCAAGATCACTTTTAAAAGATTTAGGACCCATATTATCACCTCTCCTCATTTTGAAGTTTTGACTACTGACATGAGTGTGTAATAAGGCATTTCCATGAGTTATCACAGGTGTCTTATCAGCAGGAGAAAGCCTGGGTTTCCATCCGTTCCCATCCCAAGATATCACTGCAGAGCAAATCAGAGACAAGGTCTGGGTGGCCACTGCCATCTTGCTTGGGGGAGCTGAGGATTCCTGAGGCTTTTCAAGGATATTGAAAGTTGCTGGGGACCCCTGGAGCTCACTGCCAGATTAAGGGATGCTGGACCTAGACCAAGGTTTGGGCAGGAAGGTAAGGAGGGTCCAAGTACCTAGAAAGAGCCTGTGGCTGGTGGGGGCGTCAGAAGAGGAAACAAAGGCCACACAGCCTCTTCCCCTGTGTCGCCTCCCCCTCCTCCTGTGAGGGCCGCATGGGCAGCAACAGCCAGGTGTGTTTGAAAACATTGCAGCCCTGTCCTTCCCGCGGCAGGAAATAACTGTTGCAGGGGGAGAGGGGTGTGGGTGTCTGGGGCGGGGTGGTGTCCAGATGGTGGTGATGGCGCATCCATCCTGAAGTCAAAAGTCCAGCTGCTCCGGGGGCGGTGGCCCACGAGGGGCCACTGGTGGACAACTGGGGTGAGTTCCGTGCAGAAAAAAAGTGCAGACGTTGCTGAGCTCGTGTGGGGACTGGCGCGAGTTGTGTCTGAGCTAAGGACCTGCGATGACTTGGGAGCAACAGACTGTGGTCCCGCAGCCCCTGCCCCCATCATTGCCCCCCCCCCATTTATGCCTCAGGCTGCCCCGCCTACCCACCTCCTCCCTGAAAGAGTTAAGTACCTCTCCCCTCCAACCTTTTCTCCCTCTTCCCCTGCCCCTCCCATGGGGTTAGCCTGCCCCTTGAAGTGGTGGGGACCGAGCTGGGCGGCCTGCTGGCCAGCAAGGGGGCGGGGAGCCGGCCAACCCGACCCCCCCTCCACCACGGCCCCAGCGGCCTCCGCGCTGCGAGGCGCGGGCGCTTGGACGCTGGGGGAGTTGTTTGATTTGGCCAGGCAGGGAGGCCGGCTGGGAGCGGGTGAGAAAGGCAGGAGAGTGGGGCAGCGCAGGCGGACGCGGGCCCCGCGGTAGGGTCCCCGCGCACAGCAGCAGCCCCGGGGCGGGGGCCAGACAGCCGGGGGCACCGGTGATGCCCGTGCGCCCGGGCCGAGAGGAGGACTCGGAACGGGACGGCCCGACCTGCTGGACTCGAGGGCAGGTGCTTCGCTCCCCCCTCCCTTTTCCTCTTCCCTTTTCTCCTCGCCCTGAAGTAAGATGAGCGTGATGCTGTGGCGCTGGGAACAGAATAATACCACCATGAAGCTGGTAAGGGTGGACTGCAGATCCCACTCCCGGGGCACTGCACTACTTTTTATCCCCCACCCCACCCCCACCCTCATTAAGAATTATCTTCTATGATGGAAAGCCCCTGAAATGCACTCCGTACTTGGTATTTCCCTTATTGTTTTGAAGATGGATTTCAGGGTTTTTTTTTTAAACCAGTAAAGTCTGTGTGTGTGTGTGTGTGTGTGTGTGTGAGCGAGCGTGAGCGTTCGCGCGCGAGCGACTGAAGCGGGGGTGGGAAAGGGCTGCATTATCTCCCGGTCCCTTCCACAAGGAATTCCTGGGGTCCCCAGGCTACAAATGTGGGGAATTGTCTCCTGCCAGTAGATCTGGTCCCGGATCTTCGTGGTCTTCCCGCTCCTTACCCCTCCCCCATTGTGTTTTGATACTGTTGGGATGCACGCGGGTGTTAATCTCTATAGAGGTTTGGCTTGTTTGGGGAGAAGAAACCGTGAGCCCAGTTTGAATGAGCACCGCGTCCTCTTCTCACGCCTCTCACAATGGCTTAGTTTTCTCTCAGGCTTGCAAGAACCATCTAGGCTGCAGGTACTTTTTCCCTCCTCCGTTTTCAAAAATAAACGCCCAGCCCATCACTGCTGGGAGGGCCGAGGAGAGGAGTGGTTTCCTCTGCCCCAGCAGCTGAGATGCTTCCCCACCTCAAGGAGAAAATGTGATCTGAAGGCTTATCTCTGAGTTTTTCTTTTGTGATCTTTTTTTTTTTTTTTTTAATCTGATGGTATCAACTGGGGGGACCTTAATTCCCCATCGAAGTCAGCCAGAGCTGCGTCTAAGTCTTTGACTCCTTTGGATGCCAGTTTCCTTTGTAGTAAAAGGGGCAAATTCTCACCCTGTAGCTGGTGCAAGATAAGAAGCCATTATTTGTAGGTTTCCTGGTATATGATAAGGACACAAACTGGAATTAATACTCACTGGAGTGAGCTTTATAAAGATGTTGCCAAAAAAAAAAAAAAAAATTATAGCAGCTGCATTATAGTCCAAGATGCTAAATCAACCTAAGCTGCTGCTTCATATAATGAACTTATTTGTTGGAAAAATGGCACCTTGCTTTTCATACTTCTTGTGTTATGTTTGGCCTGTCTAACTTTAAGCTACTATTTTACAACTTCGTTTAATGTGCTGTAACATTAGCAGCCGGTATGCACCTTTGCTGCAGTATGTCAGGACTCCAGCTCCCTAATTCTTTCCTGGAATCTTTCTCCAACCACACGGGAGAGCCCAGAGTTTCACACACGTTTTCTCTCCAAGCTACACCTGACTTGCCACTCTGAGACACAGCACAGGCACGTTGGGTCCAGGGCTGGACTGGATAGCATCAGGCTGCTACACCTAAATGGTTTTTTAAAAAAAAGAAGAGAGAGTATGATTGCCCAGAGAGGCAAAACGTGGAACATCCCAGGGGACAGTTTTGGAAGTTTGGTGGCAGGTGGTCATGGTAAGGGCCGGGATGTCCTCACTGCTGCAATGTGGTTGCCCTTTTAGCCTATGAAGGGAGCATTTCCCAATGTGGGTCAAAGATCAGCCTTTATAGGGCCTGTCTGGGTCTTTAGACCTGAGTCTCAATTTTCAAATTAATTGTGAGGACCACCCAAGGTAGTGGCGGTCCACCAAAGTACCCCTCTCCCAGGCAGGGGAGGGGCGGGAGGAGCTCAAACAACCTAGAAGTACTGGGGGGCGGCAGCAGCTACCATCCTGTGCACCTCACTGCTCCCAGGCCTCAGGCAGGAAGAGGGGCATCTTGACATTCAGTGAGCCTCAGCCATGCTCAAGAATGGGCCTCAGCTTTCCTGCAGAACCCTGGAAACCACAGAGGAGCCGGTACATCATCAGTTTGCGTCTTGTTTCTTCATTTACCGATTGGTTTATGTACCAGTTATTTGTGTGGACTCACCTGTGAGGAGCCCAGTTCTGGTGGGAGACTGTGCTGGGTGTGAGGCTTTGCACTTGAGTGATTCTTGGTTTAAATTCCAGCCTTGCCACTTACTAATCTGAATCAGTTTTCCTCATCTTTAAAAGAGGCTTTTACAGCCTTCCTTCCAGACTGTGAAAAGATGAAATGAGCATATGGAAACGGGATCCAGCTCGGAGTCTGAAGCAGGGGTGTCTATAGATGAGAACGACAGTTGTCAATGTTACTTTCTTCGAAGGTAAATGGGGCTCAATCTCTGTCCCGCGCTCTGTTGTGCTGTTGGGTGAATGGTGTCTTCTCCTAATGAGCTTGGGGAAAACAAACCTTTCTTACCTTTGAATCATCAGTGGCCCTCTGTAGGAAAGAGCTTTCTGGGAGCATCTTGGAAGTCAATTGTGTGTGAATAACTGACCCAGAATGGGGCCTGGGGCCAGAGGTGGGTGTCTGAACTTTCATCACTGAAGCAGTTCACTAAACATGAAGTCACTTAACCCACAGCTTGAAAATTCACTGTTATGATTGAATAGTGGAACCAAAGGCTTTGTTTCATGCTCTATTTTAAGGCTAATGGGATCAAAATTAGGCCAAAAGTAATTAAAAGCAAAACTTGTTATATCTTCAGGGAATGTGAGAAATGCACCTGCCCACCTAGGACAGAAGGCAATAACTGGTAAATCTTATTTCTGTCTAAATCTCTTCCTGCAGGGTCACAGGGCCTTTGATGAAAGTGAGAGGAGGGGACTGCTCAGGCCTGAGTGCCCACTGTGGGGGGTGAGCTTGGGGCACAGCTTCAGAGCCCGATGTGGGTGGTTCTGACCTCTTTATCACCCCCACTTTCCTTCTTTTAGAGTCTTTCAGTTTGGCGAGGACAAGGAGGAGCAATGAGGCCACTTCTGGGGCAGCTTGCATCCTCTAAGAAGTGGCAGAGCCAAACAATAGGGCGAGAAAAAGCACCGAGAGAGGCCACCTCTGCAGTCCGTCCCTTGGTGCAGAGCAAGGCTCTCCAGCCCGAGAGATCCACGGTCACAGCTCAGTTGAGGAGCTGGTAGTTGCATGACATGGGGCCTGTTGCACAGTCTCTTCCAGCCTTAGTTTCCTTGTCTGTGAATGGGTACCACAGGACCTCACACAGTTACACAGAGAATTAGAAAAAAGTGTGCAGCTCCAGGCTGTGTGACTCAGTTGGTTGGACGTTGTCCCACAAGGGGAAAGGTTGCTGGTTTGATTCCCGATTAGGGCACATGCCTGGATTTCAGGTTCAATCCCTAGTCGGGGTGTGTAGGAAAGGCATCTGATCTATGTTTCTCTCTCATAGCGATGTTTCTCTATCTTTCTCCCTCCCTTCCTCTCTAAAAAATAAAAAAAAGTGTGCAACAGGCTTTGAGCTCAGGGTCCAGCAATTGACAGGTAGCGAATGGTAGCTCTTGTGATTTTAATATAGTTCAGTAGTGTATGCATATCTCTGTGTTTGGAGAAAAGAATCAACAGAAAAGCTTCCAATGTTAACAATGCTGAGTTCTGGGGAGAACCAAGATTTTTTTTTTTTGTCTATACTTCTCCTTATATTCCACATGTTCTACAATGACCATATATTACATTTATCATCAAGGAATATAAAAGATATTACTCCTAAAATAATGTAATATCAATATTAATCATATTATAGCTAACGTGTTTTGCGTCTTTACTTTAAGCTCTATTCCTTTTCATCCTCACCGTACCCCTGTGAAGTAGAAACTGTTATTATCCCCGTTTTTCAGATGAGGACCTTAAGGCTCAGAGAGTTCAGGGGCTTGCCTAGGATTCCAGGGCTAGTAATTTGTGGAACCTCTGCTTTGTCTGATGGCGAACACTAGGCTTTGAACTGCAGTATTATAAATCCCTGGGCACCTCCAGGAGAGAAGCAGGGCCTTCTGCTGAGCTAGGTACGTGTGAGTGTGCAACACACAGATCTGTGCTGACTACCACGTTTCTGTCAGTGAGGAGCCTCTTTGGTCAGGGAGAAGCTGAGTGAGGTGGAGAGCAAAGGAAACAGTGATCAGAGCTGGGTTGGGTCATCACTCTTCAGTGTCCTGGAAAACACATGTGAGGCCATTTCTCAAAATGAGGGAGAAAGTGGCTTTGAATGAAGAATAATTGAGAATAATGAGGATGAGGGAATGTGCCTCTGGCCTTTGACCTTCCCCCAGAGAGGCATTGGTCAAAGACCCCCTGGGCCTGTCTTCAGCCAGGCTAACAAGCAGATTAAAAGAGGTTGGTGGGTTAAAGGGCCCTGTCTGCCTTTCTGCAGTTATAGTGTGCCCTCCAAAAGCAAGGATGCTGTGAACACTGTGGAGCTCCTGAGGACACAGGTTCTGTGTTTAAAGTACTGTGGTCCTTCACCTCTTACTCATCCTTCTGTACATAGACTGATTCTCCTCTTAAAAATTTCTGCTTTTTTTCTGAATAAAGCTGTTGACCATTCACCTGATGGTACTTCTTTCTTCTGCTGGAAAATATCAGTCATTGATACCCTCAGGACTTCTGGAACTTTCTCCTGTTTTCTGCTCTTTATAACTGGCATAGATTTTTATCATCTCCCAGGTGCTGAAACAATTGTTTGTTTCCTGTCAATTCTAAATATCTCAAGAGCAAGACATTCCATCCTTATTTTTGGAGAAACCAGGTTGCAATAGACAGGAATGTTTCCATCTGCATTTCTGTTGTGGGTAATGAGCCATCATAACCTTGCTCTGTGTTTCAGAATTGAAACCCAAGCATGTAAGGAAGGTTTTGACTCTGGTTAATTGCCAGGAAAATAAGAACAGACTAGTGGGGGTGGAGGAAAGAAAACCCCAGAAATTAGTAAGTGACTTCCTTTGCATGACATTTTGAGGTAACACAGTTTTTCTTCATTTTTGCGTTAATAGGTGTAGAGATTTGTAATTGGTCCCTCTGGTGACTTAGCGGTACTCACATTACTTATGCAATGGTTATTGTACGAAGCCAGCTTCTGCCAACCACCCAGAAGTCGTGCTGCTAAGCGTTTCTTCAGGGTCTCTAGCCTCTCCAATATGTGTGGACTAGACTGCCATCACCCATCTAGCTTCAGACACAGGGCTCCCGGTAGGGTGACACAGGGGCCATTCCTGAGGGTCATTCGTTTTGACTCAGATGTTGCAAACGCACTGGTGCTGATGCTGTAGGAGTAGCAGCTGTGGAGGTGGAGAGGCTGTGGAAAGAATCTGACCTACCCCTGAGCAGTGGGTAATAGGGTGAGGGGTTACAATGAGTTGAAAGATATTGTTTAAATGGTAATGAGAAGGTGTGTTAGAGATATTTGGGAGGTCTAGGAAGTAGGAAAGGATTTTCTAGCTACCAAAGATACTGTGATGTGGGACAAGGGTAAGCACCTGCATTATACATTTTCTTTGTCATAGTGAGAGAGGGGCTGTGTGCTCACAGGGAACAAGATAGGACCCAAAACACAAATGTATCTATGGCAAGGGAAGCACTTTAAAGAGGGATTTACCGGCTCCGTAGGTGCATTGGGCTCAGAGGCTGTGGATCTGTGGTGGGCCTGGGAGGTGAGCCTCGGTTCACAGTTGTAGCTCCTGCCAATTTGCTCTGGCATTGTGACTGATAGGAGTTTCAAGAATCAAGACTGCAAATGTCATCTTTCCTGGTCAGAACCCTCTTTTGTGGAATCCTACTCACTAGGGCGTGAAGTCCAGCTCCATGGCGTCCACGGTCTTCTAGGTGACAGCAGTGTTTTACATCTTTGCAGGCCTGTCCATAGAAGCTGTGCGCATCAGCATGGCCAGCACTGGGATGTCTCCCTTTCACTGCTCCCTGGGACTAAATGCTTCTTCAATCTGTCTGTGTACATCCCATCTTCCAAAGCTCAGTCGTGCCAGCCCACTTCGAATCCCTCAGTGCCCTAGATCCTGCACTGCTTGTGCGTGTGCTGTATTTCTTTTGCTGGACTTACAGAATCATGGGTAGATGGTCACCCTCAGTTCCTCTCAGCTCGGCCACCACCAGCTGGGTGCCCTTGGGGGAGGATATTATCTCTGAGGCTCTATTTCTTCATTTGTAAAATGATGGTGCTACCGCTTCTAAAAGGACTTGCTTGATAAAATAGACGTAGTAAATGCTCAATAAGTGTCAGCTATTGTTAGAAAATGATGATATGCATTTATTCATTCAACAAATATTTATGAAACATGTACTACTTATAGGGGATACACTAGTAAACAAAAAAGAAAGTTTTGCCTGCATAGAACTTATACTTCAGTGAAGGAAACAGATGATAAGCAAAATAGGTTTTGTTTTGTTTTGTTTTTCATAAAGATGAATGTTATGGAGAAAAATAGAGTAAAGACTGGGGAGGCTGGGAGAGGTCACTGTCATATAGGGTAGTTGAGGAAGGCTTCACTGCAAATGTGGCAGAGTTGTGTAATAATATCACCATTATTATCACTCCTCGGGGAGGCATTGTAAGTAAGTGACTGTATAAGTTATTACCCAAGCCGTTCACTGCTGTGGGTGAAAGGGGTGCTATTAACAATCACACCGGGTTATAGGTACAAACCAGTTCGTTCCATCCTGGGCAAGATGAGAAGCCTTTATATTTACACTTGGCCATTTCAAGTACAGAGATTGGCTAAAACATAAGATAGTGTCAGACAGACCTAGATTCAAATCCTAGGTTTTGCCACCTGCTAGCTGTGGGATCTTGTGTGAATCGTTTCATCTCTCTGCCCCTTAGTTCCCATGTTTGTTATGCATACCTGATAGGGATTTCGTGAGAATTAAATGAGATAAACGCAAGTAAAGCTTTCAGTGCAGAACCTAACACCTCATTAGCAGTCAATGAACATTCATTACCATCATCATCATCAGTTCAAGGGCAAAAATCATTCTTTTTCCTGTCTCTCCCGGTTCCTGGGAAGGGGTGAAGGCGCATTCATTAACGTTAGGGTTGAAAATTTAGCTGAGCAGGGGACTTGGGAGATGAGTTGACTTGGTCTGCCAAGCAGTTGCTTCCACCCATAATCACAGAATATAAGGCTCACCCAGTGTCTGAATGCTGGACTCGAAGGTCGGGAGGGGGACTTCATGCTGGGGCAGCCACAGCAAGAGTCAGGACCAACAATCTTGAAATGTTAGTTGAGGAAGGGCCCCCATGACTCGTGGCCCCAGCAATCAGTGGAGGAAGCAGGGACCCAGAGAGGTGAAATGACCTGCCCAAGACCTCGTGGCCTTTCACCAGTTTTAATGCATCTGCTGTTACCCATCCTGCAAATTGGTGTAACAAAGATTATAAAGGACAAGGGGAGAGCACTTAGCTTTCCACCTGGAAAAGCCATGTTTCTTTGGAAATGGGCCGCGGGTGACGTAACCCTGCCCTATCCCATTACCCGGTACTTGGCTAATCTTTGTACAAAACTTGTTTTGGTGAAACTTGAGCGTGGAGAAGCCAACTAAAGTATATTACTTTCTCATTGTTGAAAGCTTCCTAGACTTGGGCTAACATTTAATCTAAAGAGTAAGGTGATATTTCCTGAGATAGGAATGAGTTCGTTTTGAAATTAAATGAAGTGAGTTTATTGCGCTGGTTGGCTTTTTCTTTTCTTTCTTTTTTTTTAAGTGCTAACTACAATAGTAAATGTTCTCTCTGAAAAGTAATGTTTGGCTGCTGTATGGGGAAGAGCAGGGAGCTATAGACAAGGTAGTTTTCAGTCTTCAGATGCTGTCTCACTGCCTCTTTTGTTAGGTACTGTTCCAGATTGAGCTATATTTTGGTTTAAGGGGATGCCTATTTAATAAATAGATTTCTGACCCAGAGCAATTTGCAGACAGCTAGGTTTATCTTACATTATATTTCCTGAGCACCTGGTACACACTCTCTCTTCCTCCCTCCTTCCCAAGATGCTTATCACTCAGTAAGGGATGGCTGCACACCTAGCTTACACTGCGAGCAAAGTTCTATTCATGGGCCTTCTTGGATAGCAAGTTGGTAAAAAATATAAAAAAGAGCATGTACATAAGCGGATAATGCTAGGAATTTGGTGCATTATTCTTTTCACGTAAATCCTGGAAATGTAGACTTCTTCAGGGAGACTATTGAAGTTTCAAGGCTGTATATGGTATAGTTCTAAGATGTTTCAGCTGCGAAGCCCTCTTGATTATGTCTCCGCAGTAGCCATTGTGGGTTAAACAGCCCCCTTTCCCATGCCACCACCTTGCTTTGAGCTTCCTTTGACTCTGCAGATGGAGCAGACGCCTGCTAGAGCCTAAGCCCTCGGGAGGCAGCAGTCATATCTCCACCGTCTTTGCATTTGCCAGAACCCCCCACCACCACCACTTGGCACATACTATGTGTTGAGTGAATGGGACAACTGTAAAGTCTCCATTCTGATTTTTCAACACAACGCAGAGTTGGATCACCTGGAATATGTAGGTTGTTCATTGTGAAGTGAATAAAATAACAAGTGACTCTGAGCGGTAGCTGGCAGGGGGTCCTGGGTTCTCTCTGGGTCCAAATCATTCTTGTTTCAGGCTGCAGTTTGGTTCCTGCCCAGTAGAGGTCCACTCCAGATTTAATGAAGCTGGAGTATTTCGGGATTCTGTGGCTGCTTGGGAGATTTATGACAGTGAAAATTGTTCTAGGAGTTTTCCTGTGTGGTGGCTTCTGGGTGGTTTCCCAGGTACACTGAGCTGGGGGAATACAAGGAATGTGGAGATCCATCTTGCACCTCCCAAGGGGGTGGTCCTTTCCCCATCTCTCCTCCCTTCCCCTCTACCCTCCTGCACACACACACACACACGCACACATACTCACACACACACACGATAAGACCTTATTGGAGAATGGGGGTCTAGACTGAAGTTGGAGCAAATCACCAGGCCCTTGGTGTTGGAATGTTGGAATTCAAGTGCTCATTAGGCCCAGTTACCTCCTGGTTTTGCTGCGTGTTCCAGGCTGGGGGTTGGTGGGTGGGTTCTGGGACTCAGCTTCTTGCGGGCCGAGTTTATTTACCTTGTACTATAGGTGAGGTGTAGCTGTGTTTTGGGAGCAAGGTTCTGATGAAGACTTTTTCTTTCTGATACATAGTGTCACATTTGGGAGGAGATAGGCTGCAGCCCATGCATGCTACCTATCCCTCTTTGAATTTCCATGACCTGAGACCTTCAGCTGGAATGGTGGTTTCACAGTTACCCTGGGTTTTGAACATTTTGTGTGTCTCAGGTAGTGTGGTGGGTTCTGGGGAATGCAAAGATGGTGAGGATGTCAGCGTCCCTCCCACGGTTTTTGCCTTGTGGGCTTCCTCTAGATACAGTAAGCGAAAGCTAAGGTCGTGGCTTGGGAAATGCATCCCTTGGGTTGGAGTGCTGTTGTGGAGGCAGAATTGACAGGGCTGGCTGCCTGATTGTCAGTGGCCAGCAGAAAAAAGAAGGGGAGTTGAAAGATTTCCCAAGGCTTTTAACCTGGTAAATCTGGACTATAGATAGCATTGTCCCTAAGAAGAATCAGAAAGTCAGCAGGAATGGCAGTTTGGAGAGAGAACAAGACATGATGGATTGGTTTGGTACCAATCATTTTTCAAGTTTTATTGAATATTTATCTAAACCAGTGGTTGTCAGCCTTCCTAATGCCGCGACCCTTTAATACAGTTCCTCATGTTGTGGTGACCCCCAACCATAAAATTATTTCCATTGCTACTTCGTAACTGTAATTTTGCTACTGTTATGAATCGTAATGTAAATATCTGATACGCAGGATGTATTTTCATTGTTACAAATTGAACATAATTAAAGCATAGTGATAAATCACAAAAAAGTATGTAATTATATATGTGTTTTCCGATGGTCTAAGGCAACCCCTGTGAAAGGGTCGTTCGACCCCCAAAGGGGTCGCGACCCACAGGTTGAGAACCGCTGATCTAAACAGTGGCCAAACTATGCAAGGGTTCTGTTAATGTAACATAAATCAACGCTGTGCCATCAGTCCTCCCCACTGCCTAGGGACAGAGACGTGTGGCCTTTATTTACCTGGCTAAGCACCTTTAAGGCAAACACATATCAGTTCCCCAAATCTAGGACTTCTGATAAAGTGTGAAGGACATGAGTTAGGCCTGAGTCCAAAGGATGGCTTCTTGCCTTCTCTCCCATGAATTGGCTACAGGATCAATCTAACGTAACGATCACCTGGACTCCAGGTGGAGATACTAACTAGAAAAAGAGTCAGAGGTGTCTGCATCCTAGAGGTAAGAGACTGCACAGAGCTTGATTCCTGCCCTTAAACAGTCCCTCCACCCACCAGTAAACTGGGGGCCCCATAAGAGTACTGATCTCCACCAGGTCAGATTAGACATAGCATTTCCCATGGGTGTGGGGAGAGAAGCCAGAAAACACTAATGGCACTTCCTTCTTTCGGGAATCCAAGTGGGATCTGGGAAAAATGATAAAGGGGAAGTTTCTGTTCCTCCCTTACATGCTTCTCTGCCATCCAACTCTTAATAGTCCAGCTGGGGAGGCCAGACTAATTCAAGGAAACATGGAAGACACTTCTACAAATTACTGGACAGGAGCTGTGTGCTGGTCACTTGCGTGCACAGGAAAACAGTGTGCTGGGAGCCTCGATCTGAAGCAGGACCTAGGCTCGTCCGACGGTGGTAGACGAAGGGCAGTAGGGGATCAGAGGAAGGCAGCGTGTATAGTGCGTTGATTTTGCAAACAAAAAGAATTTGGTCCAAATATTGTGGCCTTGGGCAAGTTACCTGACTTCTCTGAGCTTTGGTTTCTATATCTGGAAGACTGTTAGAACCCTTTTCTGCCATGGATGTCAGAAACCCTAAAGAGGTGCATATGTGACAGTATGGTGGCACCTAGAGAGGCTGCCAGCACACAGTGGAGGCTGGAAAAGTCAGACTCCTGAGTTCAGACGCAGCACAGATGGTGTTGTTCTGGAAACCTTAAACCTCTAGGACTTGGTGCCGGGCTTACAGAATAGGCAGAATTTGGGGCAGGAGAAGGAAGGGTGAATGGCAAGTGTAAAGACTCACATTTTCTCTATTTTATGAAATTCTTTCATTATTTAGCTAACAGGAAAGAGGATTTTCAGTAGGCCCACTGGGTTCTAGCTCAGAAAGGACTGACTCTTCTCTTCAAAGAAGTCTGGATGTCAGTCCTGGTTTTACTTTCTTTATTCTGAGGAGTGTGGTTCCAAGGATAATTTAACATGAATATTTCAAATTTAATATGTCCCAGATGTGGTGCTAAGTAACCCATCAAACTGTCTCTCTTCCCTGCTCTTCCCACTTCTGTAAGTCAGGCTTTCTTAACCTCAGCACTGTTGACATTTAGTGGGGGCAGATCATTGTTTTTTGGGGGGGGGGGCGGGGGGCTGTCCTATGCATTACAGGATGTTTAGCTGCATCCCTGGCTTCTACTCATGTAGAGTGTTTAGTAGCAACTCAGAGTGTTTAGTAGCAACTCTCCAGTCGTGACTATCAAAAATGTCTCCATAGATTCCCAGATGTCCCCTTGGGGACAAAATCACTGCTGTTGAGTTCCACTGCAGTAAACCACCTGCCATTTACCAGCTGCTCACACCAGATCTGGAGGCACCAGCCTAGATTCCTCCTTCTTGTACACTCCCTATTCCAATAGGAAGTCCTGCTTGAACCTCCAGGTAGATCTAGACTCTGACCGCGTCTCATTTTCTGATTGACAGGACAGCATCAGAGAACTGCTGTAGTCTCCTAACTAGTGTCCCTTGTTCCACTATTGTCCGTTTCCAGTCCATTCTCTAAATAGCCCAGGTGGTGTCAAAATACAAATGGTGCCCCTTCACTCTCCTTCTTCACGTATGTGTCTGTGGCTTCCCCTTGCACGAGGAATAAAAATCCTGACTCCTCAGCAGGCCTTGAAAGACTCTGTCCCATTTGCCGACTCCCCTCTTTCATCTGCATCTCCCTTGGTTGCTCACCAGGCAGCAGTTGCACCATCTGGCTGTGAACTCACCAAGGGGAGTTGGCCTGTGGCATCCCCTTGACCTGAATGCAATGCTCCCCACTTTATACATGATTGGCTCTTTCTCATCTTTCAGGACTCACCTAAATGGAACTCCTTCATCAAGATCTTTCCTGCTCTGTCTATCTCATGTAGGTCTTCTTTTCAAAATCTTAGCCCCTGGTTTCTTTCTTCACAACACCTATCACTGTTAGAGGCTGTCTCCTTAATACAGGTTGCTGGCTTCCGTGAAGGCAAAAATCATGTGTGACTGACTGCTTTTAGACCTATCTTCACTACCAGGTACAAGGTAGATGCTCAGTAAATATATTGATCAAATAAATGAATTAAGCTTAATATCCTTCTTGAGGGAGAGGGATGCCATTATTTTGTTTTAAATTGGTAACAGTAGCCCTGGCCAGGTGGCTTAGTTGGTTGGAGCATTGTTCAGTGCACTGAAAAAGCTGCTGGTTCTATTCCCAGTCAGGGCATATGCCTAGGTTGTGGGTTCGATCCCTGGTTGGGGGCACACGAGAGGGAACCAGTCAATGTTAGTCTCTCACATCAATGTTTCTCTCTTTCCCTCTCCCTGAAAATCAATAGAGACATGTCCTCAGGTGAGAATTAAAATAATAAAATAAAATTGGTAACAGCAGAACTCTGGAATTAGACTTCCAATAAAATAAGTAGTATACCAGTTTTCTTTGAACCTCAGGACTGTTAGCACACTGCCAAATAAAGAGTAGCTGCCCACGAAATAACTGCTGAATGGATGATTGGGTCATTTTTATCCAGTAAGAATTCATGTAATAAATGTAATATGAATACATAATGATTAAAATAAGAAGGTCTTAAGCAAGTAGTTGAAATCCCAAAATTAATTTTTGACCTTCTCAAGCATTTAATGAGGAGGATTTGATCTCCCCTCCCCAGGCCCAGGTCTAAGACATTGATGTTATTTTCAGCTGTTATTGTTAACGTAGCTTTTAGAAGTAACCAGAAAATACAAATGTTATGCTGCCTGCCCTGTTCGGTGAATGTTTGTTGGCTCTAATCAGGGCACTTAAGAAAAAGAAATGAGAATTAGTTAGTATATAGGGACGCATACTCAGGTGTCATCTGGGAAATGAGTAAGTTCGGGATCTTCATTAGAGACAGACAAATGTATAGCCTCTGAGAATTTATTCTCCAGTGGAAGAGATGAGGACTTGGGGGAACAGAATAGCATATAATTATACTAAACATCCACGGTACTGTTTTAAATATCATTTGAGTTGCTTTGAATTAGGATCGGGGCTTTTCCCCCTTTTTCTGGACCAGACTCTCAGCTGTCAGAAGCATGGAGAAGTAATGAAGATTCTTTACATTCTCAGACTGCTTTCTGGGAATCCTGCAAAGTCCCGCCTTCTCTGATTACTCTTCTCATGGCTGAGTTCAAGGGCATTTTGCAAACGCGGACTCTGAATCTGGGAAAATGCTTTATGACCATTTTTTATGACCTCAAAGCAACCCACTGAGGCAAGTTATTTCCTTCTCTTTGCCAAAGGGGAAAAACCAAGGGCCTGGTACATTGCCCAGGATCTCCCAGGCTCAGATGCTCACTCATGGGCCGCTCTCAAGTGCCCAGCCACATGCCGTCTTTTTCCATTAGACGTGCTTTGGCTGCTCTGGGGAAGGGCCTGTCAGCAACTTCAGCCCACATTTCCATGGACTCCATGGTCTCCGCAGGAGGGAGCAAGGCCCATTTCAGAGAACCATATAGTACTGTTAGAGCTGTAAGATTTCAGTGCGGAGTTCTAGTCCAAGCCAATCCTTTTATACTTGGGCCAGCTGACATCCAGAGAGGGAAAGCGATTTGAGCAAGATCACAGCCCACAGTCTCCCCTTAGCCCTGTGCATTTTTTGTTTCCAACACAGTTGTCATTCATTAGAAAAGTGTCCTGAGTACCCACGAGACTTCATTTCTTAGAGGCAGGACAGAGCAGTGAGCAGTGCAGAGGCTTTTTTGGTTAGTTTTTTGGAGAGGTAGTTACGGCAATGGTTAAAGCAAAACTCTGGAGCCAGCCTGCCTCGGTTCCCATTCCAGCCCAGCTGTTCACTGCGTGACCTTGCTTAACTAGTCTGGGCCTCAGTTATTCTCATCTGTGCAGTAGGGATGGTTATTGTCCCGCCTCATCGGGGGTCGGGGGTGTGTGCTGTGGATGAGATGGGTTAATATGTGTCAAGTTCTCAGACTAGTACCTAGCACAGTGTAAGGACTACCAAAGTTGCTGTCATCATTATTGTGTGGATCCTATTTGCTTTTCACTGGCTGTGTGGCATCTCTGAACCTCAGATTCCTCCTCTGTAGGAATAATTCTGGCCCAGCAGAATTGTTGAACAGATTGGAGATCGTGCATATGAGGTGATGAGTCAAAGGCCGCATCTTTTACTACCTTCAGAGGTGTGACAACGTTGTGTTTGTGAGGCAGGCAGCTTGAGTTGTTCCTCTCTCTGTCTGCAAAATAGAGGCCTGTCCCGGCTGTATCTGCTGCTAGCTTTAATGACACTCACGTACAATATTACTTATATTTTTTATTTGTTAGCATTTCTTGAGAACTTGCTAGGTGACAAGCTCTATTCTGTGCCCTCACGTGCATTATCTTATTTAATCTGCACAATAGTCCTGTGACGTAAGTGCTATTAATACCCCCCATTTTATTGATAAGGAAACAGAAGATTATAACTTTACCCTGAGTCGCTGAAAGGGGTAACCACACTGATGAACCCACATCGATCTGGCTTGAAAATCAACACCCTTAATCACTCACTGTTAGGAACAGTGCCAGGTTCTGGTTGTAGATGAGTCCTGTGAGGGTTGACGTCACCCACACCAAGGGTACTAGAGGAGGATGGAGCACCCTCCCGGGTTAACCATTACCACCTCGCCAGCTGCCAGGTGAGATGACTAGAGGCCACGGCAAGGGCACTGCATCCTGAAACCCCTCCTTTTACCCTCCCACCCCACCCCACACATGGCATACACCAATCTGCTGCAGGCTTTGTCTCTGCCAAGCCCGCCAAGTTCTCTTCCTGCCCAGGGACAGAGCCCATGGGGAGCAGAGAGTGGCACAGTAGGTCTCCAGGCCTGGGGCTGGGCAGGAAGAAGCCGGGCCTGAGAGCTATTCAAAGGAGCATCTCAGCCTGCAGAGGAGAGAGTCCCATCTCATTGTTGTGGCGCTCTATAGCAGAGCTGGGATGAGATCACCTGTGACTGATCACCTTTCTCAAGCTAGGTAAGAGTTTGGGGCAAGCAGAGTGCTTGGGTTGGAATTTTGGGCTGGACCCACCCAGAGAGCAGGCACTCAGTGCTCCTAAGGGAGAGCCTGGCTGGGCTGAGGGTGGCGGCTGGTAGGTGTGGAAAGCATGTGGGACTTGGGATGGACTTGTTCAGATTTCAGCTCTGCTCTGCACCAGTTAGATGGCTCTGGGCTTCATTGATCCCCCTGCAGTACAGAGGTGGTCTTTCCTTCCCACATAAGCGGATTTCAAGTGGGGTTATAGAGTAGACCTGTGTGAGCAGAGGTGCTGGCTAACATGGTGCCGAAGCCCTAGGAGATTCTTTGCAAGTGTTCACCTTCTTCTGCCATCTCTGTATAGCCCCTGCTTTGGGAAAGGACTACTTTGGGCATAGGGCAGGGTGCCTGTTCTTCACATGCATGGTTGATGTATGTATCTCAGTGATAGTGGAAGGTGATTCCTCCTTGCTTGTCTCCGTAACTACTACATACTTAGGTCCAGGTCGTTAAGAACTTCTATGCCAGTGACACTTCTTCCTTTCATAGGTAGCTTAGCCTCACGCCACCCCTCCCACCTCCCCACCCCCCACCCCCTGTAAGTTCTTCTGTAAGTCAAAAGCCTCACTGCCAGGGGGATTTCATTCTAGGCAATGGAGAGCATAGCCCTCTTTGGTACCCAGCTCAGCCATGGTCTGCCGCAGGGGACAGGACTCCCTGCAAACAAGAACCATTTCTGGGGCCACTGAAGACCCACATTCTAACTGGGACAACCATCAGGCCAGAGGGATGGAGAAAAACCTCTGCTCCTCCCACTGCCACGCCTCTGCTGCTGTACGCCAGTACCGGGAAGCAAGGGCCCTCTGCAAACTTGCGGGCAATTGCGAAACTCAACCTCTGCTGGGATGGGGGCTCTGGTTTTTGTCTCCCTCTGGGACATCTCTTCTTTATTTGAGACTTCCTGCTTCATTAATAGGTACCCTTAATACTCTTATCTCCACATGCCTTCTGGATCTGCTGAAGCATAATGCCAGAGCACATTCTTCCTTGGAAGTTACAGGTCCTTCTGGGGAGGTTTCGGGCTCTTAACTTGGAAACTGCAAAGCAAGAATGGGCTCAGATTGTGGGGGCAGGGGGAGGCAGAGGAAGATAGGGAGCACCTGACAGCCCTGTTTTGAGTGAGCAATTTTTTCTTTAATAAGAATGGAGAGCACTGGCTGGGTGCATCAGCTGGTTGGAGTGTCGTCCCACATTCCAAAAAGGTTGTGGGTTCAGTCCCTGGTCTTGACACATATGGGAGGCAACCTACCTATGTCTCTCTCTCCCTCCTTTCCTCCCTCTCTAAAATCAATAAACATATCCTGGGTGAGGATAAAAGAAAGCAAATGGAGATACTGCTCTGAGCTTGTCTCAGCCCACACCTCACATAACAGCCTCTGTTGTTAAATCTAAAGGCGTTGTTCATTGTCCATCTCTGCTTTAGAACTAATGGCTGTGTATGTATTCAGTTTCACTTTTATGATGATAGAATTTAGAAAAGCCAGTCAAGTCGGGTAAAATTCCAGCCAAGTTCTAACTTATTTATTGAGGAAGCTTTGATTCAGTGCCCAAGTGTGCCAGTCTTTCTCAGCTGCTTTTCCTCGCTGCCTGCAGCCTCCTGGCCCAGGCCTCTTGGACCTGGACCATTCCAGTCACCAAGGACCTGTGCTCCCCGCTTCTACTCCTGACCTCACCGCTCTGTCTGTTCTTCCCACAGGTGGCCAGAGTGAGCTTTTGAAAACTTAGATTGTGTTGCTCCCTGTTTCAAACCTTCCATGGCTGCCCACTGCATGGAGACTAAAATCCAAACATCCCTGTTATGTATGCCTTGGGAG
This sequence comes from Furipterus horrens, assembly GCF_987537825.1. Classification (NCBI taxonomy): domain Eukaryota; kingdom Metazoa; phylum Chordata; class Mammalia; order Chiroptera; family Furipteridae; genus Furipterus; species Furipterus horrens. Next base: position 31,222,930 of record NW_028327172.1, on the reverse strand, counting down.
GGCCTGTGTCATGTAGCCCCTGCCTACCTCCTGACAGCATCTCACACCCCCGTTTTCTCTTGGTTGCAGGCATCGGGGATGCCTTTCTGCTCTTGTAATGTTAGGCTCTTCCTCACCCTGGACCTTTGTCCTGTTTGTTGGATCACCCAGAACATTCTTAGGCAGCCCTTTATGTGAAGCTTCCTTCTCATTTTATCCTCAGAGAAGGCTGCTCCCTGACCCCCAACCATTCGGTCGCCACCTACGTCACCCCTTTATGTCCCTTATAACATACCACATGCACTGAAGTTGTCTTAATGATAAGTGTATTAAGTTAACATCCATTTCACCAGATTTATATGTAAGGTCCATGACTTCAGGGACCTGTCTCTCTGACTTGTACTGAATCCTGGGACCTAGCACTGTGTCAGCTTCAAAGGTAGGGGGAAACAAACATTTGTCAGATGAATGAAGGAGTGAACAATGGGCACTCCACTTGAGCAGGGTTCTCTGAAAAAGAACGCCTGTGCTTGTTAGGATGCCAACTATACTGTTGCATTATTAGTTATATTGCACTGTGGTGTCTTACGTTGTGTTTCTCATGTCCTCTCTGAAATCCGAGACTTGTGGACAGGCTCTGCAGCAGATAGGACCCCACCCTTTGAAAAACATTGTGAGCTAATGTATTTACGGTGACTAGAACAACCATTTCTCCCAGAGACTTTTTCCATAATTAGGCATGTTCTAAGATGTGCTTTGTGACATCTCTGCTGAACGTGACCATGGTAGGTCCACAGCAAATTTGGCCTCATCCTGCACTGTTTAGTCATGAGTTACTTCCTTGGCATTGTTCCTATCCTTTTCTCTTATGCTGGGTTTTGGGACACCCTGGGTGCCAGTACCATTTTTAAAGGATGGCTGGAGAGAAAATCACCCACCTCCTTTCCCTCACATGATTGTGAATCTGCATCCTGGAGTTACCTGGGCTCTGCAGCCGAGAGAGTCTGCTACTTTTATTTGGTGCCAACTGTATGCCCACACAGCTGTTGTTTCCTACCCTCTGGCCAGGTCCTGAGAAGGGAGCTAGTGCATTTGTATCCCAGTGAGGGCACCTGAAGTGCAGGCACTTGGCCCTTGTGGCCACGCTCTGCTTCAGCTGTAGAGGCGGGGTCTGTCCTCTGTCCTGTCACGTCTTTGCCCAGGAACTCAACACTGGCAGGAACGGAAGGGAGAAGGATTGCTCATTCCAATTTCAGTGTCATTTATATTCATCAAAATTCACAAGGACTCAGAATGAGCAAGTACTTTAAAGAATATATCCAGATACTAGCATTTTTCCCAGTTAACATTCATTTCTTAAAGTTCTTGCAAACTTCTTCTCCTCCAACACTAAGATTAAATATATTGAAAACTGCATTTAGATAAATGAATTCAACTGAAGACAGTTATTGAAATTAATGACTTCACCTAGAGCTCTAACTGCATCTTCCTGCCCTGCTCAGCGCCCTGGGCAGTAAGCAGGCATGTTCACCGGCTTCCTTTCCCAGGCACAGAGTGAAGCAGTGCAGTTGAGTAACCTGCCCTGCGCCCCAGTCTGTGAAATGCTGAAATTCTTGACTCTATCCAGCAGCCTTCCTATAAGACCAAATTATTCCCAAGAGCTTGAGGAGACAAGTGGGAGAGAAAGTCATTTCAAGTGAATTACGAACATTCTCAGAGTTGTCTGATACTATCCTGATAAGCCCAGTAGATTAGATATTTGAAATTCCCCACAAAACATAGTTGTAAGATTTGATTTGTCAGTGTTGCCCAAGCTGTCTCACTCTTGTACCATATTCATAGTTTTTGCCATATTTGTCCACCACTTTTGTTGCTTGTTTATTAGTTTTCTTCAAATTGACTACTTCATTTGAAGAAATGTACTTAAAGAGGAAACTATATTCCAGCTATAATGCAAAAGCAGTGTCATTGAATACAACAGAAAATAATCATAAAAGTAAATACATAGCTAGTAACATTAGATGTTCAGCAGTGTGCAGTCTAAAACTTATAAAGCATGCCACCCGTGGTTTGTCCTCTCCAGTTTGTGAAACACAGATTTATAAAGGAAATCTAACTTATTGACCAGAGAGAAAGGAAGACAGACCAGGGAAAGAAAGGAGGAGAAGCTACTAACTCTCATAGAATGGTCAGGAAGTCTTGGTCTAACTCTTAGTTCTGAGTTTGCTACTTCACCTTGATTGGGAAGCATGGTGAAAATTTGTCCCAGTGACAGATCTGCTTTTGTCATCCAGGTTTTCTCTGTGACAAATGTCCGTGGTTATTTCTCGTCCCAGCATGAGATTTTGTAGAGACTCGGAGGTGTCCTTGGCCATGGGCACTGCTGGGTAATATACGCTCTTATCTGTCAATTGCACAGACTGTCATGGTGTTGGGAGTGCTGTGAGAAGGTGTCTATTTAGGTTGCATTGGCTACAAGGATGAAAATACATGTGGATTCCTGATGGACTCATGTAGTGAGCAGCTCCTGTGACCAGGGTGATGTGTTAAATTGCATATAAATAATGTGGTACATAGTTACTAAGCTTGAGGAGTTGAAGGGCAAATTGGGAACTTGATCAGTTAGTGTCAGTCTAGAACCTAGGCATCATTCTAGGTTACTCAAGCAGGAAGGGATTTAATATAAGAAGTTGGTAACATGCAAAATTCCTGGAAGGACAGAAGTGAGGAGGGTGCAGCTGGACTCTTGGTTTTAAGGCCAACCCACCATAGCTGAGATCCAGAGGGCCTGTTAGGCTGGAGCTGTTATCTCACCCTGCTGCCCACACCCACCCACCTTTGACTCCCAGGAAGATGACCAGGTGCTGCAACCTGGAGTATAGGTCTAGCTTCCACACTGTCATCTGTTGGAATTTGCTTGCCATCCCCCTCTGTCCCACTCTTGCCTTCCAGACCTCATGCAGTTGCAATATACACCTAGAACCCCAGCTGCAAGGGAGTTGAGACTATGCTTCCAGACTGTAGTATAGAGTCGGAGGAGAATATAGAAGGGGACAGAAGTGGATGCTGGGTGCCAATAGACAACATGACTATAAACATATAAGGCAGATAACTAACCAGGGTAAGTGAGCAAATCTGATCTATTGGGTTGGCCAAAAAATCTATTACATTTTTTTCTGTAAAATAAAAAGACATTTTTCATGTTCGCCAATAACTATTTGGATATTTTGAGTCTGTCGGCTATCTCCCACTATTGGCTTCTAGTGGGTGGAGGCCAGGGGTGCTGCTGAATATCTTCCAATGCACAAGACAGCCCCGCAGCAAAGAATTACTTGGCCACAATGTCAATAGTACCAAGAAACTTCGCAAACTACTTTTGACATGTTCAGTCAGTCACAGCACCTTCTCCGTTCATGGCACACATTTCTTTTTCTCTCTTTTTTTTTTTTTTTTTTTTTTTTTGCATTTCAGTGTGTTTCTACCTTTCTTGAAATAATAAAGCATAATATGTTGAAAATGTTGCATATTTTCTTTCATCTTGAATAGTAAAATGGCTACACAAAAATTCACCAATTTTGATGTTTTTTTAAAAATGCATGCTATCACAATACAAACTAACAACATTGCTTCCAATGAAGTTAAAGACAACTAAGCATATACTGGAGCCACCATAGGGAAAAAACTAAATGAACTTTTTGGCCAACCCAATACATGGTAACAAGCAATGAGTGCCAATGAGGCCACAGGAGGGGTACAGCAGTATGGCTTGATCTGGGCCTTGCAGAATTTTAGTCGGAGTGTGTAGGCAGACGTGATAGAGAGATTCTTGGTCAGAGAAAGCCAGAGGTAGAACAGTGCCATGCTACTAATCTATGAAGGCTTAAAAATCTCTAATCTCCTTTTTTTGACCATGTACTAGATTCCATTGCATTATACTGAAAATGTTTTACATGCAGTATCTCAGTTCTTCCTCTGAATGTTATTTCTCCTCATTTTAGCCATAGAGAACCTAAGTAACCCACCCAGGGTCACATAGCTTAATATTAGGCAGCTGAACCATGATGCTAGGCCCAGGTTAGCCTGACACTAAGGCCAGTGTGGCCAGTCACTAAGCCACACTGCCTCTCTATGGAGGGAAGGTCAGGGTGGAAGTGAGACTGAGGCCAGGTTATGATGAGCCATGAATGCTGGGCTAAGGATTCTGGACTTGCTTTCAACTGATAAAAGGAGTCATTGGAGGTTTGAGAACAGGAGAGGGACAGTGTGGAGGTGGAACCAGCAGGAGGATGTGGCTTTTGATTGACATGAGAAAAGTCCGGGGCAGAGAGCATTAGAGATAAGAGAAGTTGATGATATTTTGTTCCTTCAGGCTTTTTTCCCCCATTTTATTCATTGGTGTTTCAAAGAGGATGAGCTCTTTTTCTAACAATTCCTGAACCCCAGGTGATTTTAGGCTTTCAGTTTGGCCAGTGAGGCAGATTCCTTATGAAAAACATTTTTTCCTTTACTCATTGATAGTTTTGGTCTTAGCCTATGGTCAAAGGTCAACTTCCCAACATGAATCATTTTCTCTTTTTTTTCTATGTACTATTCTTTAATGCTTTGACAATGATATTGGTTTATCTTCCTACCTGAGCTTCTCTGGTCATGGTAGTCAGTGGGAGGAGGATGGCCTCTGTGGAAACAATGAGATGGGGCAGTTCTGCTGGAAAGGAGCCAGTTCTAGGACAGTGGATGAATTTTTGAATCAGAAATACCTGGTTCTAACCTCTCCTCTGCCATTTTGTGTTTGGGGTTTATAGGACTTGGGGAAATCACTTTGTTTCCTTGAGCACCAGTCTCCTGTACAGAGCACAGATAGCACTGCTGAGCCTCAGCAGGTTGTTGGCAGGACTCAGTGATGTCACACGTGTGAAGCATTCCTCATGGTGGGAATGCACATGGTAGACGTTCTGGAAGTATTTGTTATCTTCTCTTTTCAGTTTTTGGGGATCTGGGAGGTGGTTCTACCAGAACCCTGATGATTTAAACCTCTAGGGCTTTTCTCTCCCAGTGGTCCTGGTGTGTCCCTCCCTATGGTCCCTGGCAGAAGCCAAAAGATAGACAGACACACATTCCAGACCCACTCAGGGAAAGGGCCAGCGAGCCAACCCTGCATCCTGGTTGCCTCCTGGGGAATAAAAGCCGACATCAAATGCCAGCTGATGGTGTTTAAGTCCCTCTAGAGATGCAGCCTGTCTGCTCAGCCCACTGAAAACGTGTTTCCTCTTCTCTCTCACAGAGGAAGTGCACTCCCTCCTCAGTAGAGTACAACTCTGACGTGAGCCTCCTGACAGCTCCCACTTCTCTGCCAGTGCAGAGAGCTCAAGGCTTTTGCAATTCGCAGAGCATCTGGCCCGTCTTACCCAGATGACATTTGGAATTTTAATCTTCTAGTTACGGGTTTTCATAAATCTGGTTTGAAATCTTCACTACCAATCTCATCTGCTGTGGGAAAATGGCTTTCAAAAGATGTGAGCAGAGGGTGGTTCGTGCGTGTGTGGGGATGACTAGAGTACAGGGGGCGTTATTGGAAAGGAGATTGTGAATGGGGTGTTGGTTCTTATTTCCTCTTGTGGACCAAGCACTGCGTTAGTGGACCTTTACTTCGGAAGCCTGAGTTGGGGCTTTGGGGTAACTCAGAACTCGCACTGTTGTAAGCACCGTGTTGGGTCCTTTATGTACATTATCTCGTAGCTCCCTGCACATGCTACTTGTACATACACACAAAAACTGAGGTTCAGATATATTAAGTAACTTGCTTGAGGTTACCAAGTGGAAGGTAGAGGGGGTTTTCAAGTCTAGATTTAACTGAGTTCAAAATCGGACAGTAGCTTTTCTGTGTGCCTAATGGCCTCCCTTTCATGTCTGGATTCTTGGAAGCAAAATCTGCAAATCCATAGATCTGAAACACGGGGACTATGCAGCTGGCATTCTTCCCCCCCCCCCATCACCCATCTCCCTCACTCTACTCAGGGAGCAGAGGAAGAGGGTAAGGTAGGAGAGGTTGAGCATAGGCTGCGCCCTGAAAGATTTTTTCAAGGTCTCAGCAGTTGCGACTTCATCCTGAGGGTTCTGGGTGATATTGAAAGGTTTACCAGGGAGTGGCACAAATTGGCATTACCAACTATTGAAGGCTCACTCCATGGCAGATGTACAATCGTTCTTTGCCTGTTGGTTGATGGGAAGCCTTCTTATGCCCACATGAACTCTCAGGAACCCTGGTACACCTTTGAGAGCCCCAGAGATCCGAGGCTCCCAAGTGGGGAGCTCTCAGAGAAAATTTGAATAGGATTTAGAAAGGTGCAGAAGAGTAAAGAGGATGTTTTAAATTACAGATCTTCCCTGAGTCGATTCTATAAATGCTCAGAGTGGTATGTCCCTGTCACCTAAACTCTGCTAAGAAGCAGCAACCCGAAGCAAATACAGGGAACCACCTAGTGAGTCTCAGCATAGCCAGGTGTGTGATTGAAAATTAGTTGGCCAATATGTACTGGGTTGGCCAAAAAGTTCATTTGTTTTTTTCCATACAATGGCTCTAGTAGAACTTAGTTGTCTTTAACTTCATCCAAAGCAATTTTGTTAGATTGCATTGTGACAGCTGCTATATCAGTGTGCATTTTTAAAAAGTTATCAGTATTGGTGAATTTTTGTGCAATCATTTAAATGTTGAAGATGGAAGAAGATATGTAACATTTCCAGGGTATTATGCTTTATTATTTCAAGAAAGGTAAAAATGCAACTGAAACACAAAAAATGACTTGTGCAGTGTATGGAGGAAGTGCTGTGACTGATCTCTGTGTCAAAAGTGGTTTGAGAAGTTTCTTTGTACTGTAAACATTTTGGCCAAATAAGTCTTTGCTGTGGGGCTGTCTTATGCATTGGAAGATCTTTAGCAGCACTGCTGGCCTCTACCCACTAGAAACCAATAGGGGGGAGATAGCCAACAGACTCAAAATAGCCAAATCAATAAAGTTGCTGGTGAAAATGAAAAATGTGTCTTTTATTTTATGGAAAAAACTGTAATGGACTTTTTGGCCAACCCAACACAATAAATCTGGTATCTCCCAAACTGGTCAGCCTGGGTGCTGGGCTTAAGCTGGCTGGGGCAGCTGCTGTGTGGGAGGCAGGGCTGGGGGGGTCCCCCTTGAGCTTCTAAAAGTCTCCCACCTGCCAGTGCCAGCATTTGCTTGTTTCTCCTGCTGAGCACCTGCAAACTGTTAAGGGCGAAGAGTTCCAGAGGCAGCAGCACCAGTAGCCAGAAGAGCGCAGGTGAGTGGGTTCTGTTCAGACCCCTTTCTTTGTCTCCCCCTTGCCTTATTCCACATACTAGAGCCCCGAGAGACAGTACCTTGTGTGGACCCAGTGACTTTCAGCAGTCAAGAGGAGTCTGGAACACGCTCCTTTTCAGGAGAGTAATTTAATGGAGAAATTGTTTTAACTGCCTGCCCCTGGGTTTCAGCCCAGGGCCTCAGACTTGGATAGAACATATCTTGGCAGCTTCCCGGAGCCCAAGGGAGCCCCTCATCTTTTACTAAATTGACACATTTGTTTGTTTATGCAGGTGTGACATCAGTGACACTTTCACCGTGCTTCCCTCCAGCACCCCTTCCCGCCCCATACCCCTTCTGCACCTCTGCCCTCCCCCTGGCAGAATCGGTCAAGTGTGCTGTCCTCGCTAGCCATTCTGTACAGAGTGGCACTGGGCCCATGTCTGACAAGCTCAAGTGTTGTGGGCCCTATGGACATTCAGTGCTTGGGGGCGGTTCACAGCCCCACAGAGGGAAAGAGAGGCCCCCAGTTGGTTCCCAGACAAGGATGTCCCCTCCTAGGCACATCTGTAGGTTTCATAGTCCTCAGGGTTTGAGAAGGAAACTTTCCATTTTCCCTGACATAGCACACATAAGTTAATTCTTCTTCCCATTTCTAAGTAGTAAATTTCTCTCCTGACCAAATTTTTGTGCTCTGAAGATGCAGGCCTTGAACTGATTTCATATTCTGAGGTGTAAGCTTAATGTGATTCCAGCTCAGGAGTGTGGAGGTCTCTTGTCTATCTAAAGAGAAATAGTGAAAAGGGAAGAGGATGGGTGTGTGTGTGTATATACAGGTGCATTTGTGTGTGTGTGTCCATTAGAACCTCTTTGTGCTTTCATTGCCCTGCGATTAAGACATGAGTATGTGTGGAAGCAAAGTTGAAATCTTCAAACACCTGGGATCCTGGCCCGATCTTTAGCCTTGGGCAATTTATTTTAGCTCACAGCTTCAGAAAGTTTCCCTACCTTAGACAAAGCATGAGGCCACATGAACATTAGAGTCTTACCTCAGGACCCAAACATATGCCTTCATTAGCGTTGTTAAGTTTCCTCGTGGAGTTATTAGGAACTCGGAATTCCAGAAGCACAAAAGAAAACTTTTTTTTCAGGGAGGCCTTTTTTCTTAACCCTTGAGGTAACTTTATAGTTTATTTTCCCTTGTCTGATTGCAATCTCCCAAATTGCTGATAGTTCGCCTTTGAAATGAGTCAGCTTTGATCAGGGATATGGCAGCCAGACAGGTCATTTTTACTGTCTGTGACTTAGTCCAACCAGTTTGGCAACAGCAGAGCCCCCTCCTGGCGTAGAGAGTGGAAAATTGTGGGCACAAAGTCGGCCTGTGATAAGGAAGCCTGCCCCCTGACTGGACCAGCAGCCCCCACTGTGCCCGCTGGGTCTTCCATAAAGCAGTTCTCTTCCAGCCCTCTACTCCCATGGGATGAGGCTCACGCTGTCGCCATCTGGCACCTCTCCTTCTCTGTGTCTTCCCAGGCCCAGCATCCCTCCAGGTTGTTAAGCGATAAACAGGTTGTCTCCACCGCCTCCCACTCTCCTTTTCCTGCTCCCTCTTTGATGCTTGTTCTCCCCAGGCCAAGGGTGCTGTCAGGACTGTTTGGGATCTGTGTCTTTCCTGTAGAGAAACGCCGGTTTCAGGCTCCACCGATGGACCTGTGATGTCAGGCCTGTGGATATTGGTTGCTCTGTATACCATGAGCCAGGCAGACCACATTGGGGACCATTTTCAGAGGATGTGGCTGAGCTGGAATATGCCCCTCTTCTGGCATGGTGACAAAAGAGGGCCACCTCTGAAGTGAATCCGTCTTTTGAATCCTGACACCATCACTTACTAGCTCTGTGACTTTGGGTAAATTATGTCACCCATGAGCTTCCAGTCTTTTAAAATGTAAAATGAACAGAATAATAGTCCTGAAGTCCCAAGGTTGTTGTGAGGATAAATTAGAAGTGCCTCTAAAGTGTAAACTATAGTGTGGCCACATACTACATGCTTAATAAATAAGATCTGAGATCGTTACTTTTATTTTATCATTATTGTCATCATTATCCATCATCACCCTTTCTCTGGATAGCAGCCATGGTGGGAGAACCAAAGCCTTGTTCCATGAAGAGTGTGTATAGGAAGGTGAAACACTTTTATTATATAAAGATTCATGGGAGAGACAGTATGCCACCTTCTCTCTCTGAATTAGTCTCTGGGGTCCTCTCCACCAAACTAAGACCAAAATTCAATTTAGTGGAAGGAAGAGCTTTCTAAGGGAGTATCAGATGGCTTCCTCGGGGTTAGAGAGGTCTTTGTCCCTGGGGAAACTTAGCATGGGGATTGTGTAGGGGATTCGTGCACCAGAAGGGAGATTGGGAGAGAATTGGCTGATTCTGGGTTTCAGGAGGTCTTGTGCTGTTTGTTTTTCAGGAAAGGCCCCCTAGCAGAAGATGCCACACTCCCTAGACAGCAACTTTTACTAGGTGATTGCTGAAGCTTGTGGCTTATTGGTTCATTTTTTAAATATATTTTATTTATTTATTTTTAGAGAGAGGGGACAGGAGGGAGATGGAGAGGGAGAGAAATGTCAATGTGTGGTTGCTTCTCGCATGCCCCAATCTGGGGACCAGGCCAGCCACCCAGTATGTGCCCTGCCTGGGAATCGAACCTGCAACCCTTTGGTTCACAGGCTGACGCTCAATCCATTGAGCCACACCAACCAGGGCTATTTCATCTTTTAAACAGGACAATGTCCATGACCTTAATTTTGGCTTGAATGAATGATTCATTCAGGTTCCGTATAGCAGTTAGGTCTCATTGCTCTGGCTGGGTTCAAAGTAGTGTGTCATTCATTGTTCATTCATCCTGGTGACTAGTTTGTGAGGACAAGAAAGGGTCAGTGGGAACAGGCAGTTTGCAGGACTTTTGCTCTCCCACACAAATAAGCCCACTAGTAAAGTTGCACAAATTTAGGATGTGTCTTCATTTGCAAGGAGCCAATAAGTCTTAACTAAAGAACAGAGACACAGAGGTGAACAGCCCCTCCCTATTCGTTATAAACAATCATTTTGATCACAGAAAAGGGCTTCCTTCCCAGTCCTCTCCAAGTTTGTTGTGTCCTTTTGCAAAGACAGTCATGTGTTCAGGCTGGGGTTTATTTTTTACCAAAGATACAGATGTTTCTCCTCTTGCACAAGATTTCATTAAAGCTCACTCAGTAGTTTACTGTGACAAGAGACTGCCAAGGTTAATGTTTCTGCAGTATGTTCCCTTCTGTTCACTCTTGGCACCAAAAAACTCTCAGGTGGGCATGTTGTGCTGGTGCCATATATCAGAACTGTTGAATGGAATCATCAGTGCGTCTGTTCGATGGAGCTTCTGATGGCAGAGAGTGTCCGCTTTGCCTTGGGACTCAAGCAGGGGGAGCATCGCAGCTCACCCTTTAATGGCCCTCTCTAGCTGCAGAGACTGACACAGCTACTTAGTTTGGGACAGGGGCAGAGGACAAGAGAGCATTTGGCAGTGTGCAATGCCACATCCTTCCAAGTTATCTGCCAAAATGGTGGCAGCATAGCTTCATCATTAGGTCAGATACGGGTTCAGATTCTGTGCGGCTTATGAGAGTCACTTACACATTCAGAGTGTCAGTTTCCTCATCTGTTCAAATGGGTAGTCATTTCTGCCTCGGAAGATGTTGTGAGAATGCACTGAGATACTGCATATAATTCGTTGAGAGAAAGCAGAGTGCCTTGGCAGAGAAAAGTGCTTGTGAGACAGATAGTTGGTGGAGGATAAAGTACAGGCCAGGAAGCCCCTCACTCTTCTATCTGCTTTGTGATGTGGAAACTTGTGTACAACAGAACCGGTTCTGCTACCTTCGAGCTGGAAAGAGCCAGATTAAAAATAAGAGCAGCCTGACTCCTTGATGTGTTTTTCCTCTGCCTCTCCCCTTCGGAGGCTCATAGAGCTGGGAAACAGTCAAACAACCGTGCGCCTTGTCTAGGAGCCTTTGGCAAGAGTAAGGAGAGCTTGAAGGGAGGGGAGGGCTGGGATTAAGGGCAAGACAAGAGCGAGATGTTATAATGTGATATGTGGCCATTGTACTTAATGATTTTCACTACCACTGACTTTGTAAATTCAGGTTTGCTCGTTGGGTCAGAGTGGAAAGAGCCAGACCTCAGGCGGTTCAGTGTGTTTTCTTTATGTCTCTGCTGGATTGTAGGGTCATCTGTTTGAAAGTATACAATGTTCATACTAGCTGTATAGGACTTCACTGAAGAAGAGAATAGAGAAAAATTATTTATTTCAGTTGTGGTTTTACAAACGTATGTCTAGTTATCTGGGATTGTTTTAATTGGTGTTCTGCAAACCATCCCCCTCACACCGCACAGTACAGTGGTGAGGGTGCAATTTCTAACTTTGAGTCTTGTAAGATATCTAAGTGCTTTGTGAATCCTCGACAGAAGACTGTCTTGTTCATTTCATCTGAAAGGCAAGGCAGATTTTATTCCAATCTCGAGGTAGTCAGCAGTCAAATCTGGGAATGGTATTGAGGGAGGAGCACTCTATTAATCAGAATATTGTGATAACCAGAACATTCCATTTCCTGGCTGTACTGGATGACAAATGACATAGGGGATAATGTGTTCCTTGCTGGTTTTTTTATAATCCATCAAATCCATCTATTCTTCCTTCTGTCCTGCCTTTCGTTCTTCCATCTATCCACGCATCTAGTCATCTGTCCTTCCATTCATCCTACAAACACTGATTGGCACTTGAGTTACCACCACACCTGCAAGGGAATATGGAGAAAATGATCATGGATCCTGCCCTTGGAGACCATAAAATGTGAAATGAGAGTCAAGACACTGAAGTACCTGCATGAAAAACTCAAGGAAAATTTTTTTTGGGGGGTGGGGGGGGAGAATGATATTTGAACCAACTGCTCTTTGAGAAATACACAGGATCCTAATTTGTGAAGATTTGGCATTTCTACCTCAGTGGAAGGCCCAGAGTGGTGGAGCAAGGTGGTCCTCTGTGAGGAATTGCCAGTCGTTGCAGTGGGCTGAAGTGAAGGGGAGGACTGGGAAATCAGGGGCGCCTGCTTAAGAGTAGCAGTTCTTGAAAGCCAAGTTAAGGTTTTGGGACTTGATTCTGTAGGTACTAGAGAATGCTTTTACAGCAGGTGTGGCCAAGGGAAGACTTCCTGGCCCTTGCTTGAGCCTGGACACACGGTGATTGATCCCGAGAAGTTCTTCACTTTTTAAAGATTAGGTATTAGCAGTCTTATTGATGCTGGGGTTTAAAGCAGCAGCACCAGGCATATGTAGTACCACCCTCATTTTCTCCTTTCACAGCTCTTTCTTTTCAAACCTCTCCTTACCTTGTAGTTTTTCTTACTTTTATCTACAGTTTTCCCACCGTCTGGAGACATTCCTGTAAGACCTGCTCTTCTGCCTCACCTCTCAGCCCTCTAGGAATTTGGGAGTTTGGAGAAAAAAGGTTCAGCCTCTATGACCTCTTCTATCTTTGGAATCTGTCCCTTGGCTATAAATAAGGCTGTTGCTTAGTGCCAGTATTGATGGTATTTGCAGCTGTCCTCTGGGAGATGGACTCAGACGAATAACCCATTTTTAAGAGGACACGGCCATTGGGTGACAGCTATTTATGGTTCCTATTGACCAGACCCTAGCCTGAACTGTCAATGACATTAAGATTTCATGTGCCGCGAAGCAGCCTTTCTTTATCAGGCTCTTTCCATTTATCTGAAATATCTCACTGTGTTGAACTAGGTTCTTCAAAAAGATGAGCTCTGAAATCTGGAGGGACTTCTGTGTTCTGGCTGCTGGGATTACCCCTGGCTCACCTTCTCTGCCCCCCTTCCCCACCTGCCACCAGCCAGGATCCCCCTAAACTAGGGTATTCACATCTCCATGTCACAGAAGGGAACACTGAGCACCAAAAAGGGTAAATGGTTTGTCCAGAGTTAGCAGGTAAGTGGGTAAGTGACAGAGCCAGAATTCCAGCCAACTTCTGTGTGGAATCAAAGCCTGGATCACTTCCATGAAACCATGCTTGTCTGATTTCTGAACCTGGAATCTCACTACAGAGGGTTTTATTTATTTCATCCCCTGGTAGTTCAGTCACTTGGAGTTGATTGAACAGCAGTTTTTTTAAAGCTCGTTCATCCTGGTTTTGCCTTGGTAGCCACGGTATTCCATCTTGATAGAGTTTCTTTCCCACACCCTTAACATGAAAAGAAACAAGGCTCTAAAATGTCAGTCAAAATTCCCTCTGGCTTTATAAGCCAGTGTATTTTATAGATGGCTGAATTCTCCAGTGAACTTCTCATTGGAAAATATCCCTTTCCTGAATTGTTTCTCTATCAAAGGGATATTACATGGCATGCGATAACTATTTTTTAGTGGCCTTGACATTGAAGTTCTGGGTAGAAAATTATCCCGCATTAGTCACCTGTGATGTCATCAGATCTCTTTCACCTCAAGTACCTGCACTTCTTCAACTTAAACTTTGGAACTCGAACAGGCCTCGGGCCGGGGGGAAAGGACATCTTGATCTCTGCATGAATGTGGATTCTTAGAAGGAAGGTGCACTGGATAAGAACCTGGTCTTTGAAAGCAAAAGGTCTAGGTCAAATGTCAACCTTCCTCCTTAACTTCTGGACATTAAGCAAATATAACATCTTTGAACTTCTGTTCTTTTACCTGTAAAATGAAGATACCTTCTGGAGAGGGGGTAGAGAATGGATTTTAATATTCTCATTGTTTTTGTATGCTACCATATGCCAATGCTTTCATACATGGAAAAGGCAGTGCTAGAGCCCCTTCCATGGTAGACATATTTAATAACCACGCTGTCCCTCTCACCATATAATATAGATTTTCTAAATACTAGGGAGTAACCTAGGTGTTGATAAAATTCCCCTCCTTTCCCCTTTCAGAGATAATTATCCATATGTTTCCATGTAGAGTATGGTCTGATAGTTTCTAACCCTGCCTGGGCATCAGAATCCTCTAGAGAGCTTTGAAGAGAAAGGTAGATGTGTGGGTCATTCAAACCTGTTGACTCCTACTCTTTGAGGATGGGGCCTAGGCATCTGTGTTTTTGAAAAGCTCCTTGGGGAACTCTAGCACTGAGCTAGAATTGAGATGACACATAACCAGCATTTTGGGCCAGTGGGATGTGTGGCTTTTGGACAAAGCCCATTCAGTGCTTTTCCTGCCATGGGATGAAGGCTCTGGCTGCCCAGGGCCTTTCTGCTCACTCATAGACTGTCTTGTGGTCACAAGAATTTGCAAAGATAGTCTCAGATGAGAAATTAGAATATCCCCCTTACAAGAACTCATTGAAGCTCCAAACTTGAATTTGGGTCGGGACCCTGCAGAGTGAAAGCAGTTGGCCCTCCTCCATATCCAGGGAGCTATGCAGAGGGAAAGATGCTTACTTGGATGGGTCCTGGGCAGGAGTCAGATCTCAGACCACACCATCCCTCATTGCACGAATATTCTGGTCAGCCTCCCCAATGACCCCACGGAAGCGCATACCCCCCCCCCCACCCGATGGTTTGAGTGGGTGGGTAGAGGATGTGCTTATAGCACATGGTTCTCCAGTGATACCCTTCTGTCCAAGAATCCCCTCTCCACACTCTTCATTTCTTTTACATCCTTCATCCAATGGAGCAGGCATAGTCTAGAAACTGGCACTGTGGTTTTCCTTCGAATACTGCATTTTGCACATTTGTCCCATGCTTCCTTTGGCGGCTCTGTTTAAGCCCAGACTTAGAAGCAGCCCTAAGTGTCATGTGGGCTTACCTGCACAGTGGCCAGCGGCTTAAGCTGTCTGATCAGACAGGCTTGGTTTTTAAACTGTAAGCAAGCGTTTTAACCTCTCCGAACCTCAGATTCCTCGCGAGTACAATGGGAGTAGTCCTAGAAACTAACTCCAAGATTGTGAGGATTAAATGTGACAAGTGCATATGAAGGGCTTAAAGCCTGACGCCTAGGAAGTGCTCAGTGGTACCCATTATCCAGCTCAAGTCAGCTGAAACTCTGGCCACTTTAGCTGCCTTCTTTAAAACTTTATTTGCAGTCTGGCAGCCAGCTGGAGAGGGGCTACGTCCTCTCTGCTCCACAGAGAAACACTCCTGGCTCAGCCAGCTCCTTGTCCAGAAGCCACCAGGGGAAGGTCTCACTGGGAACTGCTCACAAAAGCAGGGTCACAAGAGCTAACTGAATTAAGCAAGTTATCAGGCAGCAGAAAACGCAGTTAGATTTACATCTATGAAGCAGATGGCCAGGACATGATGATTAAATTAGTTTTGTTATGTTTGGGGGAATTAATTTGTCACTTTATTATTTTTTTTCTTTTGTGTTTTTAAAGAAGGAAGATGTGATTTTGTTATCTCTGGCAAAAGTGATTTGTAGGAAGAGTTTATCCTTTAATGAAAAACAGGGATGTGGCAGGGCCTTGAAAAACCCTTTTCTTCTAATTGTCTATTAATAGTTGGTACAATTATGCAGAACGTGGCCCAGAGAACAGAAATGCTGCCACCTATTGCTGGGAAAAGCTGGCTTATGTTACCAGTCATATGGAGGGTATTTTTTTTCCTCTTAAAAATTTTCAGAACATGGGCCATTGAGTTTTAAATTCATTTTTAAGACGTTTTTGCTCTACTGAAGTTCTTAGGACCTCGTGTCTCACCACATGTTTTGATCTGGTTAGCTTGAGGGAACCTCAGGCATTTCAATTTTCTTCTTTGAAAGGTGAGGAAGAATCAAATGCACAATCTTTAAGGACAAATGGGATCTTTTGAGTTAGAGCTCAGGGTTGTTAACTGGGAGAGTCCCAACCTTGTTCTTCGGGCACAAATAGTTCTTTCATGGTCCTTTTGAAAGGATCAAAGAAAAACCTGGAGTTTTGAATGCCTTCTTTTTTGTTAAGTCCTTTTATCCTTAACAGTTACTAATGAGCATTCTAGAAAATTCAGCCCTGCACGAAGAGTTTATTATACATAGTAACTAGGCTTTATACATATACCCATGTATGGTGAGTGTGTGTGTGTGTGTGTGTGTGTGTGCACAAGTAAATGATATTTCTGAAATTTTGTCCCAAATCTAACATTAGGCAAAGCATTCTGTCCTTGAAGTGGCTGGACCCACATGCTATCCATGGGGGGTTAAGAATTGGGTTTTTGAATCTGGCTATGGAGCTTTGTATTTTTTTAATAACCGTTTTTTATTTTAGAATGGACTTAAATTTACAGAAGAGTTGTGAAGATAGTACAGAGTTCCCGTTATCCTACACCCAGTGTCCTCTGTTGTTAATTTACATGAATTAATGAAGCAGTATTAAAACAGTATCATTAACAAAAGTCTGTACCTTACTCAGATTTTTTTTACTTTTTAAACCTGATGTCCTTTATCTGTTCCAGAGTCCCACCCAGTACACCATGTTACATTTCGTTGCCATGTCTTCTTGGGTTGACTCCTTGTGGCTGTGACAGTTTGTCGGCCTTA
Source organism: Furipterus horrens (assembly GCF_987537825.1). Lineage (NCBI taxonomy): Eukaryota > Metazoa > Chordata > Mammalia > Chiroptera > Furipteridae > Furipterus > Furipterus horrens. The sequence continues at coordinate 31,206,065 of NW_028327172.1, read as the reverse complement.
CCTTGTATTTGATGACCTTCATTGTTTTGAGGAGTACCGGTCAGGTATTTTGCAGAATGTGCCCCCCGCCTCTGCTGAGATTTTCCCGATACTTTTTCTCATGATTAGATTGGGATTGTGGGTTTTGGAGAGAAAGACCACAGAGGTGAAGTGCCATTTTTATCCCATGTTATCAGGGGAACGTGCCATCAACATGACTTATCCATGTTGAAGTTAATCTTGGTCATCTGGCTGAGGTGGTGTTTGTAGGTTCCTCCTGTGACGTTACTCTTTCCTCCCTTCCCATACTGTTTTCTGTGCAGTCCACCCTTAAGAAGTGGCCATTCGTGCTTCACTTCCTTGAACAGCTACATAAATTATTTAAAATTCTCTTTGCATGGGAAATTTTTCTGTTCTCTCCACTTACAATGTATTTCTATCAGTATGGAATAATGGATGTTTGTTCCATGTTGGGTTAATCTCATACTGCTTTATTAAGTTTGTTGCTCAAATTGTTCCAACTTTAGCCACTGGGTGCTGTTTTACTCAGCTCTTGTGACCCTTTGACAGACCCCCGTCAATGTGTTTTGGAGTGGGGATGCATCCTTACCTTCTGGCGCTGTATTATGCTCCAGGTATAGAATATTTTCTGTCTCAGACCAAGAATCAGCATTTCATCTAAGGAGCCCTGCTTCCTTGTATTGGAAAATAGTATTAGAAACCAAGATACAGGCACTGAGTATGTTGCTACTAGGGTGTCATTGTTTTTAGCCTTTTCAGTTGGCAGAATAAGGAAATTGTGTCTAGTAACCCATGTACACATATATACAGATACCTATAAACATTGTATCTAGATTAAGCTAAACGTTAGTTTATAAGTACTGATAACTATATAGATCAGTATGTAGTTTATACTGATAAATTATACTATCATTTAGTTTATGGACCTTAGTTTATGATTTATATAGAGGTTCCAACTCTAATCAACTGCCATATGGATTATTCTAAATCCCCCCTTGCTTGCCTGTGACCTCCCACTCCTACAAGGAAGAAAGCCCCTGTGAAGCTTATTAAACACATCTGTGCCAGGGTCCATGCCCTGAGGTTGCTTTGGATGCCCACCTGGGGCCTGGGCATCTGCATTTTAATAAACTCTGAAGTTGAACTCTTTCATTATACACTCAGGTGCCACAGTTGCCCTCTGACACCTTTTTATAATATCTTTATTGGACATACTTATTTGATTAATGCCTGTCACTCTCAAGACAATAAACATCATGTCAGTTTTGCTCATCATCCTCTCCTGAGGAAGGGTTCATGGTAGGTACTCAATACATATTTGTCGAATAAAGCATGAAATTACATATAGCATTAATGAGGAGGAGAAAATGAAATATGGTTTATTGAACCCTTCCTATGTGCCTTCCCAGATGCTTTTGAAATAGTGTCCAGTTTAGAGGTTTCAGTCGGGGCTAGTTGACCTGAGAAGCCATGCCCTTTCTGTCTTGGCGTTACTGCTGTGGGAAGCCCGTTGTTTTGCTTTGCACATCCCTGGAGTTCGCACTGGCCTGGATGGAGCTGTGTCGGTGGCTCAGGAAAAGACCCGAAGGGGATAAATGGCAGCACCCACTTAGAGTATCACCAAGGCCTCATTAGGAAATTGACTCCAATTTGGTGTGGGGAGGAGGGAGCTTTTTCCTGCCTTTCCTTGCTTACATTGAAGGTGACATTGATTTACAAGCCAGTGAGTTGGAGCAGGGAAAGGAGGCTTCTATGGGTAGAAAAGATCAATTAAATGATTATCCCAGCTGTCACACACTAATGCCTTTCTTACCGAGTTTCAGAATCAGGAAGCAGAAGGCCACCGCATTTAGCCTTTAACAGGAAATCTAATTGCCAACTTTGCGATGCCAAGTTTTATTAGATTGGGAAGAGTTGATTTTCGCGGCTGGCAGTTTCAGGGCCTATGAAAAGCTTCCCACTGGCCACCTGGAATTTGAAATGACCTCCTCTTCTTTTGAGGGTGCTTTAGCTGAAGTTTTATGAACAGGACACTTGAGATTTATATTTTTCTGTGAGTTTTATCTGATTTATATATTTCTGTGACTTTTGTCAGGGTTCTAGGGGGCTAGGACTTGAAGGTTAGCTAGCAGTCAAAAAATATTTATTGGATTCCTACTATGTGCTGGGCAGTGGGCTGATGGCTGGGGATTTTAAAGGTGAGTAAAACCACAGGTTCCTGTTGTTTAGAGTCCTCCCCCCTGGAATGTTCTTCCACTAGATCAGTGGGTCCCAAACTGTAGTGTGCCTGAGAATTACCTGGAGACCTTGTTCAAACACAGGCAGGGTGGGTTCACCCCCTTCTTATTCAGGAGGTCTGGAGTGGACCCTGAGAATCTGCATTTTTAAGTTCCCAGATGCTATTGCTACTGCTGGTCTGGGAGAACCACTCCCCTGAGCCTTTGCATGGTTGTCCCCTTCTTGTCTGTTAGGTCACTAAACATCACCTCCTTAGACAGGCCGTTCTTGATTTCCCTACCATAGTATCCCTCCACTCCTCACCATTCATTCTCTGTTTCATTTTTGTCGTAGCATTTATCATTTTCTGATAATAGTTTGCTCATTAATTCTTCACTATTTTGTCTCTCTCTGCCAGCCCTTATCCTCAATAGAATAAGGAGCCCCATGAGAGCACTTTTCTTATTCACTGTTGATTCCTCTGAGCCTAGAAGAGTACCTGCCACAGAGTACATGCTATAAATACCTCTGTGAATGAAGTGATTACGAGCATAAGGACTCTTGTGAAGGAGAGGCCTAGGCCGCCACGGGAGGGTAGCCTGTAGACCTCAGTTGGGGCAAAAACATTGTGTTGCATCCTACGCGGAGCAGTTTTTGGTTGTGGTCTTCACACCTGTTTCCACTGCTGCACACCAGCATTTTGCCTGCAAGGTTATAGGCGATAGGATTTGTTTGGAGATTTCAGTAGGCCACTCTGGATTTGTTTCATTTTTCCATAGTCTTTCCATGGTCCTGTCCACATTGAAAAAACAAAAGGCATTCTCAAAACTGTAACAGAATTCTGTATGGCAAGCAACTCCTGCACAAACTGGTACCATCAGCTCCTAAGTCCCAATCACTGATCTTGGAGAGAAGTGAGCCCTGAAATGGGCTGCCCCTGGTGACCTTCCTCCAGAAGTCTACACTTGTCCGCTTGCTGAGATCTGGAATCCGGTGGCCACACAAACGCCCAGAGAGCCTTTTCAAAACCTTTGCAATGTTGAATGAAGGCTCACATTCTCTCCCTTTGCAGGAGTGAGATTCCTTTCCTTCATCAGCCTGTTAGAGAAATGGAAGGGCAGGAAGTGTTATGCCTCCCTCTGACAGAGAGACAGTGTCAGGAAAGAGACAAGGCACATGTGGGCACCACACAACCAGTAGCACAGACAAAGGTTGTCAGAACCTCACTGCAGAAAATGAAAACACATCAGGCTTTTCTGCTCTTGTGAGGCCGCAGCAGTTGCTGCCCAGTTCAAGTGCAGCGTGTGCAGTCCTGTGGCCTAGAGCTTCATGCCAAGCCTGTGCCATGTGTGGGCAAGGAGGGGAGCCACCCCAAATTTGTTTGCCTGGGACAGCAAAGGAACTGTGACTTATTTCCCTTAATATAAGCACGGAGAGTGAGATGATTTTGGAGCGTGAAGAGAGTTTGATGGGGAGATGGAGAGGGAAGAACTGTAGCCGGCTGCAGTCAGGGCCGAGGGCCAGAGGGCCGCCCAGTAGGTTGGGGTAACATAAGCTGCTGCTATTCAGGAGGTGGCCTGTGTAAGAAAATCTGACCACAGCGGGAGTGTGACTTCAGCTAAAATTAACCTCCAAGGCTTCACACGCCTCCACAGTGCTTTGAACTAAACACCCCAAGAGGGCACCGGCCGTGGACTGCTGGGACCGTGCTGTAGGTCAAGCCATGCCCATAAGCTTCAACTTGTGGGTTCCCACCCGGGGCCAAAGCTGGGATTCCTGCGACCATTATAAAGTGGTAAGCAACCTCAAGGGACTCCAGCAGGGCCTGTGAGGAGAGAGGAGGAAGCATGCTTGAATTGGGATTGTGTTTAGTGATGGCTCCAGTCTCTTTTCTATGATAGGAACACAAGGGCTCCAACCCGGTCTTTCATCTGCAGAACACTTTGTGGGACTAACTGCCACCTTCTTGTTCCTTTTTGCTTCCTGTGCCCTTCCGGGTGTGCACCCAGTGGTGTATTTTTAGAGCAGGTGTGTCTGGAAGTTGTTGATGGCCTGAAAAAATAGTTGCTGACACCAAAGGCAATAGTCAGGAGCGGGGAGGATGCCAACAGGTGTGGCAGATCTCAGATGGGTGGTGGGGCGGGGGATTAACCTCTGTTAAGAGTTTGAAGAGCCATAAGGAGTACTCTTGAGGGCTTCACTACAGAAGGGGATTGTTTGGGGACAACTGGAAGTGGTTTCCTGGCCTGACCTCTCCCACCCCTGGCCTGGACAACCTGGATGGGATCTTTCGAGCCAGACAGCAGCTACTTCCATGGGGAATCCATTTGGGAGCTTGCCACATGGAACAATGAAGCAAAATGAGTTTTTTTTCCCCCTTTATGCCTTCTTCAACTTGAACCTGTTAATGTAACCCTGGGGCTCATGGCATTCCCGAGGCTTGTAGCAGAGTGGTACTGTGGTTCAACAATCAGAATAGTCACTTAGATGTGGTTTGCTTAGCTTGCAAAAATGATGTAGTGTGCCCTCCTCCCCCCAGTTGCACCTCCCTGCCCCTCCCCCAACTCACCTTCCTAGGCCACAGGAACCTTATAGGCTTTAGTCAGGGCTCATTTTCCAGGGAAGTGTGCTGCTCTTACTTGCTTAGTGAAGACTGTGCACAACGGACCTTGGAATGATGGATTATCAATTGTTTAAGCCCCTAAAACATTTGCCTAGGTAAGCAGAGATTCTGTATCTGCAAGGATATGAATGGGGTTAGTATGAATGCTGTAGAAAAAAACTCCCTGCAGTTTTGTTTTGTTTTTGTTTCTTTTGCTGCAGTTTTGAAGCTGTTTTCTACGGGAGGTCCACTACTGAGCCCCCTGAATATTTTTCTCCTCCTGTTGCCCCTGTCCTCCAGGTGTATTGGCTCATTAAAGGTGGAAGGCTGCTGGGACATTGGACACTGTGTCCTTATTAGCTTTAGATGTCTAATACTACCCAAGGTGAAGTGTGACTAACAGGGGTGTCTTTGGTTATTATTATTTTTTAGCTCTGGGATCTAGGTTCACTGCCCTGTGGAAGCGATTTCTCTTGGAGGCAGAATGTTAAAAGTAGATATTTCAGTAGAATGAAGCAATGGTATGTGGTTCTGAGCTTCGATGAACATTCTCCTACTGCACGGGGATTTCCATCTCCTGCCAAATCGGGCTGAATAGACACAGAATTCGAATTCCTATTTTCTCAGAAGATTCCCACTTGTTTTGTCCTAGAAGTTTCTCCCCATTGTGGCCAGCCAATGAGCTGGCCTGGTTTTTGTAACTGCCCTGTGACACCTGATGGCCAGATTGAGCTGCAAAACCTGGGCTGAGTGCTGATGCTAATCTTGGTCCAGTTGCGCTCTCTTCATCTATGAAATGGGGAGAATGCAGCTGCCTCCCCTTTTCCCCAGACTGTGGCGAGGCTCAGATTAGATCGTGTCTACGAGAGAGCTTTCTAAATTGTAGGCACTGCAGATGGGAGGCTGAGCTGTTGTTGATAGGACTTTATTCATCTTCTGGAGATGACTCAATTGGGGCTTTCTTGTAAAATAAATAGAATCTTTGTGCAAATCATTCTTTTGTGCTCTGGGCTAGGTTATCCCCCGGGTAGGGGAGGTGCTCCTTTCCTGGGTGCCAGCTTGGTATCTTTTAGTCTTCCTAGTAAAAGCCTATTATAAAACTACAAATCACAAAAAACCCTACATACCCTAGGCATAAGAGTTCTGACATCTGGCCTGGAGACGGGCCCAGGGCACAATGGCCACTCACCCTGAGGCCAAGTCACTTGGATGTGATGTTGCTGAGAAATGAAGGAGGCTCCTAACTGGAGAAGAAGCAGGTCAGTGCCAGCCACTGCTGGGAACTGTCTGCCCTCTAGAGATTTTTAAAGCTTTGCCACACAACTTTCCCACGGGTGACATGGCATTGTCTTTACCAGGCCCTGTGCCACTCTGCCTAATGGGATGTTGCTCTGACCATTTATGAGGATGTCAGACTTTCTGAGGTCCCCCGGGGCCCAATTTGAGCACCTGGACCTTCCTTAATAAGCATCATTACCCTTCATCGAATACCGATGTGTGTATGCTGACAGGTGCTTGATTGTTTCTCGTTTAATCCTTAATTTGAGTTTACACTAGGTACTAATATCTCCACTTCACAGATGAAGAAACTGTGTTTCAGTTAAGTGACTTGCCTGGATTTGTGTACATTAAGAGGTGAACCCAGGGTCTGGTCCCAGATCTTATTTCACACTTGTAACCCCTAACACAAAAGTTTTCTCCTTGTCATATCAAGTTAGGGGAATGCATGAAATTATTCCTTCTTTACACTGGCTTGGAAGTCAGGGGAGATAAGGACACCTGCTGCCCCATTTACTTTCCTTGGGCCCCTAAGCTATTCTACCTCCCCCTTTCTCTTAGTGAAACCAGAGCTAGACTTCACCACCTTGCTTTTGCCCAACCTTCCATCACAGCTCCTGTAGGAAAGTGGGCTGTCCATAGGTACCCCCATTCTTGGGTCCTCACTGAATCCCTTTTCCTCTGATAAATCTGGCTGCTGTGTAATCTTCTCAAGAAACTTGACCCAGGGAGAATCCTTAACTTACTACCTATACTCGGGTTTCTTGGATAAGAGAGCATCCTCAGGTTATCACACAGTTTGTGTTGGGTCTTGTGAATTTTAATAAGCAATGTACAGCTTGTAGCCACTCACTTGCAGTAGGCCTAAGAAGTCTAAACCAAAACAACAAAAAAACATTTACTGGTTTTTTAAAAAAAAAAAAAAAAGGAAAAGAAGAAATCTCTCTGAGCTTGCCAGAGTGTTTAGGTTACATTTCCTCACAGCACTCTCCTGGCTTTAAAGCATTGATGACCATTGGAAATGTAAATGTTAATTGGGAACAGTGACTCACCTGGCCATCCCTGGCAGCTTCTCACCTGGGACCTAGCAAGGCCCCATGGAAGGGAAGGAGCTTCAGGTGAATTTTCATCACCCAGGTCAGGCTGAGGCAGAACCCGGGAATGAGGGGTAGCCCTCTGACCTGGGCCAGCTGGGACACCTCCATTGGTGGTGGAGTTACTGTAGGGGTCAGGGAGAGGCTGGGCCACTGGAGGACCGGAAATGTTTGGGAGACTGATGCTGAAACCCAAGAGGCTTGTGCTGGAAGATCAAGGCAGCAAAGAGGGTTTTACAACCAGCACTCCTCCAGCCTGGGGAGACCTCGAACTCGCCATCCATCCACCTGTCCTTATGGGCAAACCTCATCCCTCTGAACTGGGAGCCACCTACCTGTGTGTGGCTGCAGCTTGCTTTCCTGTGTCTTCACCCACCGGGCAGCAGGACTTGGCACCTCTTGGTTTACCTAAAAAGGACTTCACTTGCCCTAGAAAGCACTGGGAAGAATATAGATTTTTATTGAAAGGGGGCAGTTTGTATCCTGTACAACTTCATTAAATGCCCCTGGATTTTGTCTCCAGGGCCTCTCCCTCCTCCCATCCCACAGACTCCCTGCTTCCCAGTTCTAAACCTCATTTCTTTCCCTCCCTGAATTCTTTATCTCCTGCAAAGCATCTTAGCTCAGTCTCTACTCCCTTAAATTTGCATACTCATACACCTCCCCTTTGGGGGTAGGGTGAGGAGAAATAACAATTTTATTCCTGTCTCACCTGTGTTTGCCTCATGGCTTAACCATTGGCTTTCTAGGGGGCTGATTTCAATCTACCCACGTGACATCTCTGAACACAGAATCGGGAAGAGTTGTGCAATAGTACACCTTTGCACGCCATTTCCTTCCTGTGGATATAATAGAAGTAAACAAGCTCAGGAGTGCAAACCATAGTAAAATGTAGTTGCATAGTTAGGGAGTGAGGAGTTTTAAGTATGCATTACAGCCTTTAAAAACTTAATTGTAAGTTTATATAATTTAATGTATTTAAAATAGAATTCTCTTTATAGAAAGTTCTAGAAAACCCTAATCTCTGATGACAGAGCAGATCAGTGTTAGCCTGGCAGCAGCAGTAAAGTGAGGGATGGGCGGTAAGGGTTGCAGGGAAGTGCTTGGGGCCATTTTGATCATAGTGATGGTTTCATGGGTGTATATAGGTCAGAACTCATCAAATTGTACAGTTTAAATAAATGCAGGTCATTATATGTCCATTAAATTTTAATAAAATTGGAAACTTTAAAACAATTTGGAAGTAAATATTTTATTCTTTAGACTTTAATTTTCTAAGTTCCGCTTTATCATAGAAAAGAAAGAAAACCTACCTTTTTTTCTGCTTCATTTTTTTATTGGGGGCCTCATGAATGCTTTGCCTGTATATTTATTTTTAGGCCCCTCAGTTTGGAGGAAACATAACAGTAATTTAATTCCAGCGGGCCTCTTTTTCTTCAGCTGTGAAGTTAGGGTTGTATCAGATCACCCAAGGCTCTTCTGTCACTGAAATTCTGTCATTGTAATTGTGGATAAATTGACCTTTTGGGATTCAGAAACACCTCATGTAAGAGAACATTGTGGAGAATCAGAAATATCTAATCATATAGATTGTATTAATCCTCTTAGAGGATATTTTGAATGATTTTTAGATAACCCATCTGGTAATGCATCATTGGACAACTAGGAAACATCTGCCCAAAGAAGTAAACCCAGTCTTTCGTATTTTATTCTTTTTTGATGAAATTGAAAGTGAGATTTTCTTAATCTTTCTTGCTGATATTTCTTTATAAATAATGGCTGTATTTAACAGCCTGCTTGCAGATTTCCTGAAAGTTTAACAATCAGCTCTTGAGCCAGTACATGCCTGCTTTAATTTCATGTGTGTCTGTCCTTGTACACAGAACTTTAACATTCACTGTGCAATGGGTCCTACTATTATGGGGCTGGAAATTCTTACAGCACAGTGTTACCTATCAGTTCCTGTTCTGTGCCTTGTGCTGTGACTTCTAAAGGGTACATGAACTTTTGTGATTTCATGGACTTTATCATCTAGGCAGTGAAGGGAACAGATTCATCCATCCCATCCAGTCATTCATCCGTCTGACCATCCATCTCCCCATTTAATCATTCATCTATCTTTTCTTCCACCCACCCATCCATATGTCCATCCATCTGAACACCGATTAGTCTGTTCTGTCGTCCTCCCCTCCACCCATCTGTTCCTTCATTTTCCATCCATCCATTCACCCTCCAGTAAGTCGATAAATGCTTGTTTGTTGAGTCCCTGTCATGAGTCAGGCATGGTACTAATGTTTCAAGGATGTATAAAACTTGTTCTGTACTCCTGAGAGCTCCCAGCTGAGATAGATGTGAATAGGTAGTTATCGTAGTTGTGATAAAGACGCATGCAAAGTGCTTTTGGAGCCAAGGAGAAGGAACAACTAATTCCACGTTGGGAGTGAGAAGGTGGGTTGGGAGTGAGAAGGTGGGTTGGGAGTGAGAAGGTGGGTTGGGAATGGCTTTATAGAGATTTACACTTGACTGGGTTTTAAGACATTGAGTAGGCATTTGCCAGGTGGTGGACTAGAGATGGCACTGGTGGCAGAGGGGACAGTGTGGGCAAAGGCCCAGGGCTGGGGAGCCAGGCACACAGGGTTGTTTAATTGTAGGTGCACTAGGATTTCAGAGCAGGGAGGGAAGCCTGGCAGGCAGTGTTAGTTTCTAGGAGAAGGGAGATAAGGGAGGACGCGCCCGACCAGCAAACCCACCAGCAGGGACTTAATGGTTTGAGTGTGGACCTGAGAGATTCGTGGGTTAGGGACATGGAGAGAAGGCAGGAAAGGGAACTAACATTTAACATTAAACATGTGCTGGGCATTGTGTTAAGCACTTGATAAACATTAGACACAATAACCCTTACAATACATAATGGGATAATAGGTTCTTATCCCATTTTAAAGAGGTAGAAGCTGAGGCTCAGAATGATGGTTTCCCCAAGGTCACAAAGGCTTGGCATACTCTGCGCCTAAATATGTACGGGGTTCTTTGGGTCTCATATTTCATTCTATCCGCCCAATAATGCCATGGAGAGAAAAGTGAGATACAGAGAGCTTAAGCAAGCTGTCAGAGGTAACCCAGGACTCCAGGGTCTAGGCTGGGTACAGGCCTGTGCCTAGAAAGTGAAGCTGATGCATTTGGTCTGGGCGGGAGTGACTGAACAGCACAGCTGCTCTCATCTCTTTACCTGCAGTCAGTCTGTAGGTGGGGGGAGCTGTGGCGGTTTGGAGTTAATTAGCCCACATAGGGGCTAATGCATCAAAGATCATTTAATAACAGACTGGAAAGAGGCCTAGATTATTGTCACCAGCCTTTCAGGTGTGACTGCCCTGCCAGGCAGTCCTGAAAAGCTCTTGTGGGTTTTCGGACGCTTACTGTCAAGAGTGTGCTCAGCAGCTGTCCCCAGTCCTGCAGGGAAGGGCCTGAGTCCCACCACCGCACGGAGGAAGCCCCGGGAAGGAGAGCGTGCCTAACTGGTAACTAATGAACACAGGAAGGGACAGAAAATACTTGAGAAATTCCAAGTGGGCTCTGACACTTAGTTTATTTGGAGCCACTGAACATTGTGGTTCAGTTGTTCAGCTCTCACTTCTAAGGTTGGAGTGGGTAAGAGGAAGTACTGCTGAGGGGCCCGATTTTATTCTGAAACAACCAGGAATAGTTTCGTCTTCCTGCTCACCTGCCAGGGTTTGATTTTCTAGGAGACCTGGCTCCCACTCTGCCATGGTGAGCCCTCCAGGACAGGCTGCCTGGGCCAAATGCAGCATCACCTTTTATTAGCTGTGTGACCCTGTGCCCATTTCTTCACCTTTCAGAGCCTCTGTTTTCCAGTATGTAAAATGGGGATCATCATTCATTTATTCAGTAGAAATTTAGTGAGCACCTACTACATGCCAGACAATTTACTAGATGTTTGGGAAACTCCAGTGAGTAGAATAGATCCGAATTCCTGTCTTCCTGGAACTGTCACTCCAGCGGGGGGAGATTATACATACGATTACAGGTACAAACACCCGGCACACAGTAGGCCCTCTGCAGAAGCACATAACCCTCACGTATAGGTGATGGTGATCAAGTGAGGAAATGAATGGGAAAGTATTGTGTACACTATGAAGTGTGGTGCAGAGCAGTGCTTGTCCCAGGAGACCAGAGGGGCAGGAAAGGGGGATCGTAGGCACTGAAAGTGGGGTAACCCGAGGTGTGGAGTAAGCAGACGCCTACATGCTTATCCTTCAGAACTCACCAGTCCCTCACAGCATGTTCACCAGCCTGGTTTATTTTTCTGAAGTCACCGTTTCAAAACCTCTGGAGTTGCTGTGCACACCCACCTGCTGCTTGTTCGTGTTCCTGACAGACAATGCCACCATTGTGTGCTGTGGGGCCATTCCCAGGCACAGCCCTGGCGTTGGCTGCGCAGGGTCTCGGCTGTCCTTGCCCCGTGTCAGCCGGAAGGAACTGGGGGACTTAAGTCCTGCATGTTGCCCCATTTGGATACAGCCCTGCAAGGCTAACTCATGTTCTTTTGGCATTTTTATTTTTGTTAATAGTGACACTGTTGTGAAATTATGTTTGCTTAGTGCTTTGGCGACATGGGAAAATGTCAGCTCCCCTCTCGGATCTGTTAGCCCTGAGTGACAAGTGGCCACTCTGTTCCCAGGGGCAGGACAGGGTGACACTGTATTGGTTATTGTGCAGTAAGCCTTGCCCTCTCTTGCTGCTTTTTCCCACACTGCTGTCGCACTTGACCTTCAATGGCTGTTGGTTCCTGAGTGGGCCTCTCAGTAGCAGTGTGGCATCATTAGGATCCAGAGTCACTTCTTTCAAGCCCTGCATCCTTGTCATGTGACATTGGGAGAGTCATTTCACTCCTCAGAGCCTCAATTTCCTCATTTGTTAAATAAGGGAAATAAAAGTCTTCCTCATACGTGATTAGAGGACTAAGGGACTCCTTGTTCACAAAGTGTTTGCATTGTATGTCATTGTCTTCATGGGAATTATCATCACAGCTCACGTACTGAGCCTTTACGACATGCCAGGCGTCGTGAGAGGATGCTTTCATTTCAGTCTCACAGTCACCTGAATGGTCAGGGGATCCGTTTCACAGACGAGGAAGCTGAGACTCAGACAGTTAGGTAACTTGACCATGATAACTCTGCCCAGTAGTGGTTGAGGCATGTTTGGAACCTCAGGGGTCTGACTAGAAAGTGTTCTCTTAAGTCACCGTAGACATTTGGCTAGCAGTGGTTATTATCCTGCACAAAACTGCAGCCTGAGCAGAACCCAGCCCAGGCAGGTGCTCAGGCAGGGTTTGCTCAGTGCACCAAGGTGAGCATGAGGCCCTAAGCAGTGCATCCTGACTTGATATTCACAGGTAAAGTAGGAGTGAGGATGGTGCCAGGATGTGGAGCAAGGTGGAAATCCAGATGAGTGATAAGCCCTGCTCCTCTCTCTAGTCATTTGCTAAGTGTGTGTATTGTGCATGGGTGTCCCTTTGAAACAAGCACACGTGTAGGCAGGTATCAGGGTGTATCTCTGGTGGTTGTGTGAGTAAGTAGATCACTGAAGATAAAAAGGGAGGAAACCAGCAGCGGGTGCCTCCCTTCCCCCTACTATTTTCTGTCTTCTGGGTCCAGACAGATATGTATTCTCCTTGGTATAAAAAAGTTCACATGAACCATATTACAAAACACATGTCAGGAGGGAGAGCTAGTGCTCCCATTCCACTTGTGCTCAGATGGGGAATACAGAACCCAGTCACATCTCTGTGCTCCTGGAGCCCAACTTTCTAGCAGCCTTACCTGCCTGGAGACTGGCTAAGAACCAAAAAGCCTTCCCTACTGAATATTGAAGCAGCTCAAAGGGGTGCCACAAAATCCTACTATTTAGATATTTCATTGACTAAAAAGTCCCATCAAGCCTCTTACTGGAACAGTACTTTCTCTTACTTTACACCCAATTTTAAAGGACACTGGGATCTTTTAAGGAAGGCCCAGCAACCTGATAGGTCTTAAGAACATCCTTGTGTACACCCTATTATTCCTAGTGATGTCTGTGGGCCATCAAGGAAAAGGCAATGTTGGGTTAATTAAAAAAGCAGGGATCTTGATAATCCATTTGGGAAAGATTCCTAATGGAATAAAAATGTGTGGCTCTCAGAATTGTACACTCTCAGCAATCTAGAATGACTTATTCCCCCAGAATTTAGATAGCTGAGAATTTATTAATTGGATACAAATAACCACCATTTATTTAACACTGTGCGCCAGGCACTTACATGTATGTCCTCATTTATTCTTTAAAACAACCTTGTATATCACAGTCTCACAGGTGAGCCAACCCCAACCCTCAGCCAGAGCATGACTCACCTGGGACCACCCAGAGCCAGATCTCAGCTCCTGAGACTGCAGATATGCTGCCCTTGTGATTACTGCTAATTTATGAGAAAACACAAATGACTGAAGTTATGCATCGGGAGATGGCAAAGGTGGGATGGAAGGAGAGTCATTGCCCTACAGGGTGGGCATGTGGTGGCACCGAGGACATTGGGCAGAGCTGGACTCTTCTCTTGAGAAACCAGGGATCAGGGAAAAAGCCACCAGCTGGTTTCAGGCCTCCCCACCCACCCTGTGCAGTTCAAAGATCATGTGGCCACGCAGTTGCACCTGTAGGGTAGGTGCACGCTCCTCGCTCGATGCTGGGGATACAGAAATGAAAGTGTTACCAGCTTTTCCCTTGATAAGAAGTGGTGCCTTTTGATTTTCTTAAAATTGTGAATAATTGGATCATCATCCTTTGTGGTATTCAGGTACTGGGTGAACACGCTCTATGCTCTTGTTGCAGTATTATTTTTGTACTTCAGAACAATCAGAACTAAACCACTTAACCACATACTGTTCAGCCATGGGAATATCATGATGATGTGGCGGAAGTCTAGAGTGAGGCCTCTTGAACTGAGGCCAAACAGTAGCATTTCCCTTCACAGTTGATCTCCTGGAAAGCACCTCTGCTGCTGAATGTCTGGTTTACTCTCATCTGCACAGTGGCATTTCCTTCTAAGGGACACATTTTACCTTTCTCCTGAAACCACATCCTAATGCCTGCCCTGCCTTGTGGACCCATCAGGCTGCCCAGCGTTTTCAGCTGGATTTATAGTTGAGTCGTTAAGAGCAACAACTTTCGGCGCATTTGTTTTGTGGCGTTTTTCTTGGCTTCCTTACTTAGAGTGTCATCCCCCCCACCCACCCCCACACACCCTCCCCATAGGCAGCCTTCATTGGAAGGCTAATTTCAGTATAAACTTCCTGTCCTAGTTCGTTTAACACAGTGCAATTGTTATCAGTTTTCTTATTACAACTAATCAGGTTCTTTACTTCAACTGATTTGTCAAAATTTTCCCTCTTTGATTGCAGCCTGTGTGCTACGGAATGATTGTGGCATTATAAGCAAACAAATGACTGACACACTCCTTGAAATTCTGTCAGGTAATAAGTGAATCAAAACAAATTCACTTTTCAGCTGCCATTGCCTCCCCGCCCTTTATTCCTTCAAGCCTCTGACAGCAGCCTCTCTCCTGCACCCAGGCTTCTGGAGCCCTGGGTCTCTCCTTAGAGGGGGTAGGGAGACAGGTGAGCCCAAGGGAGATGGAGGGATCAGAGTGGGAAAGCAAGGAGAAGGACGCCTCCAACACTAGTGTGAAACTATTCTAGAGCCTTTCTCTAGACTCAACTGTGGGGTGGGGATGGCGATTTTGTTCTTTGCTCCCCTGTGGTTCTCTGTGTTGTCCATTTCTACTCAAAGTTCACAGATCAAGGATCAGTGGACTCAGGGTAAAAGGAAGAGCAGCCCTCAAGGCTACAAAACTTGGAGGAAGAAGAGGCTCTGGAGAAGTCGATTTTGAATGCCTGAGGCTTAGACAGGAAGCCCTGCATGCTTTAGTCCAGATGTTGCTTAAAACCTTTCGCTCGTACCGGCTCCATTTGTGCTGAGTTGCACAGTCTGGAGGGAGTCTGTTTTTGCTGCCTGGAGGTATTGTGAGTTTATTTTCCAAGGGTGCCTTTGGAAGAGTGGTATTCATTGGAGGAGCTACTGAAACAGCAAGTGAAGGAGATGGGGCTGAATCTTGTCAGTGCTTAGCATGGCCAGTGAAAACTGGTTTTAAAAATAAATCTAGTTGTTTTCTTAGGACTACTCACTTATTCAAAAAGTTGAGAGCTGGGGACAAGGGAGGGGAAGGGAAACCCCAGATAATTAATGATGCTTGTTGGATGGGTCCTGATTAATGAGCTTGAGCTATGGAGTGATTTATTTTCTCTGTTCCTTGCCCTTTTCAGTCGATAAAGAGATTTGAGATCCTGTGTTGAGGATTCACTGAGAGACCATATTATTTAAGTCTCACATGTAGCCAGTTTCCCAACAATTCACCCTTTTTCTTTCTGTTCAGCTCAACCCAGCAACCACTTACTTACCTCCTGCCATGTGCCCCCTCCCGGAGAGGCAGCAAAGATGGGCGAGGCACAGTCCTTGGCCGAATCTGGTAGTGAAGGTGGGAAGATGGAGCCAGAATTCAAGTTCTCTGTACTCTATGACGCAGCTCGGGCTGCAATCAGGAAATCAAGAGGGACTTCATAAGGGGCTGGCATTGGAATTGGGCCTTGCAGGTTGGCCCCAGTGGAGGCACTCGGGAGGATGGATGGGGTGGTGTGAGTTCAGAGACTGGAGAATGTAAGCTGTCATTTTCCCGAGGGTCATCATCATTATTACCACTGCACACTTGGTATGTGTAGACATATTATCTCATTCAGTCCCTATAACAGAATGGCATGTTCTTTTCTGTGAAGAGATGGATAGTAAATATTTGAGGCTTTGTGGGCCAAAAGGCCTCTCTGTCACAACTGCCCAACTTTGCCATTGTAGAGTGAAAGCAGCCCCAGAAAACCAATGGGTGTGACTCTCCCGATAGAACTCAGTTTATGAAACAGGTGTCTTCTGGGTTTTTGGACCAGGTCCCAATTTCCCAGCCCCTTTTTTCTAATACACAGTCACAGCTCGGTCCTCTTTGGCTTCAGAACTCGTCAAACCCTCTACTCCTCGCATCTTGATGAGAAAAAAGTTTTGTTACTTATCACTTGCTCAGTGCTTGTTGGTTTTGGCATTCATCACAAGTTCCGGAACAAATTAATGATGAGTACTGAGATACCACTGTATTTAGTATAATCTCCATCTTATGGAGGATAAAACTGAGGAATAATCAAGGTTAAGAGAAATTCATTTGCCTAGAATCAAGAGCCTGCTTGACTTGGTCAATTCTAAAGCCTATGCTCTTAACTTCCTCTGCAAAAGGGTCAGCGATGGTCTGAGGAAGAGCGGAGGATAATAAGCCTGCCCTGAATCTCAGTGTGATCTCTGACAACGTGAATTCAGTGGGAAGTGTGGAGTCATGGATGATCTTCTGAGCAGAGGATCCTCTGTGCTCTGGGATTTGAAAGCTGGCAGGGCTGTGTAGGTTGATTGAAGTTGAGAGAAGAAGAGCCCTTGTTTTAAACTGCTGGAGGCAGAGAGGTTCATTTCTTTGGCAGAGCCATTTCTCACCACTGTGGAACATTAGAAGTTCTCCCGGCATACCAGATACCTGCATGGCCTCACCATGGCTCAGTACCGCATGTTCCTGCTGGCTTGTCCAGACACAGAGAGGGCTGGTTCTAGAGATAGTGCATCTATTTCAAAGTAGCCTTCATCATCTAGGAAGGAAATGAATGGAGGCACCAGCCTCACCTCCCACTCAGCAGTGTCCTTGTCCATGACCCCTTCTCACCCAAGCTGATGGTCTTGAGGCCGATGGTGTTAGGCTTTGGAATGCTTTCATGGTTCCTCGGACATAACTGGTGGGAAAGTTCACAGATCTTTCCAGATTTGGAGTTCACTGACCCTCCAGGTCTTGAGAGAGCATTGCTGATGTACCCTCTCCTAGTTAGGGAAGGAAGCCTCTCTCTGGGTACCAGTCTGGCCAGTTTCTTTTACAGGTGACCATAGTTTGTAATTCCAGATGGAGGATGCTCCAGGCTCTTAAAATTGTGCCATGTGAAGGACAAGGTGAGCGAGCCCATGAGTCGTTTGCGTCCTGGAGGTTCAGGGTAGAGGCTGTGACTAGTTTTGTTTTGACCCATTTATAATGCTGTTGGTAAAGTGTCTAATTTTTACTTTTATTTACTGAACACTTAGCATGTGCCATTTTCTGTGTCTTTTATATATATGAACTCATTTCATTTTCTAATAGTCTGACGATATAGACATGCTTATCCTCAACTTGTAAATGAGGACACCTGGCCAAAGGGCACAGAGGTGATTGGCAGTCTGGAAACTAAGATCTAAAGCAAGTCTGTGGACTCCAAAGCCCTCCTCTCTACCACTCTATTGCCTATGCTTCCTCAGCTCCAGTGTGGGTCAGGCCAGGGGCTTCCACATGGCACCTTGTGGAGTTATCACAACCACCTTCCATAGCAGGCCTAATTGTTCCCATTTTATAGCTGAATATGAAACTGAGCAAAGCTGAGTGACTTGCCCAAGGGCATTCAGGCAACAAGAGATACAACTAGGTTTGGGGTTTTTTATATTTTATATTCTTTTAGTGAGAACATAACTGAATAGAGGAGTGGGCCTAGCGTCAATAGGAGAGTGTCATGGAGGGGGTGAATGATTTGAGTCACATTTATATTTATATTCAGAGGAGCAGCACTATAGTGTCTGTGGGATTCTACAGTCAAGTCTGTCAGCATGGGTTCAAATTCTGGCTCTGCCTTTTACTTATAGCCTTGGGCAAGTCACTTTACCTTTCTGTACTTAATTTCTCCTCTGAAAAATAAACACAATACTAGTATCTACCTCATAGAATGAGGATTAAATGAGTTAACATGTGTAACGTGTTTTTACCAGTGCCCAGCATGTAGTAGGCATGATATGTGTTAACTTTTTATTAAGCTACTCAGCATAATAGTTGAAAACTAGATTGTATTGATCCCATTTTACAGAAAAGAAAACTTGGTTTCGGAAGTTAAGTAGCTCAGTTGAGGTCATACATCCATTTATTGACAGATGCATATTGAGAACTAATGTGCCTCATGCCATGGCAGGGTCTTGGGATATATAACTGACTGAAACAGCCCTAAATTCCTACCTTTGTGATGCCTGCAGAACTGGGACTTGGACACAGGTCTGCCTCTTTGCCTTGCAATGTTTTCCTTCCTCCTTGCCCTCTTAACCATTTCATTTAATGATCATTGATATCTCAGATTGGTCATTGTAATGGCCAAGATGAAGATGGTACTATACTTCCTTAGCTCTCTCAGTGCTTACAAAATTAAAAACGATCTTGATTTATTAGATCTCTGACAACTTGAGAGTCACGGGAGGGAAAGTAATGTGGATTCAAGAATGACACGAGGTGTGAAATAGAACCACACTGCATGTGCATTGTGCCTATGGGTCTCTGCAGCAGAAGGCTGGGCTTCCGGGTGGGAGTGGGGTGGACAGGGGTCGTCTGACCTCAGATCCTGACGAAGCAGAAAGTGCAGTTCTACCTTTGTGTTTTGGGGATGATACCCTCATAGTCCCAGGTGGAGCAGTCAGATGTGCCCCCTTTCTAGTAGGGCTCTGCTTTCCAAGAGCAGACCCTGGCCCACAGACCCATTCCAGGAGCCTTGGGGGGCATGGAGGGCCCCATTGTGTGAGATTACTCTGGGCATGAGGTTCAGAAGAATAGGATGGAGGGCAAGAGTCTGGGTGAGGGCAGGGCTTCCGCCGCTCTGCCATCACACGAGGTCTCATCAGGCTGGCTGGGGGAGATGCAATGATCACCTTCAGCATTTCGGTGGAGAGACCATATGGTTTAGTATGTGAACTGTTGGTACTAATATATGACCCAGTTGAGGTAGGATAGTTTTCTTTTTGAACAGTCATTTGTTTGTATCACTCTGGTGGAGAAAAAGCACTGAAAAGCAGGGCCTGTATGTTCTCACAAATCCATGCACGGAACTCAGCATTCAGAACAAGTGAGGAGGTTTTAAGTTTTGTTTGCATTTGGCTTATGTCAGTTAGGGGAAAAGTTTCCAATGAGTTTTCTCATACTTTTTTGCCCGTTTGGAAGAAAATATCATTTTGTGATGATTATAGTGTGATTGAGAGGAGCAGGTCTACTGTATTGGGTTGGCCAAAAAGTCCATTATGTTTTTTTCTTTACAATGGCTCTAGTAGTGCCTAGTTGTCTTTTAACTTCATTAGAAACAATTTAGTTAGATTACATTGTGACAGCTGTTATATCAGTGTGCATTAAAAAAAACTTATCAAAACTGGTGAATTTTTGTGCAGCCATCTTAATATGGAAGATGGAAGAAGATATGCAACATTTTTGGTGTATTATGCTTTATTATTTCAAGAAAGGTAAAAATGCAACTGAAACGCAAGAGAGAAGATTTCAGAGTGTGGAAAAGGTGCTGTGACTGAACCTGTCAAAAGTGGTTTGCGAAGTTTCTTGGTACTATTGACATTTAGGCCAAGTAATTCTTTACTGTGGGGCTGCCTTATGCATTGGGAGATCTTTAGAAGCACCCCTGACCTCTACCCACTAGAAGCCAATAGCAGGAGATAGCTGACGAAACTCAAAATATCCAAATCAATAAAGTTATTGGTGAAGTGAAAAATGTGTCTTTTATTTTACAGAAAAGACATAACAGACTTTTTGGCCAACCATATATATAATATATATATCCGCCAAGGGGTCTGCTCTCCTGATCTCATGGGCGACCCAGTCTCTGGCTTTCACGTTGTGGTGTACATCAATGCTGTGTTTAAATATGTTGGAATTTGTTGGACTTTGTTTACAGAACCCCAACAGTGAAAATGATGCCTGGCTTTTAAGTTATACCAATTAAATTTGAGATTATTGTGAGGCCATCAAAAACTCCACTCACACAAGAGTAATTGAGGAGCTCTGTGTTTTCATACTTGGCTTTTCTTTTTTTTCTTTTTTCTTTTTTTTTTAGAAGGAACCCAGGCTCCTGAGAACTTGGTTAACTCAATAGCCCTTCTTACCCAGAAATGGCCCATTGAAAGATGCCTATTGGGTGGTAACCTTCCCATACGTTTTCTCAATAAAGAGAAAAAAGATGGGAAGGGACAGGGAGGGGGTGGGATGGGGGGGAACCTCTCTTGCATTTAGAGCCTCAGCCTCTCAAAGCCGTCTGGCGCAGACTGTTTAGTTCCATGTCCCCTGTCCCATTCAGGCCTCTGCATGTTTTGAAGCTTTCTTTAGCTTTTCCCTGAGCCTTGACGGCAGACCTCTCAATAGGCGAAAGCCCCGCTATGGTTGCTGAATGCCCCATCGGTGCTATGCGCTGAATGTTAATGGTGCTGGCTGGCCCTGGACAGCTCGCCCGTGGGACAGCGGCGGCTGCACAGGCCCAGGCATCTGCCTCATGCCCAGATGGGGTCCGACTGGCTTCCTAAAGTTGCCTCTTCGCTCTTTTGCAGATCTACACAGACTGGGCCAATCATTATCTAGCCAAATCAGGCCACAAACGTCTCATCAAGGATCTCCAGCAAGATGTGACAGACGGCGTTCTCCTGGCTCAGATTATCCAGGTTGTAGGTAAGAGCAGATTTTTCGCTGGGGATTGATGAGCTACAGTGGAGACCTAGGAGGGCTCCAGTCGGGCAAGGGGAATGGAACTCTGTAATCTCTAAGAAAAATGTGGTATTTCTCTCACATATGTTGAGAATTTATTTGACTCTTTTGTGCTCAGGAGTGTGGGTACCAGCTCCTTTCTCCTGATAAGAGCAATCTTATCTTGATCCTCTGAAAAGAAAAACTGGCCAAGGCTGGAGGGAAATGCTGGCGGTTTGGGAGGGGCTCTCTGCCCTCCTCACCTCTTCCTACCTTCCTGGCTCTCTCATTCTCTCATTCTTGCCCCTTCTCTGTTGGTAATTTTTGTGTGGATTACTCTGGAAAAAATTTTTTAAGGTTTAAAAAAAGCAGTAAGGGGTTGGTTTAGTGCTGCCAACTCTAATTGGGTTTGAGAAACCAGACGATGAGTCTCTGGAGAAGGCTGGTTTTGGTTTTAACACTAGGGGAGGGGAAGGGGGTGGTGGGATTTTTAATGCCTTGGCCATGCTTTGGGAGGAGAGGGTTCATCCAGGAAGGCACGTGGGTGGAGGCTGGGCATAGCTTTGCCAGGGTGCCCAGTGGTCCTGCCTCAGAGCTTCAGAGCAGACCCAGGAGGCAGAAGGTCAGTTATATGGCATTGAGCTGATTGTTGTCGCTGGTAGCAACCAATTTATGCCAAGAGACCCCAAGAGGGGAGGTGTAGGGGAAGGACAGAAAGAAGCACCAGCCCCTTGGGCATATATTGTTGTGAAAAAGTCACTTAATCTTCAAGTGCGAGAAGTAAGTAGCCTTGTATAGTGGTAGCTCTGCTCGCATCAGTGTGGGTTGCACCTGAGCACACAGGCAGGTTGGCCCTTAGCTGAAACTTTTGGACTCTGGCTGCCACTCAAGGAGAAAGAAGCTTTCCTGCCATCCTAAAATTGATTTCTTCAGACTAGCTTCCATTGGTCCTCCCTCTCCTTCTCTCCTTTTTCATTCTGTCCCTGTATTAGTCTCTGTTGCTGTAAACAAATTACCACAAACTTAGCAGCTTGAAACAACATATACTTATTATCTTTCAGTTTCTGTGCATTAGGAGTGCAGGCATGACTTAGCTGGGTACCTGTGTAAGACTGTAGTCAAGGTGTGGCCACAGTTGAGCCTCTTATCTGGAAGCTTGAACAGGGAGGGGTCAAGTTCACTCAGTGTAGGTGAAATTTATTTCCTTGCAGTTAAAAGGAGGGGAGTCCTGATTTCTTGCTGACTGTTGACTGGAGGACACTCTCAGCTCCTCTCTCAGCTTCTTGTGACATGGGTCTCCCAACATGGCCACTTTGATTGACTTCTTCAGTGTCAGCAAGAGAGAAAGTCTTTTGTAGAGAGAAAGAACCTTATATAATGGAACATCTTGTCACCTTTGCCATATTCTGCTGGTTAGAAATAAGTCCTAGGTCCTGCCACACTCAACAGGAGGGCTTAAACTTAAATGAGAGGAGTCTTGGGGCTCACCTTGAAGGCTGTCTGCCACATTCCTTTTCCTCCATTCCATCCTCTTCCTCCTCCTCTCTATCATCTCTCCTACCAAGCTCTTTTAACTATTTCTCCTGTTCAAATTCCTCAACATCTCTATGAAGTAGGAAGAATTCATCCCATTTTACAGATGCAGAAACTGAGGCCCAGTGAGCCAGTAGCTGAATATCATAGGAGTAGTCTGCAAGGGGAATCTAAGCTGGGTGAGTCTGCTTCTCAAACTTCTGTTCTTTGCTTGGCTGCACTATCAATCCAGAGACACTGAACTCAGTACAAGGCACTTCCTCCCTTCAGATCAATAACCAGGTATGGACCCCTGACTGCGGCCAGAATTGTGCTCTTGCTGGGAATGGAGGCAAATGCTCAAGACTTGCAAGCTTGGAAGGAGTAGCGTCTTCTGGGCAAGGTCCTCATGGAAGATATGACTTGCATCTGAGCTGGGTTTGGATCTCTGTCTCAGCAGAGTCATGCCAGGCACAGGGGCCTACTCAGCCTGAGCCTTGGGCTGTGCAGAGTGTTTCCGCCGGAGTCTTCTCTGCTCTCAGCACAGGCAGCAAGATGGACAGTGGGGAAGGATAGTGCCCAGAGGCCTTGCTGTCATCCCAGCTCCATCCCTCCCAACACCCACTTAACCTCTGCCACCTTTGTTCCCCCATATTTAAAAGGGGTGCAGCCATGCCTGCTGTGTCTGCTTTTGTGGCAGCCTTATGAAACGCAAGGTAGGTATCCCAGATAGCATTTGGTAGGCACTGCTTAGAAAGGTATGTGGAGAAGGATGAGGAGGCTTCGGGATCAGTGTCAGAGTGTGTCATGATAGATTAGTTATGTCCACCGTGGGCCCAGAAGAGGTGAATGGGAGCATGTATGTCCTGAATATACTAAACCTAATGCCATGGAAATGGAAACTACCACCGTTTTTTATTGTTGCTCAGGCAGATGTTTTCCTGAACCTATTCAGATGACATAAGTGTCCCTAGGGAGTTACTGCTCTGGGTCCGGAGCTACTGGAGTACAACTTCACAGGCTCCTGTTAGCGCCAGAAACCCAGGCTGCCTCTCAGGCCACCACTCTGCTTTCCCTCACCATGGCAGCAGAGGCTGACTCTGGCCAGATATCAGCACATGGGCCTCCACCCCAGAGTGCCAGGTTCACCCCCTGAGGCCTGGAAGATGGGGAGCTGAGAAGGCAGTTAAACATGGGCATCTGCTGTGTGACTTCTCCCCTAGATCATCTATCAGCCAGTTGAGTGCTTTAATCTTAGAATTTCTTATGAACACAGATCTCTTGGTGAGGGAGGAGGAGCAGTATTTTCTTACCAGGGTGCTAAACTTTCTTTTTTGAGAGAGAGAGAGAGACAGACGGACATTGATTTGTTGTTCCACTTAATGTATGCATTCATTAGTTGATTCTTATATGTGCCCTGACCACAGATCGAACCCACAACTTTGACATGTTAGGACGATGCTCTTAAGCAGCTGAGCTGCCTGGCCAGGGCAGGGTGCTGACCTATGACCACTTGTACTCTTTTACTTTTGAGGTCCATGCTTTTCTCTGACATGTCCATTAAAATAAAATGGAAAAAGATATATTTTTACGTGTACATGTACTTAATATATATGTGTTATGTGTGTATCTCTATCTATCTGTCTATGTATCTATAAGAACTTTTCCCAGGATTGGAGTCACTACAACTCCATCCCATGCTGGACAGAATTCTAGTGATTCTTTGACTGGAGAGCTCCTCTCCATTCCTGAGAAGTCAGTTTCTCCCTGATGCCTCTCCTGGCTCCCCCAGGCAGCTGGAGAGACCCTCCTCTGTCATTCCACCGGCTGCTGTATTGGGACTTGGTCTGAGTCATCTTCCTTCTTGGGTTCATAGCATTTAGCAAGGATTAGGGATGAGAATTTTATCCACTGCAGCCCCTGCTTCTGCAAGTCTGGATCAAATTTTTTCCAACAGGTGGCTTGGAGGTTTCCCCTTCCTGGGATTCAGCATTCTTCTGAACATTCTTCTGAACACCCTCCTTTCTCGGATTCTGCCGCAACTCAGCTCTAAGTTTTAGAAGGGACCCTTAAATGCCCGAATCTGATACATGAATTACTTGTATGAAAGGTAGTCAGCAGACTCTGAAATACTTAAGTGTGATGGGCAGCTTACTACCTCCTCAGGAAACTAGACCTAACACAGAGAATTGGAATCCTTCAAAAGCTCTTTTTTTTTTTCTTATGTCAAAATCTGCCCCCTTGGTGATATCTCCCTTAAGTACTAGTTCTCTCCTCCAGGTCTACAGAAAAAAAAAAAAAAAAAACAGTCTAATAGGAGACAGTGAGAGCATCAGAATAATTGAAATAATTGAGGATAGTCATGGATTATAACCATGGAATAAAATAGGAATCTGTAAGTCATTACTGATAGATAAATAGATACATCAATGGAGCAGATAGGGCTCAACTGTATAGGAGGATGCTGACTGATACATGTAGGAGGAGTTGCATTCTTGATGGTAAAAATTAGTTAAGGCAAGAATTATTGATGGATGCTGAAATCGAGAGAGGGAAGTTGGATGAGAAGCAGACTGTTTGCACGGTCTCAGAGTGTCTCTTCACTGATTGCTTATTAGTTCTAAGGGGGAAATGTAGTAACCACGCAGGGGCCATCCAGACATCATAACCAGGTGGCCAGAATTACATTACTCGTGAGGGACGGATGGATGTCATGTGCTTGCTGATGTCATACCCGAGAGAACACAACATCAGTGATGGTGAATTTCAGTTGGGGATGGAAAACCTGAAACTAATCATGAGGAATCTCAGGCAAACCCAAATTTTGGATTATTCTAGTTAAAAAAAGGGAGAAAAAAAAAGGAAAAACTGGCCTGCATTGTTCCAAAATGTCAGTGCTGTGAAAGACCAAGAAAGGCTGGGAGATTGTTCAAGACTAAAGAGACATGACAACTAAATGCACTATGTGGTCCTGGATTGGGGAATAAAATGCTGTAAAGGACATTTTTTGCATCAATTGACAAAATCGTAACATCGGAATTATATCAGTGCTTAATTTTCTTAATTTCCTAACTCTACTGTGAGATAATATTCTTGTCCTTTGGAAATGCATGCTAAGTGTAAGGGGCAAAGGACACTAAAATTCAGGGGAAAATAAAATGTGTTTCCTATACAGAGAAAGGCGTTGGGGCGGGGTTGGGGGGTAGAGAATGAGAATGGTTGAAGAAATGTAGGAATTCTCTGTACTATTTCTGTAACTAGTCTGTAAGTGTGAAGTTATTTCAAAATAAAATATTAAAAAGAACACATCTAAATGAAGGCATATCAACATTTAGAGGTAGAGAGGTTGTCCCTTTCAAAGGAGAGCCTCTTTCTAGGCCCAGGAGGAGTATCATGCATTGTGATTAAGAACCTATCATGTTATGAGCCTGACCCATGAATGGCAGGGGTGAGAAGGTAGGAATCAGGGAATTTACCTAAAAGCCAAACTTGGAGTGAGTTTAGCTAGGGGAAGCAGTCAGGAAGGGCATTCCTAGTGGAGGAAATAGTGTGTAAAACAGCTGGAGCTTAGAGAGCCAGAGGGTCAGCTAGGGCTATCAGGCAGGGCTACCAGGTACACGGTGGTCAATTCTGGCCTTTAGCTGCAGAACAAAAGCCAGTGGTTGGAAGAGCTGATTTTCAGGTTGGTGAGTGACATGATCAGAGGTGACTTGAAGGAAAACCTTAAAGGCTTTTCACAGACACTGCTCCTATTTGAGTCTGCATCTATTCCAGGCACCCCTGGAGGGGGGCTTCCTAGAGAGTGGGATTGTTTGGGGCCCATATTATTTAATCATTGCCCTCTGCCTGTTAGGCAGAAATGGACCTTGGCTGCTGCCTTTTTGTGTCCTTCCTTTAGTGACTGAGGGTTGGGTCTCTCTGTATTCAACTTCTTATTAGTGTGATTATCTTCTTGAGTCATGAGCTGCCCAAAGACATCAGTTGCCTGCTAGCTCATTACGGTGCCTTCTTCATGAGTTATTAGAAAAGGTTTATGAGGCCAGGATAAACAGCATGAATTGAGAGAGAGAGAGAGAGAGAGAGAGAGAGAGAGAGAGAGAGAGAGAGAGAGAGAGAGAGAGAGAGAGAAAGAGAGAGAGAGAGGGAGAGACTCCTTCCTCCTGCTTACATCGCTGCCCCTCAGGGAAGATGCCAGAAGGAGCTGGAGTGAGGGAAGGGACAAAGGGGTGGGAGAAGGAGAAAGAGGAGAGAAAGGAGGGAAGTAAAATGAACAAAAAGGATTGGAGAAAAGGAAGAAGCCAAGACAAGAACACGTTTCCTGTTAGAAGTGAAGAGAGCTGATAGCTTATTTTCCATCACCATTTGGGCTGCCTCTCAGCGCAACCAGGAAATTCAAACACAGGAGTTGACCTTCTTTCCCTTGATGACCTACTACTATTGCGTGACCTTGAGTAAGTCATCTACATTTCTGGGCAGCTAGTTGCTCTTCCCATTGGTGGGTCTGCCCGCTGTCCAATGCACATGCATAGATGCCCCGTGTAGATGCATTGGTTGGTGAAATGCTCTGAACTTATCAGAGGATGTCTAGGAGAAGTAATGAGCTTGATGCCACTCTTCTTATTTAAAAAGTGCACATATGGCCGTGACCAGTGTGGCTCAGTTGGTTGGGTGTTGTTCTGTGAAGTGAAAGGTCGCCAGTTACATTTCCCAGTCAGAGCACATGCCTGAGTTGTGGGTTCGGTCCCTAGGCAGGGCAGTACAAGAGGCAACCAATTGGTGTTTCTCTCTCACATCAATGTTTCTCTTCCTCTCTTTCTCCCTCCTTTGCCATCTCTCTAAAAATAAATAAATAAAAATCTCTTAAAAATGCACTAATGCTTTCCAGTTATAACTTGTTACCTTGTCTGCAGATAAGTTACTGCGTTAATAGGCTAAGAACGTATTGAACACAATGGGGTAAATAAATTACCACTAGCATTTGGGGGTGCTGCTTATAATCACAGTTCAGGACTTAGGGGGCAAATGCCTTTTGGTTTTCTGGTTTTCTGCTTTGGGGCTGCAGCCAAAGACCCCCTACAAGACTTAATAAATTTGGCTCTGAAGACCAAGCTCTTCTTCCTTCTTTCTAGCAGACTCAGAACTGCTATTATCACTGTAAGTATTTATGACAACCATAGACATACTTGAGAATTTAAAGAAGTTCTTAAATTACATGAATTTGGAAACTAGGAGGTCCACGACTTGCTTTGCATTTTATTAAGCATTTATTTTGGGTTTGGGCTTAGTCATTTATCTCTTCCCACATACCTTTTAGCATGGTCATAAATAGGCTCCACTCCACTGTTTATTTTGAATGTTGTTAATGGCAGAATTAGGCTTATAGGAGTCGTGATAATTTGAATTTAAGGAGCACCTGACTATGGTTTAAGTGACAGACCATGAAAAGGAATTAGAGGAGTAATTAGACGAAGCCCTTTGTTTTCATTTACCCAGATGGCATATAAAGAATCTTTAAAATTATTTCTTAGGATCACAATTATCCATCCTTCTCTTTAATGACCACTAATGACCCAATGCTGAATTGGGTATTGATCAGAATCCAATGACTTATGACTTTGGCCATCATGAGTATCCAGCTGGAAGATATCTTGAGTGTCATTGACACCCCAAAGCCACACATTGATGCTCCATGTGGTGCATCAAAATCCAAGGTCAGCGTGTAGGCCTGCCATAACCTCCCATGTATGGAGGAGTGCCATTTGTCAAAAGTCATTAAAAAAAAACCCTTCCATATGTACATCTGTACTTACAAGTAATAGGACAAAATAGACAGTAACACTTCTGATTCCTTGAAATGATCAGAGTACTCATTCCTTAGTTCCACAGAACAAATATTGACTGAGTGGTTGCTGTGTGTCAGGCACTGTCCTGAGCTCTGCGGTTAGAGTCGGAAACAAAACAGATAGAGGTCCTCGTTCTTGTGGAGTTTACATACTAGTGTTATATTTGGCTAATTGTATTTTCTGACGCGCTGGAGAACAAATGTCCATTTATTCATCTGAATCCCATTCACTGGGCATCTTTTACTATTTTCTGGTGCACTGGAGAACAAATATCCATTCATTCTAATTCCATTCATTGGGCATCTTTTACATGCTTTTTAAATGCTTTGTGGTACCTCCTTTGGGAGTAGGGGAAGCAAGTGATGGAAGAGGCTTTCTAAAATGCCTGTCCCAGTGTTCTCTTGAGAAAACACAGTGGGGTCTATGAAGATTCCCCCCAGCTGGGTCAGAAGCCCACCTTACTTTTTCTTTTTCACCTTTTGCAAATTCACTTTTGGCAAATTCTAAAGACAGGGTAGATTAAGTTGTATGTATACCATCCAGAGAGTTTCATGATAATTCAATTTTTAAACAATTTCTTGTCACTATCATGCTTTCTTATATGTCACGTCTCTCAGAGTAGAAACACCAGAAGAAAAAAAAAAAAAAAAAAGCCTGACTGAAGAGATGGAGAGTTATGTCTAGGTTCAGATGTTCTAAAGTCCTAGAGGCTTGGGACACTCGATTCCATTATTCTTTTTAGACAGTTTTTAATATCTTTTCTCTTTGTGGAAGTTTTAGACATCATGTCCATTAAAATCAGATGTGATATATTTTTTTGGAATTCAGTTTTGCAAGCATTTATGAGTGCTAAGGATATACACATGAAAAACAAAGTTAATTACACATGAGATGATTAAGAGCAAAACAGAAGTGGGTACAGGGGGCTGAGAGTAAAAAAGAACTGAGCATGCCTTATGCTCCTGGGGTGGGGTGAAATATCATGGGGTTGGGGAGGAAGATGACTTCCCAGAGAAGGCAAATCCTTAGTTCTTTACTGTGGAGTCCTAGCTGAGTTTCTGGGCTTAACTCAGATGGAGACATCAGAAAGGAAGTTTTTATTTCGTATATTTTACATAGATGATAAGACTATATAATGTTGGATTAATGATAGCTACCACTTATAGACCACTTACTGTGTGCTAGGCACTGTGCTAAGCAGTTTAATGGCATCATATAATCTATTTTTCATAGCCCCTCCTGTGAAGTTGGTAGCATTAGTTCCATCTCACAGATATGGAAGCTTTGGCCCAGAGAGGTTGAGTGACGTAGCTGAGGTCACACAGCTAAGAAGCTATAGAGCTGGGATTCAAACTTGGGTATTTTGCCCCCAATGCCAGTATCCTGACCTCTATACGTCCTGCCTTTTTTGTGTAGCTGCATCACAAACTCAACCCCTCCATCGATACCTTGGGCTGCGTCTTGCAGGGGATCCTCCATACTTCACCATGGGTGGCTGGGCCTTTCTTCCCTGTTATTGATATTTGATTTCCAGTGAATTCAATGTACCTTCTTTCTTTCACTTCTCTTGGTAGGTAAGAGCTATTATGACTTCAAAGAGTCTCCCAGACCTAATCTGGACTTCCTATGCCTAAATGAATGAGCCATTTTTAAATCTCCCTCTCTCATTTTCTCTGTTTGCCACCACTTGGGAGTAGGATTATTAGTAATCCTGTTAGTACAAAGCAGTGTTAGTATTGCTGGCTAAAGGTAGGGTGAAATGTTATCATCTGAAGCTTTTGTCCCCTGGAGCTGAGGTGTAGCTGGACTAATCCACTCTGAACCATCCCGTCTTTTGTGGGAGGGTTGAGCTTGTCTATCTAAGAGCCTAAAGCACAATCACAGCTCAGCCTGTTTCCCAGTCTGCAGCATTTCCATGATGCCCCATCACTCCAAGACTGTCGTCAATGCAGTTGTCTCTGCTTTAGATGACAACGACCTTGTCCCAGCTGTCCCCAGAGGACAGCGGCTTGATGAGTAAGTCCTAAAGCTTGCTAGATGCCTCTCAGTATTTCACATGCCTGTGCTGATTGGACAAACCCCACTGTGGACTTTAGGACTCAGTTGGCCTTAAGGATTCTGAACATCACGATGCCAAGTGTCTGTGGTGGCAATTTATTTTCCTGACTTGTGTTTCCTTTTTCAGCAAATGAAAAGATTGAAGACATCAATGGCTGTCCAAAGAACAGATCGCAAATGGTAAGTGGTACAGGGGTAGAGGGTGTTTGCGTTATGTTAGCCCTGCCTCTAAGTGATATTGACCATCTCGAAAACAGTCACACCATCAGCTTTACTCTAGGGGATTATATTAATAAACTCACAGCTATCGCCAAGTAGCCGTGGTCTGCTCTTCTGACATTTGTTGACATTTACTGAAAAATGGTTGTGATTTTTACGTAGATGATGAGACAGCAAAAATGAACTTGGTTTTTGGTTTTAGAAACAAATTGTGTGGAACTGGTGCAAACATACACTTGTTTAGAACTTGGACTGTTATGCCTTGTTCTGTTTCCTCAAGGACAATAATTTCTGTTTGTGTGTGGAACTGAGGACAGATGAAGTGATGGTATCTCACTACTCAGAAACTGGGGCATGTGGTCTCATTTCCTTTAAACGTTAGAATGACGTGACATCAGATCTGTGCCAGGAATTGTGAAATGAATTGCATCCACATCATTCTCCACGTAAACTTGACGAGTGATATTCTTTCTGCTATGCTGTGCTTGCTTAAGCTCTGATAGTAAAGCTTTTCTTTTGTAATAAAAGAAGTTTTGAAAATCTATGTTTTGCCTGTTGCATGTTCTGCCCATAACCTTTGAATTAAACTTCATGATCATTGTCGAGCTGAGAAACCGTTAAATTGTGATGCTTTGAGCACTTCGATTTTCCCTTCGAAATGCTTTCAAACATGGATATTTAGACAAAAAAAAAGAAATGTGTATTATCAGAGCCTGTTAAGATGACAATACCTGTTTAAAATATGAAGGTAGCAACTTAAGGACAACTTTCTTTTTCCAGGACATTAGTTTCCTTCCAGAAATCTAAAACAAAAGATAATTTGTTTTTCTAACCTCACCTCACTTCATTTGATTAGACACAATTTGATAGTTGCATTCCAGAATACACCCAAGTGGCTGACGTTCCCTGGGTGTGCTGTCTCATTTTCTGAATTGTTTGTTATCCCAGTGAGTTGGACCGCAGCCTTTTCAGCCAACTTTTTTCATGCACAAAACTTTTTATTATAAAGAGGGTGAGTGTATGTGTGGTGGGTGGAAGAGTCATTTTTCAGTGTGCACTCTGACACAGATCTCTTTTTTTATTGCCCCACTGGAGAGTGTTTCTTTTTGTTTGATCCAGAGAGCAAGCAACCACGCCTGACATAGGGAAGTCCCCATGCAGACGTCTCATGGCTGCTCTGACTTTTGGAAAAGCTTGGCTGCTATTTTTGCTAGAGCTACTGCAGCTGTCTAGTGTATTAATAATTGAGAAAATTTGGATGATAGAAGACTTAATTTTAGTGCAAGCATTTTATACATGCAGTCCTATCTTCACATGAAAGATGCAGTCTTTTCCCCTGGGATGGATATCAACGCATTTGTCCCAGCCGATGATGATGCATATGTAGAACTGACATTTGAAGGTGGTGAACCTTTTATTCTATTGGGAACATTTGTATTTTCCGCACCTTCGGTCGGAGCTGTTGCCTCTTGTTAAAAATCCACTTACAAATTTAGAAAGTGAGATTGTCACCTCAGGTCCTTCTGTGCACATTCAGCTCTACATGTGAACACCTTATTTATATACATACTACCATAGCACCATTGCAGTTTTGTGGTTTCTCCAGAACACTTCAGCTATGGAAGTACTGGTTGTACTTTCATGGAGTGGTTTTCTTTTTAGAACCTAGGAATATAAAATCCTATAATTGTCTGTGATAATTAGTTCCAGCTTAGGGGCAGGGAGGCAGACATGGTCTGGTGGCAAATACAGCAGAGAATCGTTCAGCTACAGGAAGTGGATCCAGGAAGATGTAAGAACCTCCGCCACAGTCATTCCCCTCTGTAGGAAATGAGAAAGATGATGATAAGAACAACAGGGCCATTGTCCTTTCCCCTATATTACAAAAGAGTGACAAATCCATAAGGCAGAACTGGCCTAGGGCACGTGGGAAGTTCTTACAGACAAGCCCGGTGTGTGTGTGAGCATATGGAGTGAAGCGTTGCTACTCATGGGAAGCATAATTTGAGATGTTAGCAGAGTGGATGGGCCACCATTTCTAGATCCTAATGAGGCCTTGTTTAGGGTGGCTCATGACAGATTTGTTGTTGTTATTTGCTAAATGTTGCTTGTTTGGAGGCCAGAGGAGAGGGTATGTGGAAGGCCTCATGCCAATAAAAGGAAGATGACAGACTTGAGCACTTGGGAAGTGGACCTGTTGGGAGGGTAATTGTCACTCCCTTGAAAATATAATCAGCATGGAGTTAATGTGCTCACTCCTTAAGAAAACAGCATGTTCAGGGGCCTTTAATAATGGAGCCAAAGAAAAGTAATTTTACTGCAGAGCAGGAGGAATGGGTGTTGTGCCAGTTTTCAAAGGGTAAATTCATTTCATCAGCTTATCAGTGGGTAAGAACATGAGCTTTGATTTTGTGGGTGGGCAGCACAAGCCTTCACCTCGTCTTCCCATCGTCCTCCTCCTCCTGACCCACTGGGCTGTCCAGCAGTCTAGTCCCGGCTCTCACGCTGTATTCCAGACTCTGCTTCCAGACCTGCTTTCTTCTCAGAGAATGGGGAAGTGAAAGCAGATGCTTGTGGCATATGGACTAGAGAATCCAGGGGCACTGGTGCACAGCACGGGCGTGGCATTGCTTACTTTTAGCCAGTCAATCCGCAAACATCCACAGAGTGCCCACTAATGCCAGGCACTGGGCTAGGCCAAGTGAATACCCCAGGCGAACAAGATGTGATTCCTGCCCTCAGGGAGCTCGGCGATGAGTGGGCAGGAGACCGGAGAACAAGTGGAACAACAGAGCAGAGCAGCTGCCCCCACAGACACCCGTGCAGGGCACAGTGGGGCCCATTGCACCGCAGGCAAGGGGAGGTTTTAGCACAACTTCTCAGGGATGAGTCTCAAAAGGCATGAGGGTTCACCACAGGGGAGTGACGGGTGGATGAGGATTCCCATTTCTGGAGACTATTTACCTGAGGATGTCATAGGCCCTGCTGAGGAAGGTTTTGCAATGTGTTCATTGATCCTTCCCAAATGCTATAAGCTCTGTCTGATGAGATTTCTTCCAGCCTCTCAGCAACATCAACTCTGCCATGTTGTGTCCGAGGTGAGGGCTGAGGCATGGGAGAGCCCAGAGGACGACCTACCCCATCGGCACAGTGGTCTTTTCAGACCTGGGACAAGTCTTCTGCGCTCATCATCAGTCCCCAGATTGCCACAGCACACAGAGAAAACCCCCTTTGGACCCAGGAGCAAAGTTTCCTGAAGGAAATTAATCATGATCATCAGCTGTGGATGGAAGTTGAACTGTGGGGTCTGGAAAATTAAAACTCTCCCTGGTGGGAAATGGTAGTTAATATTTTTAACATCAGCACGAATGTGCCTCCACACAGTGCCTCCAGATTTACAAATGATTTAACACTCAGGAGCATGCCGGAGCCTCCCCACTCTGCTGTGGCCGGCACAGCGCTCCCCACTTTGGGGTGAGGGGATCGGAATGCTGGTTAGTGGAAGGCTGTCCCCTGGGAGAGGCAGAGCTAGGACCGTCCGCATCTGCAACTCCAGGCGTCCATCTCTCAGCCCTTGTAAAACAAGACTGTGACCCTGACCGACAGGCAGAGGCAAGGCAGTGACTTCCCCTTCCCCAGCGAACTTGGTCTTCACTTATGTTTGAATCCTCTGCCCTGTTTCAGTCTGACCTAGATGTTTTGGGGGCCAAATCCTTGGAGATAAAGCTGTAGAGACAACACTGCCCTCTCCTGCCCCTTCTCCCCTACCAAATCAGTCCTTTGGGCCCTTAAATAAGTCTGTGTGTGCGTCAGAGCTGGTTAAATGTTTTGTCTGTTTAGTGTTGCCATGGCAACCTAGGGGCATCTTTTTGGCTTTCAAGTGGTGTGTTCAGCAAAGTTATATGTTAGTTTGGAAGGAGAAACACTGCTTGGAGCTCAGCCAGCGGGCCCTGGGGTGACCCCTGCCTTGCTCCTTGCACCCACTGAGCTCCGAGATGTTGGCTCACGTTTGGAGCCTAGGAATGGCCACTGCAGGGGGTGGTTTTCTTTTTAAATCTTTATTACATTAAGTGGCTGGCTTTCTGTTGTTGATTAGGAGAGGTGCAAGTCAGCAGGCCTGCTGGCCCTTTCAGTGGAAAGCCCCAGGCCTGTTTTCCCCTCTGGCTGGCTGCTCTGGGGCCTGGGGCCATCCTGGGCCTCCCAGCACTGCCCACCTGCTTCCTCCTGGCTCTCAGGGAGTCCTCATGCCCCCTTCCTTAGTGCCTCCCAACGGGGCGCCAGCCTGGGCTGGAGAACCAGACAGGCCACCTTTGAGTTCCTTCTCTGCTAGTCTGCAGTCTTGAGCTAATTCTTTAACCTTTTGAAGCCTCTATTTTCCTGTTCTATAAAGTGGGATCGATATTAAGACATACCTCATAAACTTTGTGTGAGGGCTAACGAGGCAATGAAAGTGATAATCATGGATAATAATAATAATAACAACGATAAAATATAACTAAAGCCTACAGAGTGTTTGCTTTGTGGCAGGTGCCATTCTAAGTGCTTTACAAACACCCTCTTAGTTCATCCTCCCAACAGCCCTTTGAGGTAAGTGACCTTATTATCTCCATTCTCCTAGCATATGGTCAGCACTCAATCTGTGGCACTTTCAATGGTGATGATGGTGAGTTAGTTTTAGTAGTCATTCCTGTGTTTGGGGACATGGGACCTTTGGAAAATCTGAGAAAAGTTACCAGCCCTCTCCTCCCAGATGGCGCACACCCCAGGATTTTGCACATAGCCTGAGCAGATCATAGATTCCAGAGGCCAGCCCATGTGCCCCCTGGGACTCCATAGGCCCCAAGCTCAGTGCTTCTGCTGCTAAGGCACAGCTCTGCTCCTCACCATGTCCTTCCACAGGCTCCTGTGGACGATGCCAGCACCCAAGTTCTCAAGGCAATAAAGTTTGCACTTAGACGCAGAGAAGGACAGGGCTGTGGTTTTCAAACTTCTATTCCCCAAATAAAAGCATATGTGGAGCCCCATATGTGAACGTGATAAATGCTGGAATTGCTGCTATGAGCAGGAGTAAGTGGCCCAGGGCAGGGCCACCTCAGCCTCTCCCTTTGCCCTGCCCCATCTCCCCTCCCCACTGTCACAGGTGCCCCTGGGTCCCTTTCAGAAGGTCAGCACCTGGAAAGACACAGTGTAATGAAGCCAAGAAAGAGCATGGCCACACCAGCACTCAAGCCCACGCATCAGATCACAGCTCTGCTCCTGGGCCCAGCCCTCCTTTCTCTGGTCCTAAGTCTCCTCCATGAAAAGAGAGACTAGGTCTCCTTTTTCACCTCAGACCTCTGGGTGCTGTAAGGCACCATAGCCCAGCATGCGCTTGTGACCTGTGCATGTTCCATAGGCTCTCAGGGGACCAGTGTCTACAACAGGAGTAGTAATAGGAGCTGCCTCACACGGTTGTTGTAAGGCTCACGTGAGATAACCAATAGGAAGTGCTTGCATACTGTGGGCACAAACTAAGCACTTGGTAAATGTTAACTATCGATAGGTACCTTGAAAAGTCATTATCTTAGGTGTTTTTAAAGAAAATGACATTTCAAAAATGGCCAGCTTCATCTTTGGGGGGCGTGGGGCGGAGCTTATTAAACAGTATGGCCCTGGATAATCCATTTGGCCTCTCAGCACCTTCCCCCGCCCCAAGGATTGTGGGAAATGATACCACCTCACAGCTATTGTGAGGTTTCAGTGCGAGAACTCACATTCGCTGAGTACACATGGTGCATAGAACATGTTAAATGCTTTCCCTAATTATTACAGTTTTCCTCAAAGCAGTGCCATGACATAGATGTCATTATTGTCTATATTTTGCACATGGAGACTGAGGCTCACCTAGGAGGCAGAGTTGGAACTTGAACCCAAGTCTCTCTAGTTTAAGAGAATGTGGGGCTCACTTGTGTGACAGAGAAAGGGTGATATAAAAATAGTCTTAACCTCCCCAATCCCTGTTCTCCTTGTTTTTCATTTGTGAATACAGCTATATCAGCTGGGTTTAGCTGGGAATTAGCAAGGACAGGGGGGGAATTGATTATTTGTGGACAGAGCCTGAGTTGACCTGCTGAGGGAAACTCAAGAACAAGGGGCAGGTGGCTCTTAGCAAAAGGCAGGCTCTTCAGATGGCCTTGAAGAGCCCTGGCGCCAGGTACTTCTGACTGTTCACAGAACTTCCTGGGCCAAGGGAAGGCCATCTGCAACGGGATCGGGTTTCTAGGCCCAGTGACCTTGAGCCCTCCCAGCAGCTGTCAGAAAGCTGGCCACATGCCTGGGGAGTGTCTGAGATCCTTGGGCAGCTGAGGTGCTTCTGCCCTGGGCCCCTAGGCCTATTTTTATATGTCCCTAAGGGCGCACACATGTTACCAAAGCAAGAAGGCATGAAGAAAAATCCACAGACCACTTTGAATTTAAAGAAAAGTGAAAAGTGTCCAGGGCCAAGCTCAGCAGGAAACATCCACTACCTCCTACTCAAGGTGGCACATCCACCGTCACTGCTGATGTTTGGGCCAGAATTCTCTTTCAAAGATGGTGACAACACACACATCTGTCTCTATACCTCTTTGGTCACGCCTCTGTTTGATACCATCATCAACACCCCATTTCCTTCTCCATACACCTGAGCACATGGGAGGGAAGGGCCTTCATGATCTAGTTACCATCATCTCTTGCCACTTGGCCACTTAGATTCTGTACCGCAGACGTACTAGAACTTGAGGCGGTTGGGTACCTGCTTGCCTTTGTACTTAGCTGCTATCCAGTCTGCCGAGACGACTTTATGATCAGTCCACCTTGGTATTGTAACCTTTAATATTCAGGTCAATTGTTACTTTGAGTAGTTGAGATAATAGGTATCTGTTGTCCTTTGTGCCCCTGGGTGCCCTGTGCCTGCATTTCTCATAATACTCCCTTGTGTTTGTGTGTGGACTTATATTCTTGGAGAAGATACCATGTCTTTCATGTTGGTATCCTAAGTAAGTACCTATGACTTACATGACTAACCTGTAGTAGGTAAATAAACTTTGGGTGAGTAGGTGGAAAGACCAAGGAGGGAGCTGGCCTGGACTTGTCCTTGTGGCTAGAGGACTGTAACATACCATTATTCTCATATCATTATCTGTAGCTAAGCAGTGATTTGAGCACTGGGTATGAACTTGGTAGTTCTGTGTGGGATTTAAGCAATGGGTATTTGGCACAGTTCTTAAAATATCTTCCATTCTCTTAATTCCTTTCTTCCTTGGTTTATCCAGAGTACCCAAATAGGACATTGGAGTTAATTTTTAGGCATCTTTATAATTACTAGGGATTAATATTGATAATAAAAATGATAAGGCATTGTTTGTTCTAAGTGATTTACATGTTTTAACTCCTTTTACTCTCATAACCACCCTGTGGAATAAGAAATTTTGTCCATTCCATTCAAGGGTATGGAGAACTTACACCCTGATGTCTGTGCTGTGCTCTTGCCAGGGGACAATGAGTCATGTTAAAGAACATCTTGTCCTTTTCCCCTCATGCTATAGAGCGCAGGGTTATTGCCTTTGTCCCTGGTTCTGTCTGTTTTTATGTAATAATAATAATAGAAAACATTTCTTGTATATACTTATATTAGGACACTGTTTTAGACATTTTACCTACATTAACTGATTTTATCTTCATAAAACCATTATTGTTCCCATTTCACAGATCAGGAAACTGAGGCAGGGAGAGGTTGAGTAACTTGCCTGCGGTCACATAGCTAAGAAGTGACAAGCTAGGGCTTGAACCTTGAAGCCTGGCTCTAGAGTATATTTACTTAACTCTTTTTTTTTTTTTTAAGATTTTATTTATTTATTTTTAGAGAGAGGGGAAGGGAGGGAGAAAGAGAGGGAGAGAAACATCTCTGTCTAGTTGCCTTTCACACACCCACAACTGGGGACCTGGCCCACACCCAGGCATGTGCCCTGACTGGGAATCAAACCAGCGACCTTTCTGTTCAGAGGCCAGCACTCAATCCACTGAGCCACACCAGCCAGGACCATTCCCTTAACTCTTAATGCTATTCTACAATACATATAAGGAAATCAAATGAAGAAGGAAAACATGCTGACTGTGATGTGGAGGTACAAAAATCACATTTGTTGTACTAGGTCCTCAGGTACGGGTCGAGCCTTGGGATGATTCATTATATCATGGGGAAGAGATTTGGGATGAGGAATAAAAACAGACTCTGGCATTGGGCAGATCTGGGTCTCACATACTAGGTACGTGCTGGGCGTGCGACTGAATGAGTCCTTTTCCTCAGCTGTAGGAGGGGGATATGGACGCGGCCTCTTAGGGTTGCTGGAGGAATAACTGAGAGATGGTGTAAAAGCACCTGGCGTCATCCTTGCTTACAATGAGTGTCCTTCCCAGCTTACACGTCACATTTATACTAACTAGTGACTTGTGCCTTAAAAGGTTTTTTCATACTCAGAAAGTAGGCATTCAGTGGGGCAGGCTGAACAATGTGCCCCACCCCCACCCCCAGATGTTCACCTCCTAATCCCTATAGGAACCTCTGAATGTTACTTTACATGATAACAGAGACTTTGCAGGTATGGTTAAGGATTTTGAGATGGGAAGATTATCCTTGATTATCTGGGTGGGCCCAATGTGATCCACAATGACATTTACTTGTAAGAGGGAGGCAGAAGGTGAGAAGAGAAGGAAGATGTGATTATGGATGGAAGCTGGGGGGGGAGGGGACAGAGAGAGAGAGAGAGAGAGAGAGAGGGATGGAGGGAGGGAGAGGGAGAGAGGGAGGGAGGGAGGGAGAGAGAGAGAGAGAGAGATTTTCTTATAGCAGCAGTAGGAAATAAATGCTCTGTGATTCAAGCAAGGTAACTCTTACTGTATTAGACAGTTAGCTATTTGGGTTTATAGCAGAGGCTCATCTTGCCACTGTGAGCCCCTTGGGTTTCTGAGCTGCATTGCTGAACACTTCAGAATGGAATTCCCTACAATACACCTGTATGTTCAGAGCAGATCGTTCATTGTAGGGAAGTGTCGGGGGACAGAGGCCCACACTTAGTTTCCAGCATTCCCTATGCTGCGGGCCACTGAGCTGGCACGTGAGTATCAAGCACCATCATTTCGGCTGGTAATTAGAAGTGAATACCAGGTGTTCCTGACCTCTTTAATGTGAATGTAAACTCACAGGTAGGTACTGTATTTCCTAATAATGTGTGTTTGTCTTGTAATTAATATGACATTTAAGTAAATTTTGTGAGAGATTTATTATATTTTACATACTATTTAATAGTATCAAAGTTCCGTAGTACATACAGTGTTTTTCTTCATCTCTTAGTTCAATAAAAAGTTCTGTATCCCCAGCACCTGGTGGTAGCTAGTACATGGGAAGTGCTCAGCTAATGGTTCTTAGATGAATGAGCTAAACAGTAATGTCCCAACCTTCCAAAAAGCTCCTAGAGAGCGGGGGTGATGTTACGTATCAAATTTTAATGTCAAACACACTGTAGTTTTTAAATGCTTTAATGAAACTTGAGTTATCCTAAGCCAAGAAATTCTCTCAAACCCTCTTGCTTCTCACAATTCTATATTTTAATGTAGTCACAAAGGTGTATAAAAAAGACACCAAAATAACACGATTTCCATTAGTAAGTGAAGTAGTGTGTGGTTTAACAAACACCCCTCCAGTGCTTCTCTGGATTTAGCGTGCCTCGGAATCACCTGGAGAGCTTGTTAAAGCTGGTTGCTGCCAACCCACCCCCAATCGGGAAGGCTGAGGAGGAGCCAGAGGATTTACATTTTTAGCAAGCTCTGGGGTAGTGCTGATGCTGCTGGTCTGGGGACCATATTTTGCCAGCCTTGTCTTATAGCCAAGTAAAAAAAGCCCCTTTTGGGATATGCTTGTGCAAGCATGCATTTAAATTTACATTAGTTCACAAAGATGCTCAAAGTTTTTTAATTTAACAATGTCGCTAAACAGTTTATTCAAATTTAACTAAATATTTTAAAGATTTTGTTTATTTATTTTTAGAGAGAGGGGGAAGGACGAAGAAAGAGAGGGAGAGAAACATCAATTGGTTGCCTCTCACACGCCTTCAACTGGGGACCTGGCTGGGCATCAAACCTCCTGCAACCTTTCGGTTCGCAGTCTGGCGCTCAATCCACTGAGCCACACCAGCCAGGGAAAACTAAATATTTTTGAATAAGCCCATCCATTTGCTTTTTTGGAAAGGTTAGGATGCTTTAGACCTCCTCTTGTCTGAAAACTAGTAAGTTCTAAGTTGATAGGATGTGAATTGTGTACATGCTGTGGTCTCGGAGTTTGCATGTGCCTTCCCTACCCCTTTGAGCTTACTTAACCTCTGTGACCCTTGGTTTCCTCCATTGAAAAACTTAAGTGATAATCCTGTAGCACATTGTACTTAGCTGCCTGTATCCCACTGGACATTAACTTCTCTGAGGGTGGTAGCATCTGTCTGTCTGCCTACACCTCCAGCACCTGGTAGATGCTCGTTGAATATTTACTGAAGAAATTCCCATCACACATACCTTGGGACTGAGGTATTGTGAGTGGCAACATGGTGCTCAGTGAGGTTAAAGAACTTAGCACATGTGAAAATGGGGGTAGGGGAAGACCAATTACAGATCTTCTTGAACTGAAAAAGAAATTGGAAGTGATTTATAACCATGTAGATTGTGGTTTAATATATAAGCCATCTGGGCGTCATGCTGGGACTTCCCTGCATATGTCTTCATGGGGTTCTTATGTTTCAGCCTAGCATCAAAGGGGTATCTTCTGTGTATGTGTTTGTTTGTTTGTTTTAAATTTTTTCATGAAGCAGATTTAGCAGTGGATTCCTCTTTGCACTTGGGCGAGGCACAGTTAGCCCGTGGCATCTGCGTGTTAGAAACTGGTCAGTAGATGAATGTGTGAGCCAGTGTGCTCACTTAAGCAAAAGGTAGATAAGAGTGGCCAAGGAGCTTAGTTCAAGTTCCAGAAGATCTTGTACAACAAAAACAAAAACTGAACAGATGCTAATAGTTAGATGAAAGTCTATGTACCTCATACAAATTGATCTGCCAGCTTTTTAAAGAAAAGATCTGACAATCTGACAACACTGGGTTGTCACTCCCCAGGCAAAAGTTGGTGAAAACTGACTAGCAGCTGCCCCTTTAGGTAGGTGTAGGGTGTGTTTGTCAAGCTCCCCACCATTCCCTGTTGTCTTATACCCAGTCTGCTTTAGTCATTTGTTACCTGCCTGCCCCCTGCACACATTTGAGGTTTTTCAGCCCTAACCTGTTGTATTCTTACAAGTATTGTGAGCTCAGAAATCCCAAGCACTGTCATGGTGGTTTGAAAGATGCTTGTTCTGGGAAACTTTTGACTTTGAAATAATGCCTAAAAGTGTTTATATTGCTTTAAATATTTCCGCCTGTACCTGAAGGTTTAGAACTCTATAAAAGAACGTAAATATCTTACACAAAACATGCACAAAAGGATGTAGGAGAAGTCACTTGTTCCTCCGTGAAGTGTTCTTTGTCCTTTTGAGGCAAAGGTTGGATTTGGTTTGGATGGACTGGTTAGTTGCCTTGTCACACTGTTGAAAGACAAGGGCAGGGGAAGTGACCAAACTGGTTATTTTTCTCTTCTTCAGCATTAGTGAAGCTCTTGATCTTTGGCTGTTTAGTACCCATGTTTATAGCTTTAAAACATTTCCCGTTAGGTGTTCGAATTCCAATTCTGCCATTTAACAACTGTGATTCTAGGAAGGCACCCTGTGCCTCCATTTCCCCTTCTGGAAGGTGATAGGGGAGGTAGATAGTACCTACCTTCTCTAGTGGTGAAAACGAACTGAAATTATTATGTATAGGGAAGAATTTAGCCCAATGCTTCGTTCTTTTTAAGAGTGCAAATACTAGTTCCTTGAGAGCCCTCTATCAGGCTTTCAAGAAGGGGATCAGTATCCCCATTCTACTGAAAGGAAAACTGAGGCTCAGGGGAGTTAAGGACCTGAGGAATCCACGGTTCCCCGAGTTTACCTCTGCCTCTGTGAAATCCTCAATTTCCCTCTCCCCCATTAATATTTCCCAATCTCAATGCAAATGATAACACTTCGACACGAGCTGGCTTTTCCTATGGAGTATATATGACAGGTGGGAGGGATTCCAACATTGTGAGTGTGATAGCAGTGATGTAGGTTTGGATGGGAAGCAGAACCAGAACCAAACCCAATCTTTCTCACACTTCCCCCTGAAGGAACAGGAAGGCAGAAGGAGAAAGGCATGCAATCTGGGTTTTCTTCACCAGTAAAGGATATCCTGTTACCTTTCATAGAGGTTTTGAGATGAATCAACCTTGAATTAAAGCCTTCCCCGTGCCCCATTTGCTTCTCTGAGGGGATTGTGCAGAAGAGACTCTAACTAAAGCTAAAGCAAAGGGCCTTGAGGGGTTAGCCCTCGATGGAGTGCTTCTTTTGATATGATCTGTTCTATTATCATCATCAGTCTTGTGAGACTCCTTTAAGAGACACTTGCAGAGATTTTTTAGCATTTACTTATGCTTTGTTTATAAATGCCTGTAAAATGCTCCATTTTTATAATCACTAGCAGTGTAATTTTAGCCTTTAGGAGGAGGATGTGTTTCTATGGATAGAACCATACGAAATAGCCAATATTTAGCTATTTTTTACTCACAGAAGTGGCAGCTTTATCTAGTTGAACTGAATATTTGACAAAGACAGAAATAGTAGGATAGCTTAGCATTGTATGACAAGTGAAAAAGTGTCACTATTTCTTCACAGGTGCATTAGATATCTTGTATCCTCGGAAAGCTCGAGGATATCCTGCAATAGAGACCTTCCTTGTCTAGTTTGTTCTCTTCTGGTGGACTTGGGCCATGCCTCTGACATGCTGGCTTTGGCAGGAGGCAGAACTGAGAATTATTTTCATATAATTAATAGTCTTAATTATTTTAATCTTATGTAATTTCTGACTGATTAGCATGTAGCTCTTTGACTTGGTCACACACTTCAGAATTTGGAATTATTTGCCAAATCTGTTTTTTTGGCGTAAAGTATTTTGTTTACTACTTGCAAAATCTCACAAATTATATACTAATGACCACCACTAGTCTAGAATTTAGGCTAAGCTCTGTGGCCATACCTACCAATAGCTTTTGAAATTGATAGAGTTAATGTACATGAAAAGTCCTAGAATTGAGCTTGGCATAGAATAATCACCTACTCCTTGATAGGAACATCCATAATCAAAGAGGAAAGAGAAGGGCAGTGTTTGAGTTATGTCCCCTGCAAAAATGAACACTGCAGGTGACATATAACAGTCAGAGGAAGAGAGAGCAGGTGCCTTCGTTCCAGCTGTCACCACCTGTGGAGGGCAAAGTCTTGCAGGAATCGGAACTGAATATTGAACATTCAAACTTAATCTGCTTAGCCTTGCTTTCCTGGTTAGCAATGCTTCCAGGACGTGTCTTGCACTTCCGTAGCTATCCTTGGAACTGCAGGGTTGAAATCAGTGGATGGACTGCTCATGAGCAACCCAGAAAAGCCACAAGCTATAAACTTCAACAGTTTGGCTGAGCCACGAAACTGGATCACAACAAGCTCATGTGCAGGCGCTAGTCACCAAGCTGGTGAGTGCGTCTGGCTCTTGCCTTTCATCTACAAATTACTCTATTACCCTGCTTCTCTATGTGTATTTGTTTTGTGGGTGAAATGACACATTCTAGTGGTATTCCCAAAATTGAGGATTCTCTGCTCTCTGGGGAATAGCAAGGATCTGCTGTTTTGTTTTATTTTGCATTTGTATGCTGCTGCCTCTTGAAGACTCTCTGGTGGCTTATGGATTTCAGCATGTACATATGGCAAAGATTCCAAAAGAACCCAGACCTTCTAAAAAGAGCATAGTGAGTCAGTGTCAGGCTGTTCAGCAGGTGAGTTGATAGGTATAGTTGGTGCTTAGCACGCTTGTGAGCTCTGTTTAGTGGGATGATGCATGCTGTCAGTGAGCCCTGCCCAGGAGGCCATCTGCTCCGGGAGCGGGAGTGGGAGCGGGAGCGGGAGCAGAGGACCACACTGTTCTGTCGCCACTGTTTCCCCTTCCCTAGAGCAGGCCCGCAAGAGACTAAACACTCAGTCATTGTTTTTCAAGGGATGAATGAGGCTACCAAGTTCTAGCTAGTTCCTGGGTGAAATTCTCCAACAAGTGCCACTCTGCTCCCACTGGTTCAAGAGGCAGCCGTGTGTTTGGGGTCCACAAGTCAGGGTTTTCTTGTTAAAGTTGGGATGAGTTTGGAAGCTTCTTTGAAGGTAAAGCCAAAGTTTTTTGCAAAAATACAAAAAAAAAGTTCATTTTAACAAAACTATTTGTC
Organism: Furipterus horrens; assembly: GCF_987537825.1. Classification (NCBI taxonomy): domain Eukaryota; kingdom Metazoa; phylum Chordata; class Mammalia; order Chiroptera; family Furipteridae; genus Furipterus; species Furipterus horrens. The sequence continues at coordinate 31,161,130 of NW_028327172.1, read as the reverse complement.
TGAAGTCTTATGATTTTCCATGTAACTTAATAGCAGGGACTCTGACCAGAAAGCTTTCTGGACGATAGGTGCTGATTCTGACAGGGTTAAAATGAATTTTAGCTACAAGGAACCCATTCTTAGCTCTGGTGTTGTGTAACTTAGTGAGTCTCCACATGTCACAATTCTCTAATGATTGTTCACTTTCAGGAGAGGCCAGGGATGTGTGGAGTTCTGCCATTATGGAACTGTGTGAGGAAAGAGCCTTTTTATAGCTCTGACTCTGTAAACTTCTAGACCCTTGACATACATCAACCCAAATTTGAGGCTAGAAGCAGTTAATAATTTTCCTAGGGTCATAGGAAACCAGAATCCAATGTGGAATCCAAAGTCTGTGTTCTGAAAGATACTGTCACCTAATAATTGTGATGGAGTACCCCTGGGAAGAGGTAACATGCAGGAAGCAAGCTGCAATCCCTTCTGCCTTGGGGTGAATTAGTTGATCAGTGTCTTTTCAAGAGAGGGGTTGGTGCCCTGACTGGTGTGGCTCAGTTGGTTGGACATCAGCTTGCAAAGCAAAAGGTCACTAGTTTGATTCCCGGTCAAGGCAAATGTCCAGGTTGCAGGTTTGGTCCCTGGTCAGGGTATGTATGAGAGGCAGCTAAATGATGTTTCTCACATAGATGTTTCTCTCCCTCCCTTTCTCCCTCCCTTCCCCTCTTTCTAAATATAAATAAAATATTTCTTTAAGGGAGGGGGGGCATTGGTGAGGGGCAGGCATGACATCAGGTGATGAAAAGGGCCCAGAGTCCTGGATAAGCTGGGCTTGAGAGGAAAGCTAAGAGGGGCAAATGAAAGGCAGCCCAGAGAACCTGGTCTAACTCTCTGTTTTCCTAGGGTCCAACTCACACACAGCTTTGAGCATGTTATGGCCTTAGAACTATTCCCCAGGAACAACCGTGTCAAAAATGGCAATACAGTAACAAAAGTTGCTGGTTATTGGACCCTTTCTTAGCATTACCCATATATCTTCTCATTTAGTGACAACCACTACCCTATGTATTAGGTGTTATATGGCCCATTTTACAGGTTAGCCAACTTGCTGAAGATAATGATTTAGTAAATGGCAGAATCAGGATTTGAACGCAGATTTGTCTGCACCCAAAGCCTGTGTTATGTCCTCTAAATATCACCCCTTGATCCTATTTATCCCCCTTCAGCATTTGTGTCCAACTGCTGGCTTGGAGGCCTCGTCTTGGAACAGTCCCTTTTGGGAATGCTAGGAAGTTAGGGGTCATTACTCTAAAGTTGTTGACAGGAGAAAAGATACTCAGAATGGGAAAACAAAGGAACGCACACAAAGGCATCTGTTGGGCTTCTCTGACAGTGCTGATCCCCAGTGGAGTTTTCTCCTCTTAATGACTGCCATGTCTAAAAGGGGACACTGTGCAGAGCAAAAATTAGGATTATGTAATAGAACAACAATAAAAAGAATGCCAAAAAAATATAAATGAAGTCATCAAGGGTGGAACCCCATGATTAGTATCCCTAAAAGAAGATGTAGTATAAATACCTGATAATTAGCTTTTTTTATTATTATAATCTAAGTACCTGACTTTAGGCTTTTGATCGCAGAGGCATCCATTTCAAAGACAACCATCTCTCTTTAATAAACACATTGCCCACTGTAGAAAATAAATAAATAAATAAATTAATTAATTAATTAAATAAAGGGGGATACTCTGCAGAGCTCAACCATGAGGGTGTATTATGGGAGCCTCCAAAATAAGGACTGACTTCTGCACCTTTAGTTACAACTCCCTTCCGAGGTTTCTTTCTTTGCTTAAAGGGAAAAATTGAGAAGTCAGACAATAGTAGAAAAAATGAAATTGTCTAGACAGTTGGAAGGATAGTTAATGGAGGAATTTGAGATTCTTGTTTTAAATATTTTTTCTCCTCTAGAGAGTTTTTGATACCCATATGGACTTACCCATTTGTTGTAACAGCAGAGAGACTCCTACAGAGTTTTTTTGTTTTTTTTTTTTTTTCTTTAAAGGAATTCTTGACCACAGTGTTGGAAAGCTGAAGTTATAAATACTATAATAGATAAGGTGGATAACATTGCCAAATTGAAGGAGCTGGGTAAGGCATTAAAGATGCAGGAGAAACAGACTGGACAGAGGGACTTGAGCCCCATCCAGCCCGAGTCCCACATTCTTATTTAAGCTTTCTGCTTTAAAGCCACCCAGAGAGCTAGAGCTGACTAGCTGGAAGCTTTGATGCTTGACTAGACCATGCTGGGTCAGAGGGATGGAACCCCTATACTGCTGGACACAGAGAGCTCTAAGCATCAGCCAGGCCAGTGACAGCCAATGGGGTTTGCAGGTAGAGATGCTATCAAATAGTCCCTCACCTAGAGAATTGGAAATGCCACCATACATTTTCTTTATTCTGGGGTCCCCTTCTAAGATCACAACTACAGTGTCCAGACCCTGCCAGTTCTGTCCCATGGGGTTGTACAACTCCGGGACCATACTGTGTGGCCCATGAACCATGTGATCCTAGGATGATGCTGACATAGGTGGACCAAAAATAAGTGAAACTGGACAAATCATGCATCAGGTGGTGGCCCCTGGAAATGCAGAAGAAGGACAGATAACCCTGGGGAGGCAGGCATTTAGGAGGGCATTGCTTCAAAGTGTTTTCTGCTTTTTGGTTTGGTTTCATGATTGAATTTCTATTTTTCTTTTTTACATTTATTTTTGGAAAGAGTCACAGGAAGGAGTTTCAGAGGGTTAGATATGAAACAGACTTTCCTAATGCACGTGACCACAGATGCTGACATTCCCTTTCCGCTCCTCCCTGTCTCCATGCCCAGCCCGGATGTCCCTGGAGGCCCACCTCCAGGACACTGCTTCAGCCATCCTTGGCATCTTTGAACTTTCTGACTGGAAGGGCTTGACCTTCCTGCTATTGGCATGGTAATGGGACAGTGATAAGGCTTCCCTAAGAACTGGAAGGACCCCTGCCTTCTCTCCTTCAAATGGTAGCTCCTGAGTTCAGCTCCATGTGGCTGGCACTCCGCTCTTGCTTACTGTCATCTCTATTGCTCTTCTGTGTGCACTGGCCTTCAGCCATTTAGATTTCTTTTTGGTTCCCAAATGCGGTATGCTGCATTTGCCTGGAAGCGTTCAAGCATTAGGTTTCCTATGATGGGTTTGTTCTTTTCTTCCCACTCTGGATTCCCAGCGAACTCTTAAGCCTAGGCTCAAATTCCCCTGTTGTCAACAAATATTCTTAAGTAATTACGATATATCCCATGCTATTTTAGGAGTTTGGGGCTACATCAATGAACAGAACAGACAAAAAGCCCTGTCTCTGTGGACACACTTGCTATCTCTTCCTTAAGAAATTCTTACCTGATCCCTGTCTCTCAGGCTAGATCAAGTCTTGTAATATGTGACAGATGCTATTTGTGCACTATTTGTTTAATGCCAGTTTCCTATATTAGACTATAGGTTCTACAGAGTGGGGATTACATCTGTTTTTTCACCACTGTATACCCAGTACCAGCACACTGCCTGACACCCAGTAGGTCCTCAGTAAATATAGGTGAAGAAATGGATGAATGAATGATTATTTGTGTTCACAAGTAGCAATATCAAGTGTGGGGATCACACACATGTCTGGAAGGAAGTTGAGTTGCTCCACGAGGCTGATGAAGAATCTACACTATGCTTTCAAAATCCCCAGAACTTGCCAGTTCTCACTCATCCTTGTCTGGGTCTGGATCTCCCATTCCCGAGACTTTAGGCATTTCATGATTTAAAAAAAAAAAATGACTGTGACAATGTCTGACTTCAATTCAGCCTGTTTGCCTCCCCTCCCAGTTTCATCCTCCCAGGTTGGAAATCTGTGAGGGAAGCTCTTAACGCAAAACCTAGCACCCCTTTCACTTGGTGTCCTGAGCCCCATCGTCCCCTGGGCTGCAGTGTTGCCAGTAGAGATGGTCTTCATTTGCATCCACCGTTTCATGCGCTTTGCACTCAGCTACACTGGTATTCAGAGAAACATGCTGCCATGACAACTGCCACAACAGATGGTATTTGATCAGTCTCTAAGCTACCAAGGAGCTATACAGCAGCACTTCCGAGGTTGCATATTTGACGTTATCGTGAGACCCGGTCCAGCCTTAATCATGATTGAAATGTGAAGTTTTCCATTTGCCTCCCACCCCCGTCCCCCCTCTTTCCAGTTGTTTGGCATTTGTTTTGATTTTCCTTGCTCTCTGGCTGTCTTGGGTGGGGATCTATGTCTGGATGTGGGAGACAAAGGCTACAGCATACATGGTCCATGAGAGTTGCTCTGCCAACTCTAAAGTTCAGAGACGGTTGAAAAACTATTCAACTTTGGGATGCAGACTCTGGCTAAGACTAGGAGAAGGGCTTCATTGCAGGTTTTTTTCTTTTGGGTGTTCATGGACCACACAGGGTGGAGGCCACATACGGCACTAAACAGAGGGAAGCCCTGGGAAGTGCATCTTGGTCTTGGTCTAAACCCTAACTCTAGCCCCTCGTTCGCCCAACATCTTTCTGCTCCCAGGGTCTCTGAGCCACATGGGGGTCCCACCTCCAGGCTTCCAGCCTCCACCCCAGCTGATCCTGTAAACTTCAGGAACTCTATCGCAGAGCTATGGCAACAACTACAACAGCCTTCTCACCCTGCCCCCTCAGCAGCACTGGAATGTCCAAGTTAGCACAGATTTTTTCAGCTAATTTTGGAAAGTAGTTTATATTGGCCGCTATGTGTTAATGAACAGTCTTGGCTGTATTTACATACTTTGCTGGTTAAGAGTCTTTTCCTTTGCTCTGCCTCCCAACTTGAACCGGGTCTTCATCTTGCACTATGTGTCTGGATCACACATGAGCCTTATTAAAGCGGGGCCTGAGGACACCCTCGTGCTGTGAGGCGTTCCGGGCTCCTGCCACCCGGCTGTTCCCCTTATAGGGTTTGGTGGCAGTTTGCAGTCTCAATGGGACATGAAGATGGGTTGTTTACCTGGACAGTATTTGGAAGAAAACCTTAAGGTGAATTTTAATCACAAGGGAGCCTGGATCAAAGAAACCTTCTTGCCTTCTGATCTCATTCCAAGTGAAGCCGGAGGTTGGAATTCACATCTGACCCTGTTCTGCTTCCCAGCTCCGCTCTCTTCCTGGGGTGCAGATGAAAAGCGCGTGGGTCTCGGCTGCCTTGTCAGGAGTGATTTTTAACCTCAACAGAACATTATTAAAGAGTGGGTTTGAGACTCAGGAATGTTTTCTGAGCTCCTCCTGTGAGCAGCAAATTCATAGTAGAGGGGAAAAAATTCAAGGCTCTTGATGGACGTATGAATTGTCTTTTAAATTTTGACCCAGGTTCTTATTATTAGTTTTAACATTTTCAGAAAGCGTAGTCTGGCCATCTGTATATTGCTCCCTGTTTCATGTCTTTAGGAGAAAGCACCCTGGGTACTCTCGGCCTCTTCTCTTAACCTAATGAAGGAAGATCCTCATGCATCCCTATTTATATACTTTGATTCTCCCTGAAATGGCTGGAGGTAGGGGTGTGTGTTCAATGTGTCTGGGGACACTAAAGAGAAGCATTATGTAGATGTGGATTCCTGGACAGGAAGGAGGACCCCGGACTACCACCATCAAGAGAATTGAGCACAGTGCCTAGCACTGAGCAGACATGCGAACAATTATATTGAGTGGATGAATAATGAAAAGGATCACATCACTTGGGTGTATTAGTCTTGGCACTACTGACATTTTGGATTGGATAATTCTCTATTGTGGGGGCTGTCCTGTGCAATGTAGTGTGTTTAGCAGCATCCTTGGCCTCTACCCACTAGACGCCAGGAGTGGTTCCCCACCTATGCCCATCCCTATTGTGACAACCCAAGATCTTTCCAGACATTGTCACGTGTCCCCTGAGGGACAAAATCCTTGCCCCTTCTCTCCTGTTCTCCCCCACCCAGTGGAGAACTACCAATCTAAATTATGAAATTCGTTGAAAGAATAACAGAGCTTTGAAAACTCAATAGAAGGATAAGGTATTCTAGGTAACCTATTTATAATTATTCATTGCTTTAATATATTTTAACATTAAAAGAAAGCCCAATAGATGGCTGAGTTGAAGTATACCAAGACTAGCCTTGCAAGAAGAAATCACATATACTTTAAATGATAGGCATTGAATGCTCTGTGAATGGGACAAGTTCTTTATGTTCCTTGGAAGGAAATTTCTATAGAATTACTGTATGGTAGTAGAGCAGTGTTTTTCTTGAATATGTTGGTGGGTGTCCTTTAATTTAGCCTTACGCTGCTGCACTATTGTTGAAAAACCTTAACCCATGACTGTCCGTCTACATGGCACATGCCAGGATAATATCAAGTGTACTATTTTTGATTTTTGCATTAACAGATTCATGAGTAGTCAGCTTTTGCTTTTGCTTTTTTTTGTTTTCCATGGGAACATAATTGCCAAGGTCTTGTTTATCAGCTATGTGCAAAATAATATGCTAAAGAAATAGGATAGGATTATAGGAAGAGACAAGGGGTAGAAGCGAAATTTTATAATTATACCATGATTTAAATACCAGCGCCTCTTTGTGGAGGCCGCAAGTCCTTTTGAGTTACTTTGGTATATTACCACTGTGTTCAATAGCGTTAATGAGGACTGGTAATTATTTTCTCAAACTCTTGGTTTTGTCATCAGGTGAAATAGCATTTACAGGTATCATTTTTATTATACTTACAAATAGAAGAAAATTGCTCCCAAACACCTTCCACGGGGATTCCCAGCATGCTCTTCCTTTCTTCCTCTTCCCTTCTCCCTCCAAGATGGTAGCACCTGACTGTCACTGTCAGTCATTCTGGGCTGGAAAGGAGAAAGGAGGCTTAAAAGCAATCTCACTTTTCTTCCCCTCTTTATAGAAATGATGTTCTGCAGTGGTAGCAGGCATAACCTGGAACAACAGCATTTATTTAGTTTGCAGGAAATTGCATTCTGCCCTTTCCCTTGAGGTGAAAAAATGTCTCCTTGAAGGTGACCTGGTGGCCGGGAAAGAGATGGAAACAAACCTGAGCTAAAAAATGCAAGGATGGGGCAACCACAAACTCAGGGTTGATGAATTTCTCTAAAATGGGTGCCGTTTTATTCAAGTGTCCCAAAGCTTAATTTAAAGCATTTGGAAGATGTGAAGACTGAGAGTAGAAAAGGGGAGTGCTGATATTAGGAGGAGGGTGGACGTGACCTTCAGGAGGACTGCTAGGAGACTGGGGCAGACTCTTCTCAAATTAGAGCTGTTAACATGTAGATGCTTCACTCTCGGGCTATGAAGGAGCCACCAGGATATTGCGTGGGGACAAGGAAGGAGAGTGGTTCTGTGCGCACCGTGAAAGGCAGTCATTTATTAATGAAAAATAAATTCCATGAGTTAAATACTTGTTTGGGTTCATAAGAATGTTGGTGGTGCCTGGGAAGTCAGGTGGGTGTTAGGTGGTCGGAGAGGTGAGCAGGATCCCACTGTGAAATGTAAGTTGTGTGAAATTCAAAGATCCCCCTGTGTCAAGTGAAAAACAATTTCTTTCACTTGGGGTCACCACTGACATTAATCAAGCCTGAACCTTTTCCTGTAGACCAAAAAAATAATTAGCCCTGAAAACTGAAGTCAGATCAGACCTCTGGGAATGACCTAGTTTTTTGGTGCGGGCTGGATGATGGTTCGCCCTTGGCCTTGGCATCAACCCTGGCAAAGGAGGGAGGCCTCCTGGTCTCTGTTTGGTAGGCCCCTTCTTGCCACAGAAAACACAAAGAACAGTGGGGTTCAGGGAGGTCACAGCCCTCCCTGGTCATCTGCGATGCCTGCCATCCTGAGAATTTTGTGAGTAAACACTACCCAGATTCCTGCTGAAACTCCCATTCATGTTCATTTGACTGCCTGCTGCCCTGGTGGCTGGAAATTTCTCCCAGCTGCTGGTAGATGAGTGGGTCTACTAACCTCATCCCCACCTCCATGCTTCTGGCAGCTGCTCAAGTTTTCAGGATTGCACCGGCGACATTGATCAACATAAGAGCTCCAGTTCCACCCTGGTTATTTTTGGCAGCCGTGAGCCATCCAAGGCCTCAACTTTTGGCTCCGTGCAGTTGGGATATTAGGTAACCTTTTCCTGTGCAAGTACAGGCAAAGGAGAGTCCTGACCTGCATCTATTCTTGTCCTCCTGTTTTTCTTGTCAAGAACTTTAGCAAATGCACAAGGAACCCTCTCTCTAACATAGCACTTTGTTTCTCCTAAGAGATGGCTCTGGAGAAGGCTGAACGTTTATTTAGTGTGTGTTGTTTTTTTTTCCTCCTAGATTGAAAACATAGATGCCTGCTTGAACTTCCTGGCAGCTAAGGGGATAAACATTCAGGGGCTGTCTGCAGAAGGTGAGTCAGCGCTTGTTGTGAAGCTGTCTTTCATCATTAGAAATGCCCACCTGTTACTTACTGACAACGTGAATGCAGCAAAGACGTGAGATGCTGGTGGCCTCTTCTGGTTTTGTCTCCCTTCTGGTTTTGAGGCATCACAATGCTTGTTTGAACTTGAGGGTGCCAACTTTTTGACAGCCTAAAGAATCACTCCAGGAATGCACATTCAACCATGTTGGCCGTGTCTGCGAGAGCAGTGAACACAGAGCTGCTTCTCTTTGAGAAGGGCTTAATCAAACAATGCCGATTTTATTCACCTGACTAGCAATTCAGTTAATTATCAAGCCAGGCCTTATCTGTGGGAGAGAGGACGCTTAACCACAGAACATATTTAAACTGCACAGTTCCCAGGGAGGAATGCCCAGTCCTTATCTCTTATTAGAAGAAGCAGTACTTTTCCTGGCTTAAAAATAATTAAAAGCATTTGATGTATTAACGAGATGCTACATTTTGACATCCTGATTAGTTTTTAATTAACTCAAATTTGGTGGCTAATTAGTACATTAGTGTTGCTGGTGGTTGCTCTTCAGTTAGGTATTGGTCTGGAGATGGCTGATCTGAATTCTCAGCCTCCTTGGGCAAGATGTTGCTCTGGAAACTCCCTCTCTCTCCTACTTGTAAATACAAGCAGCTGCCAGCTCCAGAGCTGCCATAGGCCCCATCATCCTCCCAAACTCATTAGACTGCACCTGCCTCCACTTTTCCCAGGACGGGTAAAGCAGTTTGGGCTTCAGATGACACCCCTTTTTCCTAGCAAGGTTATGTTCCGAAAAGATGCCTGTGAGCATCCACTCCAGTGGCCAGGGTGGGGAGGAGGGGAGCGGTGAGGAAGGAAGCAGCCCCCGTGGAGCAGGTAAGTTTGCAAATGTGATGGATTGCTTTGGGGCCTGTTTCTTGCCTCTGCTCTGCCATGCAGGGGAAGCTCGCTTTTCCTGGCAGTCTCTTCCAGTGTTGGGGCAGGGGATAGTCACATCTGGTGTCTCGTGGGTGAGTCCTGTCTCTGAGTGGTTCTGTTGGAATCCCCCTCGTGGGAACTCAAGTGTGCGGGGCCTGTCCCATGTCAGGCATGGTCACACTGCTTCCAGAGTTCTCTGAAGCAGCTGTTGGGTGGTGAGCCCTCTTCGCAGCTCTAAGAGGAGGGTCCTTGGCAGGTTCCCTTACCCTTGGGGTATGAGCTCTCCTCCAGTGGGTTGAGATTCAGGTGGAATGACATAGGGCATGCACCTTGCTGGGGTGTGGGGGTGATTGATGGGTTGGTGTTTCCTGGATAGGTAGAGAGACACAGATTCCCCCTTATTTCCTCCTGTGGGAGAATTCTCATGCTGGCCTGTAGGTGGCAGGCACATGCTTCTCCTGGTTTCTAGGAGTGATTGGACCACCCAGCCTGTGCCCCTGGGCAGAGCATCAGCAGGGACTTCTTTAGAGTCTTGCTCAACAGAAAGGACTCTTTGGGTTGTGGGCATCTGGCCACTCTTCCATCTCTCTACCCATTGCCCTGCCTCTGCCCTGTTCAACTCCACACACCCACAAACACTGAAGTTGGGAATTATAATAGGCTGAGTTTATAGATGAGGACACTGTGGCTTAAAAAGGTTATTAGTGACATACCAAGACTTGTAGCTAGCGAATGGCGGAGGCAGGATTTGAACCAAGATCTCTGTGATTTTGGAGCTCATGTTCATGGTGCCTTTTGGGACAGCAGGTGGATACAGTCGAGGCATGCCGTGTATAGGTGGAAGAAAGCAAAAAAGGATTGAGAAGTTTCTGTTCACTGGACCACAGCCTCAGAGGGTGGTGTGGAGCCCAGGGAGGCATGTGGTGCAGAGGCACTCGGCCCTTTGCCCCTCGGAGATGTTGCAGCCTGTGAGCCTGGGTGTAGAGAGGCACATGTGGAACCAGTGTGTTGAGCTATCAGTTATTGGGGTATAATTATGAAGTGTGTTTATGGCATTTCAGTAACTGCCCCCAGCTGTGCTGTTTTGATCCCCCATCTTTCCTACTGAGTCGAGACTCAATGATATCTTGGCCAAATCTATAACTCTTCAGTCATGCTCATTATGAGAACAGTTTTATATCTTGTTCATTTTTAAACTTTAAGCTCAGACTGTAGTCGAAGCTCCTATCCCCATGCCTCCCAGTACATGTGGCTTTGGAAGGTTGGAGGGTGATGGAGACATGATAACTTGACTTCCTTTCCCTTCCCTTGTGCCTATGCCTGAGCCTCCAGGATTGGGACAGCGCAGACAAGCACAGTTCAGCTGGTGATAAAGTTGCTGTCTTCTTCTTTGGTAACTGCTCCTGTTCCCAGGTGGGAGTTTATGCCCTGCTGCTTCCCGGGCCTTGGTAGACTGTTAGGAGATTTGACCACCTCTTTCAACTCATTTCCTGCTGGTAGCATTCAGGTCCCAACCCCTGACTCAGGCTACCCTTTGTCTCCATGCCAAGGTGGTCCTGGTAAGGCTGTAGATCCCAGTCTCACGATCCTTTCATTATCCATCATAGAACCAGCCTGAAGGTGAGGGCCCCATCTTCCACTGCAGTAGGTTGAACAGGCCTCCTGTACCCTGGAAGTTCCCTGCCATATGATCTCTCCTCAGGCCAAGAGGGAGATCTGCCAAGTCCCTGCTAAGCAGGTGTCCAGCTGGGGACTGGAAGGCCAGCACCCCAACTTGGAGTGATTCTTTTAGAGCGTCCTTGCCTTTGGCTGCAAGGAGTACGGGGACCCCACCTTCTTGCTCCTTGGTGAGGGAAGAAATACCCTGTCTCTGTGGTCATCAAACATTACCCCCCTCCTGTACCCCCATGACAGTCGTGCATCTAGATCTACTGATACTGATTTCTTGGGAAGTGAGGGATGATGATGATGGTGTTTGGTGGTAAGATTGATTCTGAACTTGTACAGTCGTAAGGGATGGTGGCCAACTCCAACCTTTGTCAGCTCCTTGACCTAAAAAGCAAGGGTACATAGAGCCTTTACCCTCAAATGGGCCTTATTCACAATTGCAGGGTTAACAGGAATCTCACTTGACATACTGTTCAATCGTGGGAATAGAAATCATTTATTAAGAACTCACAATGTGTCAGTCACTGAGCTATTAATAAATGCCATAACATTTTATATCTTGTTTAATCTTGCCAGCAACCTTATGAGGTCAGTATTCACATTATCCCAGTCACACACATGAGGAAACTGAGGCCCAAAGAGGTTAAGTTGCACATGGGAAAAGGGAGGTCCCCAAGGTCAGCAGTGAATAAGCGCCTTGCATCTGCTGATTTGAAGGCCTGGTATTTTCTACTACTCACATCTACCCACACTTCTAACCACCTCCTTAACTACTAGAAAAGCATTATAGTACTTAAAGAAATAATGTCGTTTTAATGCTTTTTATTTTCCATTTGAAGACAATTGAGTGCCTCGAGGCTCCTCCTGATGAAAAAAACATCAGCAGTTGGAAAGCCCCATAGGTACATCTCCACCCTTTCCCAGTGACTAAAGCTGGTTTCAGACCCAGAAGGGTGTATGCACCTGTCCTTGAAGCATTTCGGCAGCTCAGTTCCTGCCCGGACCTGCCTGTTAGAGAGCCAGAGACCCTTTGTTCCAGGCAACAGATAGCAGATGCCTGCAGCAGAGGCTACAGGCCCAAGTGAGCTCCGGAGATGCTGATTGTTTGAGGCACATCCCCTGGACTTGGCCTCCCTGTCCCCTCGGTGTTACCAAAGGTTAGATTCATTCGTTTGCTCTACGAAGGCTTGCCAGAGTCCTGGGAGCTTGGACCTCATACTGCCCTGGGTGATTTTCAACATCCCATTAACCCCTCCCCAACCCACACACCACCTGTCATGACCATCTGTAAACCTGTCCCTGTGAGGAAGTGTGGCCTTGATCCCTGGGAATTTGAGAACACCTGGGGTTTGCACCACCTGGCCCTGAGCCCACCTTCCTGGGCTAGAGAAGCGGAGGTTCAGATAATGGCTTATCCTGCTTAGCTAACCAAATGCTTGCTGGGCACATCCTATGTGCCAGGCATATAGCACTAGGCACTGGGGTACACAGAGTGTCAAGTCATACAAAACCAGCCTTCATTCCAGTTAGTCAGAGAGCTGTGCTAATGGTCTGTACAGGGTCCAGTGGTGCCCAAAGAAAGGCAGCGATCAGCTCTGCCTGTGGCAGTCACGGGGGCTTCAAGAGGGACAGGGATGTTTCCCCAGGACACATCGGCATTCACCAGACAGAAAAGGAAGGTGAAGGGAAATCTAGACTGGAGATGGGGCCCGGGTAATATTGCAAATTGGAGAAAGAGAGGCAGGAAGATCCTTCCAGATGCTTTCAGGAAGGGAGTGTATGCTTTTGAAGTGAAATCAGTTGCTGACTTGATGAGCTCAGACCTGGGTTTTCTGCTCTGAAATCCAGAGACCTAGATGCTGAGCTTGCTTCTCCTTTCATCCTGAGCCAGAAAGCAGGAGGTCTTTCTGGATCTTTTGCATAAAAGAAACAGGTGAGTTTGGTGGTGCATGTGGGACCATTTCTGCTCACCAGAAGGGGCCCTGGAAGCTCTGATCCCACCGCCTGAAGCCACTTCTCCTGTAGGCAGAGTCAGTGCCTGGCAAGCAGTGCACAGAAGGGCTGCGAGAGTTGGGTAGAAAGTCACATGGTGAATGCAGGTCCAGTAGAAGGCCTACCTGGAAGAATAATGCCATACTCTCCAAAGTCCCTGTCAGTTGGGCAGAGCCTTATACCACCCACGTGGCTTAAGGCAATTGAATAGGGATCCTGAAACTCTGTGGTCTGAGGCAAACCTCCCTTTGGCTCTGAATCCCTTCTTCCTACAGAGCAGGTTTCTTTGTGTTAGATTATTCCTTTGTAAACCAGGCCTGTGGTTTCTCTTAAATAACATTGAAAGAAAAGAAGTCTCCTGTTTATTCTACCCTTTGTGCCCAACATTCCCTCCAGCATCTATGCAGATTAGTACCAGCCAATGGGAACAAAGAGATCAGTCAGAACCCAAAGAAATTCAGAGTCAAGGCGATACTGAATTCTCAGGGAAACTGGAATATGGCTGGTAGTTTGTTCTTAGTTTATGTGGGGGTGGCCACTGGAAGAGAAGGAGAGCAGAGTTCCTGTGATGATTTAGGCACCAGCTAGCCAGTGTCTTCTTGGACAAGTCGACTCTCTCTAGGTCTCCATTATTTTCCTTCTCTGGACATCAAGAGAAGAATAGTTGATCAGATACAAAATGATATTCTTTCCAAAGCCTTGGGAAATGTCATGAAGGAAGCATTTTTGTGGGCTGGCAGAATGACATTTTGTTATTAGGCTGCTTGTGGGGCCGGGTTACCAGGTCTCATGAAGCACAAATGACATTTAGAAAATAAGGGAAGGACCCCATTCTAGCTATTTTGGATACTGCCTGTGATAGACCACCCGTAGCATAAACTGTGTGGCCTTCAACCCCAAACAGAGCCTTCGCCACTCTTGAGTTTTGTGTTCTGAAAAGAAAATGAAACAGTCCAAATGTCCACCAGCGGGTGAATGGATAAACAAAATGTGGTATATCCATATAATGGGATAATACTCAGCAATATAGAGAAACTCATGATTAACACTCTGACATGGATGAACCTTAAATACATGATGCTAAGTGAAAGATGCTAGTTGTAGAAGACTACCTACCTATTGCATGATTCCATTTATATGAAATACCCAGAAAAGACAGATCTGTTGAAACAGAGAGCAGATTTGAGGTTGCCTGGGACTGGTGTGGAGCTGAATGTGTGTGTGTAAGGACTCTTTGCAGGGTAATGGATATATTTTACAACTAGAATTTTACTAAATTTACTAAAAATTATTGTACATTTAATTTTCTGGATGTGAATTATACCTAAAAAAAAAATGTTAAAAAAAAAAAAAAAACAGAAAGAAGATCACCATTGAGTTTTCTCTAACATGAGCCTATTCATGACTGATTTCCTTCTTGACACCTGTGCCTGGCACAGAGGGACTCTGCAAAGACAAGCGGCCCCTGCTCAGGCTTCCTTTGGGTGAAGGGCCCTGTGGTGAGTTCCGAGGAGCCTGCAGGGAACTATAATTTCTGAACCAAAAAGGGAAGCACTGAGCCAGGCGGTGTCCTAAGCGCTTTGCACACATTTTCTCATTTAGTCTTCACTTAATTCTCATAAGAACCCGGTGGGAAAGGTGCAGCACCACACATCTGCCCATTTTAAAGACAAAAACTGAGGCTCAGAGCTGAGTCTTGTGAGTCCTCAAAGTCTATAAATGAAGGACTATAGAGATGTCAACCCAGGCCTTTCTGGTTCTAAAAATCAGTGACCTTTATGGGAGCACTGTGCTCTTTGACCAATAACAAGGATGTTTTAGGGAATAAGGCTACAAACTGTTATGAACAATAAAAGACTTAATGACCACAACAGGTAGAGAGTGCAACAAGCTGGCTCCTAGGCTGCCTGGGTTGGGCTGGTAGGTTCTGAGGATGCCAATGTGGACGTGCCAGCCTTTTGCAGTGAACAGCCTCTGAGCCCCTGGATAAGCTGATATGCAAGTTCCTTCTTTGCTTTGCTTGCAATTGTTTAAAAAATGTATATTATAGGATATTTGGCACATTCCATAACAAAAGAATACTTACAGAAGAAGAATAAAGACTACCTAGATGACCACCAGCTAGCTTAATAAAACATCATCTGGTGTGGTTTTCAGTTCACCGCACAGGATGAGTATATAGGCGAGCCAGGTTCTCCAGTGTGAGGAGACCAGGCTTTGAGCCAGAAAAACCTAGATTCAAACCCCAGCTCCAGCATTTATTACCTTGGGGGGTCATAAAACGCTTCTGAGCCTCTGCTTCCCCTGAAATAAGAGAGAAATACTAATACTCACTTCCCAGGTGGAGATCATTAATGGAAAGAGCTAAACCTGGTATATACTAATTATAAAAGGCACTAAAAGCCTTACCTAGGTTTCATTTTTGAGAAGAAATTGTCTCATGTCCCAAGTTCTGTGCCAGCTCTTGTCTCATCTTGAATCCGTTCCTCACTCCCATCACTGTCCAGCTGGGTGACCCCAGGTGGGTCACTTCTGCCTCTGTTTCTCCAGGAGTAAAATGAGCCAACTGCCCTGTCCTGTCCGAGCCTCCCTTTCCCTGGCCCTGATGTACTTGTAATAACATTTAGAAGCAGATGTGTGCTTCTCCTTTGGTTTCCCAAGGATGAAGCAGGAGCAGAGTTGAACGGTTAAAGTTGAGCTATCTAAAGAAACTGGGAGGCTTGGCCACCTCCTTGGAACCTTCTCTGCTCCCTGCATTGCACACAGTGGTTTATAAGTACCCTGATTTGCTGGGGTCAGTCCTGGCTTACACTTGTCATCCTGGTGTAATTAAGAGCACCCCCCTCACTCTCAAAGATGTTCATGGTTTGCATGATGAATTATAAAGTTACCATAGTGAAAATCCTCATTTTTAAGGCATGAAACTAGAGCTAAATGGGAATCTCATACAGGACTCCAGGGCTACACTCATCACATCATAACCGAGATCAGTGAAGGACTTCACTGTTTACAGCCTACTTTCATGTATATGCTCTCATTTGATCTGCAGGACAACCTCGTGTGATGGGACAAGCTGTGTTAACATTGCCACTGAGGCCCAGAGAGGTTGAGTGACTTGCCCAGGGTTGCACAGCTAGTAAGTGGTAGAGTACAGACTGGAACTCATGGCTTGGGTTTCCCAAATGCTGCACTCCTACCAGTTTTTGTCCCACAATTAGAATCTGCTAACTCCCTAGTAGAGAGTGAAGGCTGGATTCTAGGAGTTGGTGTTGTCAGTTTCTCCAGTACTCCGCCTGGTCTAATCAGCAGCACCACTCAAGGGACTGGCAGAACCCCATTCACACCTCTGCCCTTCAGCTGATCCTTGGAGGAGACTCTTGTTCCTTTATCAGCAGCCTCTTCCCCAGCCTGCGGTTACCCTAGGGGTCTTTGTTACCCACACAGGTGAGGCTTCCCTTCCTCTGACCCCGACTCCCTCAGCTTAGGGAGCCCTCAGAGTTCCTCCATCTGTGTCCCTCTTGCTGGGGGGTCCTATTACTTCACCTTCGGGGTCAGTTCAGACCCAGGTTATCACATCTGGTGTTAAAAGACCTACATACAAGAAGGAATTGCCCAGGAAGAAACACCCTTGGCTTCGGTAGGCTCTGCCTGGTGAATAAATATTTTACTCCTTTCGTGCAGCTCTTCACATTTTAACATCTGAGAAACTCCATCTGGAATAAAAATTTTCTCATCACCACTCTGCTCTAATTTCTTTTAATACAAAAGAATTTTTGCATGAATTCTTTATAGAAGTAAGTCTTATTGGCTATCCCTGCACCCATCCCAAGTTGAAATTATTTTTTCAGCGGACAAGAAAGACACAGAGCCCTGTGTTTGAGGGCAGGATTATCAGGTAAAGCAGTGCCAGGGTTTGGGACTAGGACCGCAGCCACTTGGCACACTTCAGGGGTCTTGAAGCATAGAGCGCAGACTTGGCAGGGCCCCATGAAGACCAGTGAGTTGTCCTGGCACTGGAGGGCTCCTCTGTCCCCGATGACTTGCCATGTCCCTAAAACAAGCTGCATCTTGCTCAGGACTCCTACCTTCTTGGTTATGCCCTTACTGAGAGTTTCCTCCTGGCATTTGCCAGACATCCAGTTGCAACTTGCCTCGTGTATCCCCTCTAATCCCAGTGGGGAGAATAAACTGATTTCTTTGTGGTTGAGGCCTGATTTTAATGGACTGTGATACCAATCACATAAGTGTTCAGGAAAGCTGGCCTTTCCTAGAGGAATGTAACTCATGTGGAGGGCTGGAGCAGCCTATTGAACTGGAACAAGACAGGACTCCTCCTCTAACCAGTCTCTTCATTGTCTTGCAGAAATCAGGAATGGAAACCTCAAGGCCATTCTAGGCCTCTTCTTCAGCCTCTCCCGGTACAAGCAGCAACAGCAGCAGCCCCAGAAGCAGCACCTCTCCTCGCCACTGCCGCCTGCCGTGTGCCAGGCGGCCGGGGCCCCCTTCCAGTGCCAGGCTGGCACTCCTCAGCAGCAGGTGCCAGCCACTCCCCAAGCCCCGTGCCAGCCTCACCAGCCAGCGCTGCATCAGCAGTCCAAAGCACAAGCAGAAATGCAGTCCAGGTGGGGGCTCCTTGCCAACTGATAAGTCTGTTTTCTCAGGGGTGCTCCTTCACGCCGACCAGATTCTAGCCTATTCCAAAGTGTTTTTTATTTGAGCTTCCTCAGTGCTGAGTACTACTGTTAGTGAGGAATTAGCAGGACCTTGAAATGGAGGCCTCCTCCTGTGCTCCGCGGTGATATGTACTTTTTAAAGTCAGAGTCCCCACCAGCCAAAGCTAATTAGCTGCTCCCGCCTTAACTCTGACCTATAACACACACACTCCTATACAGTCAATGACCTTGAAAATAGACTGCAGACTTCTTCTGCACATTTGCCTACAAACTGGGTGTTCAGTGTTACATATGCGAGTGATTTTACTTACTTGGAGGTCAAAGTTGTCCTCCAGCACATAGCACATAGCTTTGCCTGAAGAGAATTGTCAAGAATGAAGAAGAAAGATGACAAGTGGTCTGGTCCTTAGCAAGCAGCCACTTTCACTGAGTGGGCCAGTATCCCCTGATGGGAGCAGTTACCACTCATCATGACTGGTTTGTTGGCAGAGTGCTGGGAGCCGTGTCCGCTGTGGCCCTCCACTCTGCGGGATGAAGGCCTGAATTCTGCTGGTGTTCTCAGAGGGACTGAGGCCTGCCTGTGGTGTTGCGGTGGGGGCCTCCCCATAGAATAATGTACAAGCACAGGGCCTGGGTAGTTACCATCTACTGCATTACAGTGGCCCTGGTTGCACTCCTAAACAACTCTGCGGAAGATCGCCCTGTAAAACATTTGTTTTGATGGTAGGAAAGAAAAAAAAAAAGGAGGCGATTAGGAATTAGAAAGTTTGAGAAAAGTCCCCAATAATTACTGTTTTTTAGGCTGTAAACCTTTTGGTATCAAACCTCAATTTCACTGATCAAATTGATTGCTTTATTTTATTGAATATGTGCTAAAGAGTAATGGCCTTTTCCTTCCAGTACCAAAGCACCAGCGTTCATAATCCTAGGGCTTCTCACACACCTTCGCACCCTCAGTAGTAGCCCACTGTAGTTGGGCAAAGCACAAAGTGGGTCAAATAAAACAGGTTCCTAATAGACAGTTATTTATTCCCCAAGAGAAGTGGTGTTTCCCAATTGTGACGCTGTTAAAACTAGCAGTGATGGATATAATGTAAATCAGACCCCCTACTGAATTATCCAGTCATATCCAATTCACAGTATGGAAATTTGTGGGCTAGCGGAGATGCCTAGACTAGCAATGAGAAGTAGATGGCCAGGCAGCCAGCTTCTGCACCCTTTCCCTAAAGAGCCATTCTCTCATCAGAGATTCCCTGACTGACCTGCAGTGTTTGAATGACTTCTGTGAGCCAGCCACTGTTGTAGGCACCTGGGAGGTCAAGGGTGAACGAGATGGCCAAGATGCCTGCTCTCTACAGTCTATCAGAGGAAGCAGGCAAATAAACAGGGACGAGAAATACCAGATAGTGGTGTTACAATAAGGTGACAGGATTCAGTGGGATTGGGTTGATAGGAAGGTCTCCCTAAGGACGGGACATCAAAGTCAGGATATGAACAACAAGGAGTGAGCCAAGCAGAGCTCAGGTGTGGAGTAGATCAGGCAGAGGGAGCAGCCGATGCGGAGGCCCTGTGACAGGAGCAGCTTGGCAGGTTTGAGGAGCAGAAAGGCTAGTGTGGCTGGAGCTAGTGGGTGAGGGGAGGGGAGAGTTAAAAGGTGGCCTGTCGGCAGAGGGGGCCACCACTGTTACCATGGAGGACAGTGTGACCAGTGGCCTCTGGAGGTGAGCAGTGCTATGGCTCTGAGGACAAGTCACAGAGCGCTGGCCAAACTGGATAAAAAAGTGTGTATTTCATTTTAAAGGTGACAGGAAGCCATTGGAGACCTTTGAGCAGGAGGAGGAGGAGTTGGTTTGATTTACAATTTTTAAAGAAGTCAGAAGAGGAGGAAGGACCCTAGTTCCTCAGTTTCTGTGGTCCTATAGCTGATAGTTTCTGGGGCCAGGTGGTGGAGCAGGTAGAGAGAAGGACCAACTCAGGATATCCTGGAGGATGAGCCAACAGGACTGCAGATAGATTTACTGTCTGGAATAAGGGGGAGAAGACTCACAGATATCAAGCCTAGATTTCTGGCTTGAGCATTGAGGAAAATGGTATTTACTGAGATAAGGAAGCCAGGGAGGGGCATAGAAAATGTTCCTCAAACTTGGCACCAGAACTCTTATTTTGTAGAGCATCTCACTACCTAGAATTCCAAGGAACGTGTGTGGAGAAGCCCTGGGCTCGTGTCACTGAGCTGGCCAGCCTGAGGCATCCATTTCCATGGTAGGTGTTTGTTTTTTTAATAGTCAGGACACCCATCTGCCAGTAAGAAAAAACATCCTGCTATTAATAAATGCTTTACCTAAAGAAGAGCCAAGCTCACTTAAGCCAGGCTTTTGTGTCCCAGAATGGTTCCTGCCATCATGGTGGGGACAGGGACTGGTCTTTGGAGTTGCTCTCTGCCTCCACTCATCTTTTATCTTGTCTAGATTGGGTTATTTGTGCAGAGGACTGGTTTTATCCATTATATAATGTAATACTTTCTCATTTTACATCCAGAGGCTAATCTTATTTTCCAGTTTGAGGGACGTGAGAGCCCATGCTAGCATTCTGGCTATCAAATTTTTTTTTTATAATTTATTTATTTATTTCCTTGTTTGTTTATTTTTTTAAAGAGAGGGGAAAGGAGAAAGAGAGGGAGAGAGACATCACTGTGTGGTTGCCTCTCCCTTGTGCCCCCAGTTGGGGACCCAACGTGCAACCTAGTCATGTGCCCTGACTGGGAATTGAACCAGCGACACTTGGTTCGCAGGCCGACGCTCAATCCACTGACAGTTTTTGTTTTTTTTTTAAATAGTAAAATTGCCTGACTGGCTCCATTCCATTGTATTGCTGTCCCCAAATTCTGCCTTTGATAACCAAAATCACAAGGGTAATGGTTTGAATCCCCGATCATCAGTGTCATATGCTGGTGCAAGCCCCAAATGCCAGGTTTGTTTTGGTCTTATGTCTGAATGTGCCTAAATCCTGTACCACTTGGGGCAATGAATACTAAAACTTGGCAACTTTTCCTTGATGTTTGTGAAAAGAGGAGTTGTTGAAGCTCGCCAAGGAAATCTGAGGCGTTAGCAAGGAGGATCCAGAACAACACTTCCAATGGTGGCCAAATGTTGAGTCACTTTTACCTCTTTACTGCAGCTCTTCTCATTAATCGACGTGGTGGCTGAGAACTTGATCCATGTTCTGCCTCTTGAAACTCCTCACCCACCAGTCTAGAGTCCAAGAGAGGAGCCTAGTACCTGAGACTTGCTTCCCTCTCCATCCGTGTCCACTTTATATATTATCGGTCTTCAGCTGTTCGGCGAAAATCCAGAAAATTGCTTTATATTTAAAATTTCTTTTTGTCTATTCCCTTCTGTCTCTTCCTTCACTTCAGAAGCAGGTATAGACAGTATTCCTCAAACTTGGCCACAGAACTCTCCTTAATTTATAGAGCCAACATTGTATTTCTAGTGACACCAACATTGTACTGCTTGCCTCAGATCCCTTTATGAACATGGTATAGCATGTATGGATTCAAGAAAAATAAGTATTTCCATCTTTCATAAGGCAGTAAATGAATTAAACTTTTTCTTTTATTAAGCCCAACCAAGATTCTTCAGATGTACGAATTTATGGTCCAAAGCCCAAAACTTAGTGCATTCAGAATACCTTAAATGATCATTCTTATACAACTAACAGCAAAAGTTGCAAACACCTATACATTTTTGAGGTCAACTTTATGGGATATTCAGGACATTCATCAGAAAAACACCCTGGTAGAACAAGCGTGTGACATAGAACCATCTAAGTACTTAGAAAGGAGTAAAGTTTTTTATTGTTGTATTTTGTTTGGTTCGTTTTTTTACCTGTCAGAGACCCCTCACTTTAACATTTTATTGTGGGGAAAAGGCCTTTATAGTGACTGGTTGCAAAAAAAAAAAAAAAAAATGGGTTTTTAAAAGAAAAAGAAAGACAGAAAACATCAAATGTTTTTTGGTAATCTTGATAGCAGTTTCTTCACATTGGAAATTCATCAAATCAGAAAAGTTAGACCTAGAAAGAAGCTGCATATTGGGGAGGAAAGTGGGCAAAGGGAAAACCAGGAGCCTTCCCAGTTGTCATAAGACTCCTGTTGTTACTTGTGTGTTTAATGTTCTCTCCCTCACTTTTTTCTTTTCCCATCATGCAGTGCATCATCCAAAGACTCATCTCAAAGCAAAATCATCCGCTTCACTCTGGGTCAGAGAAAGAGCTCTAGGTCAGACTTCCTGTCTTTCAAAGCATGGTTGCCACCCAACCCATTGTCCCCTTTGTCCCTGCTACGTTTCCTTTTGATCCCTCTCCCCGTTTCATGTTTGCAGTTGGAGAAAACCAAACATGCTTTGGCTGATGTTGGAGAGTTTTGGGAGTGGTCATGGGGTGGGTGGGTGGTATGTGTGTGGTGGAGGGAGTGGATGGGGGGACAGACAGTATAAGTAAGTGAGGTTGAAGGGTACATAAATTTTCTGCATTTCATTGATTTTGGTCATCAACATCCATTCTGATTTAGGGAGAGGTGAGTGTCTAGGTGGTTTTTTTAAGTGGTTTTATGATGAGCTTGGCTTCCTGCTCTGTCCTGACCCTGATCCCACCTCACCTGCATCTCCTTTATGTGTCTTGTGCTTTTTGTTGTTGTTGTTGTTAAAATGACTAATGTGGGGTTGGTTTTCTCTTGAGTTACAAAGACCTGAAGCATGACTCTAGTTGGTCGGAGGAGACAAAGCAATAAGGAAGCTCTATCTCATTTTTGTTTCTGGGTGCTCTGGGTACCAGAGAGAGATCGCCTCAGTTGCCTGAAATAAAAAGTAGGCTTGCTCACTAACGAGTTCTCTTGACTCAGAGTTTGGCATCCTATCCTTGCATCCTATGAGGACCCATTCTCGGGTAAGGGACATGCCAATTACATCATTGTATCTACTGTTATTTTAAAGGTATCAACAGTTAACACTTCTTGAATGCTTGCTATATACCAGTTTGGATGCATTATCTTATTTAATCTTCACATCGGTCTTCTTGCGGTAGGTCATGTCATTGTCCCCATTTTACAGGTGAGGAAACTAAAATCCATGAAGTTTGGTAAGTTACACAGCA
This sequence comes from Furipterus horrens, assembly GCF_987537825.1. Classification (NCBI taxonomy): domain Eukaryota; kingdom Metazoa; phylum Chordata; class Mammalia; order Chiroptera; family Furipteridae; genus Furipterus; species Furipterus horrens. The sequence continues at coordinate 31,138,257 of NW_028327172.1, read as the reverse complement.
AACAGAAAAACTAGGATTTGAGCCCATGTGGTCAAACCCCCAGCACCCCCACTTTACCCACTGTGAACACTTCTTCTCTCCTCCTCATTGAATTCTGGCATTTATGTGGCTGTTGGGGCTGCTTTTTAAAATCTTATGTTTCAACCATACTTCTGGGCTTTTGCATCATTTTGCCCCTGTGGCATCCAAACAGAAAGAGAATCTCCTGCTCATTATGACTAGTATTGCTATTTCATCGAATTCTCACTTAAAGCTAATGGGATACCCGCGCTTCAGTTCTATCTGCATTCATGCAACACGTACTGAACATCTGTTTGCTGCCCCCACTCCCAAGCTTATGTGCCATTTCTAACCAGACTTGACGTTTCTAAAAAGCGTACACATTGGGAGACCCAGCTCAGAATCTGCCTGGCAGGAGGTGGGAGGAGAAGTTTCTCTGTAGAACAGGTCAGCATGTTCCCCAGACTTGGTTCTGGGATCATGTACATCCGGGAATCAATATTCATCACTGCATCTTGTAGCCATGTGTCTTAGTCGGCCTACTATAACAAACCACCATAGACTGGGTGACTCAAGCAACACAAATCTGTTTATCACAGTTTGGAGGTCGGGAACCTGCAATCAGGGCACCAGTGTGGTCGGGTCCTGGTGAGCCCTCTTCCATGCATCTAGATGGCCATGTTTTTGCTGTGCCCTTGCATGGTGGAGAGCAGAGAGGAAGCGAGCTGTCTCCCACCTCATCTTATAAGGCACTAATACTATCATGAGGGCTCTACCTTCGTGACCCAATTACCTTCCCAAAGCCCCTTCTCTGGACACCATCCCATTGGGGATTAGGGTTATATCTGAATTTGGTGGTGGGCAGGAAGGGACACAAACACGCAGCACAAACATGCTGGTGACTGCGTTCCCTAACAGAACACAGAGCCCAAGTCAGAACAGACACACACTGCACCGGCAAATGAGGTTCCCGGTTTTTTTGGAGTGTCCTGCAAATGTCCATTCATAGGAAAGGAAAGGAGAGGGGTGAGCTCGGAGGAAACATGGGCTTTAGTGTTTGTTCACACGATGTGCTTCATTCTGGGAGAGAAAACAGGAGCTAGCCAGGAAAAGATCTCACTGGGAGCATGTGCCCATCTTGTGTGTGATTTTGTTATGGGTCCCAGATGATGAAGGAGGCAGTGGGAAGAGAGGAAGAACTGAAAGATGAGGGCGGGTCTGCCTCTGCCCAAGGGTCTGCTGAGCACGGTGCTTTCAAGCTGACCCTCTGACTTTCCTTCAGAGTCATATCCCTCACTAAAGAGATTTTTTAACATGCATTTGGTCACTGATGAGGCCAATAAAGGGATGCTCTTTGTTTCATTATTTGCCGAACCTGGCCTTCCCTTACTGCCCACTTCCCATCCCCAGTCCGGAGCATAAGCCTGATGAGCATCTGAGCTGAGCAGGCACCATTAAGAGTAGCAGTAAGTTTGGTTATCCAAAGAAACAGCCCTACTCCTGCTGGTTGAGTAGGACAGCCCTCCCAGAGCTCTGGAAATGGGTCTCTGGTTCACATGCAAACGCCCTGAGCTGAACACCTTGAGTTAGGCACCAGGGATATTCAGCAGGTGGGGAATGCCTCACCCTTGAATCTGGATGCAGGGGAGGGGCTCATGGAGGGAAGTGGTCCAAGAAGGAAGGATTTCCATGTATTTCTGCCTTTGACACGGTTCTTGTCTCTTGGGCATACCTGGTAAGCCCCAGGCATTTGGGATCATTCTACCAGCAGGAGACTTGAGAGTATATCTTGGTATTTAAACCAAGTGAAAGCTCTTTTCACCACTGACTGTGTTACCTGGGCAAATTATTTAACTCCAGGAGCCTAAATATTGGCAAGATGGGCTAGTCCTGCCTCACAGTGCAACGTGTTTACATAAAGCCATTTCTAATCCTTCAATACTTGGCATGTGGTAAGTGCACCATGACTAACAGATATGTTGATGTTTGGGATGGGGTTGTCCTAGGCTAGCTAAGGCAACCAGGCCACTTCTAGCAAGTCCCATAGAGTTGGTCTCTCCACGACCATCTTATGGAGAAGACTCAGGGAGGCTAAAAGTTTGGCCCAGCTGTTGAAAAGCAGATGCCATAGAGATGAGAGATTTAGCATTTATCATCTTGTCTACCAGAAAGCATCTCTGATTAGGATCCCTGCCCCCCGTGGCCCTGAGCATGTGCACACAAGCTGCCGTCCATCCTGGGAGAGCCCTCCTCTGCTCCCGGCCTTTGAAGTGGTTTTTTTGGGGGGAAGAACAGCTTTCTTCCCATTAGCACATACAGCGCATGGAGCTGGGACGCACTCACAGGTTACGTGCCAGGAACCATAGCTTTACCGCTCTGCCTGCTGGGCTCTGCACATGTTGGAGAAATTGACCGTGGCTCCAATAGCAGCAGGATTTTTCTTCCGCCTCTTTGTTCTACCACATCCCTTAAACATAATTTTTTTTTTTTACAAAAAGCAACATGTGTGTGTTTGAAAGGACCCATCTGTGTCCTCTGTCACTTTTAACTGTATATGGACATGGAATGGTCATGAAAAGTGGAGCTGCTCTTCCAAAGGAGCTTTTGGAAACTTCTGGCACTATAAATGATGCGGGGTGTTGGTGAGACAGGGTTGACTTGCCTTGCTCCTCTCTCTGTGCTTTGCTTCGGTGAGGCAGGCGCCCCGGGCAGCATCTGCTGTGGTACCTGCTGCTGTTCCATGTGAGTGAGACCCAGCTCTTCAGTCAAGAGGGATTCTAATGTATAGACAGCAGCTGCTTCCAGGCTTGGGCTGGATAGAAGTTCTCCTGATGCACAAGGATGTTCAGAATGATGAACTTCAGAATGTTAGCCAGAGGCCCAAGGTCTATGTCACTATGAACTAGAAGATAATCAGTGATTCTACTCTTGCTCTGCTCTCAGCCTCTCAGTTAATCCTCATTGCTGGAGGGCAGGACCAAGTTACAGACTCATTCTGACCTACTCTGGCACTGCCTGCTTCTTCAGCCGCATTTCCTCCCATTGCATTCCCCAAGCCCCAGCACACAGTCAGCCTTTCTTTCCTCCGCTTCTTTACAGGCTTCCCACTGCATAACACTTCTGCCTCTCACCATGACTCCCTCCTTTCTTGCCTTCTCCTCACATTCCCATTCCATATGCCGCATCTACTCTTGGCTTCCTTTTATTTGGATCCTTCCCCAGCCAACCACCAACCTCCAAGGTGACCATTTTCTTTCTTGAAATTGCTTCTGAACTTTGCATGTTTTTTTATCAACACACATATTCTTTAGGTGGCCGATCAGCTCCTTAAGATCTGGGTAAGACTGAATGAGAGCCCTATCTTAGTTTCTTGGGCTACCTCAACAAAAGACCACAGACTGAGTAGCTTATGAGCAACAGAAATGTGTTATTCACTGTACTGCAGGCTGGAAGTCCAAGAGCAGGACCCCAGCATGGTGGGTTGTGGTGAAAGCCCTCTCCCAGGTTGTAGACTGCTGACTTCTCACTTGCCCTCATGCAGTGGAAGGGGCAGGCTAGTTCTCCAGATCCTCTTTAGTAAGGGCATTAAGGTCATTCATGAGGGCTCAATGTAATGACCTACTCACCTCCCAAAACACCTCCCAAAGGTGATTAGGCCATTAGATTTTAACATGAATTTTGAGGGAACACAAATATTCAGACCATAAAAAAAACCCTTCTTCAGTTTGTAGAAATTTCTATCCTCCCCACAATTGGTCAGGTATCTTAGGTTCTCACAGTCACCTTTGGCTTTGAAATTCTATATTTGAAGTCTTGTACTTAGAATTCAATTGGAATTAATTCAGTTTATATATGGACTCACCATTCCAAAGAATGTTTTGGTTGCCTCATGGGTAGATCCTACTAAGCCTTTTTCTTTACTTTCTACCCACCACACCTCCATTCTTGGCCTTTGTATGCAAGGTGGACTTTGCTAAAAATTTCAGGGAGGCAGAGGAGGCTTATTTTGGAGCAGCAAGTGTCCAAACCTATTCACAGCAGAACCCAAATGTTAAAGCTCGTTGTTCGCATAGATTTCCTCTGAAACCTGGAAGACATTACTAGGTCTTCATCTAGGTTTTCCACTTGGTCAAGTTCAGGAAGCTGTCCTGACTAGGGTGTGATGGTGATGGGGGTAGAGGGTGACATATTAACTTGAGCTTTGGTGGCTTTTGACAGCGAAGTGTGTATCAACCATCTTTTATTTTCCATGTCATCTGCCCTTAAAGTCTTCAAGAACTCCTCCTCCATGTCTCAGGAAACTTGGCGCAATCCTGAAGCCACTTGAAGGATATACCACTCCCATCAACGAGCACCTCTGGGTCCTAACTCCGTGAAGAGAATCTGACAAGGACCACCACTGGGAAACCCAGAGCTGTTTTAGTTATTCAAAACCAGGAATGTTTCTCCCTGGGGAGTGGGATCCACAGATGGCTCCAAGGTACCCCAAGTATAAGGTCTCAGTCAGTTGCAGATACCTGGATGAGCAGTTTCTCTTCTGGAATGTCTTTTAGGGAAGTGACAAGTCCTGTCAGCCAAAGCCTGTCTTGCCTCTTTGAAAATGTTGATCTCAGACTCTTTACGATGATTTTCTGTCTAGCTCTCTCCTAATACTTTAACCTAGATTCAGCTATTTCCTTATTTGTCTCTTTTTTTTGTACCATTGCATGTTTCCTTTATGGCAAAGCCCAGTTATTTTCTGAATCTTTATGCTCAGCTGAGAGGATGGGAAGTGGAACCAACATACATTGAGTACTGACAACATTAAGGCCAGACATTAAGTCCCATCTCAAGTTTACAGCTGTTCCCATTAAGTAGTTTATTATTATCCCAAAGTTACAGATATAAAACATGAATCTCAAAGAGATTACTAGACTGGGCCAATGTTATGTGTATGGAAAAAGCCCATATTCTGTCTGTCCTACCACACTGCCTCATAGAGGACCAGACTGCCTACCTAATTCAAGGTTGTGCTCACCCCATCCAGTACTTTGACTTCTTGCCTCTATAAAGGCCCTGTGCTGACATGAAAAATCTGTGGTTCAGCCCCAGGTCAGGGCAGTGGAGGCTCCCCAGCAATTTTGAAAGGAAAGCACCTTTTCCTTCCTCATTGCTTTCTGCTTCCTTGCTCTTCGCAAATTCCCACTGGATTACAATGCGGTGACATCATCCTGGAACCAGTCCACAATCGTTTTCCAGGCCTATCTAGGCATAAAGACTCCTACAGACTCCAAGCCAAGGGAGCCCCACGTCTGTACCTGTAGCATTGGCTGTGACTACTCAGATAGCACTGACGTGGAGGGCGCTGATTGCATTGGAAGCAGAACCAAGCAGTACCGAGATCCCACTGCTGGACCTCCTTGATCAGGTGTGCTGGCCACATCTGGTCCCAAACACAGGCATCGGCACAGCTAGTCTTGCTCCCAACTCTGTGCCTGTCTTTGTGGGTGAATATCTTCTCCAAACAAGGCAGGGTAAATTGAGAGAGGGGCAGGTCCTCCTAGTGCAGTGGGAAGTGATGCCTCTTTGGGGCAAGAGCTCACCCCCTTTCTTCTCTCCTAGCTCCCTGTCAGGGAACGGGGCCAGCTTCTTCTTAACTATACAGATTTACAGTCCTCACACCAGCTCATGTTCTCTGTTTACTCTACAGCCACCTTTCTTGCTTGGCCAACAAGAAAAAGTTTAAAGCGATTGCCTGCTTATATCTAAAATGCTTCCAGACTGCAGACTTCTTTCATGCTTACAGATTTGTGTGGAAAGAGAAGGCTGAAAGCTTTATAAGTTGAAGATGCAGACTTATCACTAGATCTAAGGCTAGTCGACTGAGGTTCCAGTGGCTTCTAAACTCAGCTAAGTGGGTTTTAACAGAAAGATATAACTATATTTCACCATTTATTCATCTTTCAACTTGGATGATTGGAAACAGCCTTAGTAGTCCCTGAACCAAGATTCTGACTTGGGGTCTTACCTTTAACTCTTTTGGGAATGGGCCATAATATCTTTAGACACATTACAAAGATGTCTGCTGACTTTATTTCCCAAACCACCCCAAATGAGGTGTTTTATTTAAAGGGAAAGTGTGTTTGTCTTTAGGCTAACAGATTCCTCCTGGTTTTACAGAAAGAAGGTATGATTTTATCCATCTACTGTACAGAGAAGCTGGGCTTCAGCCCTAAAGTAATGCCTATGGAGACAAGTTGTCAGGTGGTGAAGGAAATGTATGTCTGAAGTGTTTCCATCCAGGCCATGAGTTTTCATTGCACGGGTGTTGGGCTCTGAGTGGTAGCAGTTGCCTTTCTGATTTTTATAAATTCTCTTTTTCTTGATACTCATATGTCTGTAATATGGCAAAAACCATTTTCAACACACAAGGTAAACGGTTTAGAGTCTTCATGGGCCTTTATGTTCCATACTTGATAGAATTAGAGATGACATGGTTTGGCCCTGTTGTAAAGTAAAAAATACCCATCCAAGAGAAGACGGAAGACGGGCTTTGTATTTTCAGTCAGCACGTGTATACGTATATTTTTCCTCCAAAATGCCTCTCATTGCTCAAAGGGAAACTGCCACGTTTAGCTGTTGGGCTTACTGGGCTCGTTACTGGCCTAGTCGTTGTAGTGGTTCCACTAACTCCTTTGACTGGCCAGCCTCCCCAGACCCAGTGTCTGGAATGGTTTCTTTTACCTCCTGCATGGTAGCAGTTCCTTCTCCTAAGACACTTCTGTTCTTCTGAGGCTGAATCTCTTACTCTGTGGCTTTTGCGTTTTAGACTTCCAGGTCCCACCGCCAGGGTGTCTGCTGCAGGCGGCGACGCCAAAACTCGCGGAGGGCCCGCTGCCGCCAACAACCGACGCAGCCAGAGCTTTAACAACTATGACAAGTCCAAACCGGTCACCTCCCCACCCCCACCACCACCACCAAGCAGCCACGAGAAAGGTGAGTCACCTTCTTTGGAGTCCTTTTCGTCACCTTTCTTACAGCAGATCCAGTTCCTTTGGGTGAGTTTAGTCGGGGGCAGGGCTGCTAATAGGGCGGTGGGAAAGCATCACAAGGACCTACTTGACCCGCGGGCACTTGGTTAGCAGAGGCATTAATGAAGTGGGGAAATATTGTTACATATATTCATCGTTGCCAGCAAGAATAGCTGTATCTGTTTGGGTGAGGCCCATAAGAAACCTGGCTACAGGTAGAAGCAATGTAGATTTGCAACTTAAAAATAAATTTTCATAGAACATGCTTTACACAGTAGGTGGTTTTCCAAAAATGCAAGCTTCTTGAGGTGTGTATTTTGTGAGCTAATAAGCCTTTTTCCCATCAGAAGTGATGTGAGAGGAGTTACACAGGAGTTTCTCCTCTTTGAAAAAAGTCAGAAATGTGGGTTGCCTACATGAAGATCTTGACTACATTTAAGGGGTAGGCAGCATTGCTCTGGGTGTTCTGATGATGGAACTTTTACCAAAAAAGGATATGCTTTCTCACTATCCACAGCTCTGAGGTTTTAGGATGGAGATAAAAAGTGTGCAGCCCTGGGAGGCTCTCACACATCGGTGGTCAAACAGATGTTGACTTGCTTCACTGTGTGTCTCGTTAGACACTGGAGAAGCTGAGAAAAACAGAGGCAGCTCGGAAGATCCTCCACTAAGAGGCAGAGCTCTCCTTCATTTCTCCCAGGCACAGGGGGCTGGACTGGTTCGGGGGACGCTTTGTAGGGCGTGTCTGGCATATGCCATCTTCTCCTGAGACCCAGGAGCACTGCCTCACACTCCTTGCAGTGCCCCGGGAGCCTGGACAGCCCCCTCTGACTGTGAATGAAACCAGAGCCTCTTCAACCCACCCTCCAGCCCAGGATGTCTTGGTTTAGTGGAGCTGGGTATCCCTCCCTCCCAGAATACCAGAGAAGATACAAAGGAAATTTATGTAAGGCTGACAGATACACATGGCAGAAAGTTTCCCAGACAAGGTATTGGGAACTAACGCTGCAGCTAGCAGTAAAGCTATCACCAGGATATGTCAGCCAGTCAAGACCTTGTGGTCCAACCCTTGGCTTCTGCCTCAAGCAAACCATTTTTCTTCTTCTCTTTTGTCCCCACACCCTCCCTTCCCCTCACCTTCTTTCCTTATCTCCACCATACGCAAGTGTTTTTTTAACAGCATTTTTTAAAAGATTTTATTTATTTTTAGAGAGAAAGGAAGGAAGAGAGAAAGAGAGGGAGAGAAACATCCATCGATTGCCTCTCGCACACACCCCAACTGGGGACCGAACCCACTTGGTCCCCAGACATGTGCTCTGACCAGGAATTGAACTGGTGACCTTTCACTTTGTGGGATAACACCGAACCAACTGAGCCACATTGGTCTGGGCCCAAGTATGTTCTTTTTAAAGGTGTGTTTAAGTTACAGAAATAATATATGCTTTTTAAATGGTACAAGTATATATCAAATAAAAGTTCTCTTTTATATGTTCCCTGAAGGATTCCAATATAAACCATCCTATGCATATCCTTCAGCACTTGCACCATACATGTATGTGTGTGTGTGTGTGTGTGTGTGTATACGCACATTTAAATATATAGAAAGGTTTTCATTTTTATATAAATAAATACCTAAATTTTATTGAGTCCCTAATATGTGTCTCATTGACTTCCCCCAAACAAGCTATGTTGATCCCCATTTTACAAAAGATGAAACTAAAGGCAAAGAGAGGTTAAGTACTTGTTGAGTTCACCCCAGAGGTAGTGAGAGGTGTAGTTGGGACTGAACCCAGGCACTTGGGCTCCAGAACCATGAGTAATACTGTGCTTTTCCTGAAAGTGGAAGAGCAATGCTAAAGGCCTTACCAACTGAGGGCCAGTTAAGAGATGTGCAGGCTGAGCTAGAGAGGAGAGTTGGGAAAATGTTAGGGGAAGCCAGTGCCCTCTCTTGGGCCAGCTCATCCTTGTCACATGGTCATTTGAGGAGAAACTGTCATAAATGGTCTGAAGGATGGACGTGAGACCTTAGTCCGTAAGATTGAGGAAATAAAGGAAAAGGTCCTTGTGGATGAAACAGGTGTGGGAAGATGCAGGGTTGGTGGCTGGGGCCGTGTCATTGAGCCTACCACAGACTCAGGGCCACTCAAGCAGCCCAGCCAGTTGCTGTTCATCAGTGCTGGGACAGCCACCAACCTGCCTCTGTCCTGGGCAGGAGTTGCCATGTGTGCACTGGGCAGCCAGAGGGCGACAAGCCTCCTAAAGGACTGTGACTGAGACTTCCAATAGAGGCATCACCCGAGGGAAAGACTTTGGTGTCAGAAGAGGGGGAAAACAGAAAATAGGAACTTTGATATTTACTTTCTTACCTGATCAGTACAAACATTCTATGAAGTAAATAATATTAACTTTATTTCACAGATAAAGGAAATGAGGCTAATTGAAATCATAACTTGTCCCCCCTGACAATTAAGCCCTAGAATTCATATCCATGTTCAACTCTGGATTTGAACTCTGGCTCTAGCCTGTCCCCTAGGATGTCTGTAATGAGGATCAAGTGAGGTAATAATACATGTGAGAATGTTTTGTGAGCTATGAAGCTCACAAAGTCCTGTTCAGGGTCCTGAACGATAACAATAATGGACAATGGTTCCAGGTGCATGGGAGCAGGGATGAAGCAGGCTTGGGGCAGGTCTGGATATTTTTTATACTAATACTTTTACACCATCCTGAGGTAAAAAGGCAGTGTTATCTTTGTATTTCCTCCTCCTTTCTTTATGGTCCCTATGTCTCCCTTGAATCTGATCTCTATTGCAGCTTCTAAGGTAGCCAGCTTACACGCAAAATATAGCATGTGATGAGGGAACAGAAATAACTCAAGCTCCTCGCCACGTGTAAGACACAGCAGGTACCTGGTGCATAAGAAAGCGTCATTCACCTTGAGAAGCCTTGGAGAGACACACTTATGAGCAGGTGAATTGCAGTTCAGTGTGGTTGGCACTGTAGTTGAGGTATGGACCACTTTCAGGTGAGGTCAAGTTCATGATCTAATCTCAGAACCAGCCTGTTGTCAGAACTTTCTTGTGAGTCAGTCAAGCCTGATTGCATTGCAGTCTAGCATTCCACTCATAGGTGATCCAATTCATGGATTTTGATAACCCGTTGACTCAGGAATTCCACACCTAGCAATTGATCTAATCACACCAGTGAGTGAAGTGAGAAATTCATTATTCTGTTAATAAGTGACAAAAATATTTCAACACTCAGTCCCAACTTTTAAAAGGAACTCAGAGGAATAAAAGGAAATTGTAACAAACCATTTTTTTTTTTTTTTAACTCCCAGAGCAGTTTATACTTTGTGGAGAAATGCTGAAGTTTTCCTCTTGAAATCGTGTCCAAAGATGCAAGTCCCTTCTTGCCACCATCTGTAAATTTAGTTCTGATGGTAGTGAACAATCTCCTGAGATTTGAAACAGAGGAAAAGCCATAATATTTCATGGCTAGAAAAATCCTGGGGACTCACCCAGAATTCACCAGTCCGTTCAGTAAGGTGACCAAGCACACAGCTGCTGTACATAAAATCCAGAAATGTTCCAGTGCCGTGCCACAACCTGGGAATTTTCCTGCAGACTCGGATCTCCGATTTTGTGGTTTGGGGGAATCTGCAGATCCTTGGCTTTTAGGAAAGCCCGCTAGTTGTCCTTACCGGTTTTATCCCCTCCTGCAGGCAGCAGTCACAGGTGGGAGTCAGGCTTGCTGGCCTGTGGGACCTGTCACCGGGCGCCCGGTGGCTGTTCACTTCCTCTCTTGCCTCTGAGTGGCTCTGGGGCTTCAGACCAGAATCACAGGTTTTCAGGCAAGAGGAATGACCTGTCTTTTTTTCAGCATTTGTGATATTATCTGTTTTCCTTCCATCTCACATCCTCTGAACAGGTCACTGCCAGAAATCTAATACCTTGCTGAACTGTTTGGTTCATTGTGTGGATTTGAAATGTTTAGTATTCCTAGGCTGAATTCTGTGCATATGGAAGATGTTCTCTTCTGAATAATGTGGGGTTTTTTTCCATTTTATAGGAAACATATCTTTCTTACATTTTCATCATAAAACTTGTGAAAAAATATTCAAACAGATTTATTCAAAGAAAAAGAATACTACATAATCCCATCTCCCAGAAATAGCTGCTATCCCGGGCCAGAAGAGCTTGGATGCCTGTCAGTGCTCAGTGGGCAATCATCTCTGTTAGGGAATTAATAGCCACTGTTTATCAGTTTGTAATATTCTGTATTTCTTTTTATTTTCTTCATGTACATACCATCACATTTTGACAGGTAAATTTTTCCTAATGTTTACTATTTGCCAGATACTATTCTAAGTACTTTGCTCTCTCATGCACACATATGTACATGACTTTTAAAATCTTATAAATAAAATCAATAAGTCAAAGATAGCATTTTTATCACTCATTCTTTCTTCATAATAGTTGCATAGTATTCCACTGTGTGCATTTACTTTAATATTTTTAACCATTTTGATTTAAGTTGCTTCTAATTTTTTGAAATTATAAATAATACTAAGATTAACATCCTTGTATATCTCTTTTGCACACATACGACCATTTCAGGGGAATTGCTACATTAAAGGTTATGCACATTTTACAGTTGTTTTAACATTGCCAAATTTTGCTCCCAAAAGATTATACCTATTTATAATCCCCATTAACTATGTACAAAGGGCCAGTTTCTCTACACAGTTGACACCACTTTTAGTTCCATTCCCTTGGGCAGAAATTACTCTTTGAAATGAAGCAAATTATTTTAAGAAGCTATTTATAGTAAACCAAGATCATTGGCCATTTTTACTGACCTTTGCTGTGAATTACAACCAGTGACCTTGGCATTGTACCAAAGCTCTTGGATTTGAGATCAAATTTCTTGGATTTGAGATCAAATTTCCTATTGGCTAACATGGCCCCACTCAAGACACTCACCTTCTTCCAGGCCTTAGTTTCTCCTTCTGTAAAGTGTGTCCGGGGTTATCTGTCACTATGTGACTGAGAAATGCGAATGAATTCTTCACTTTTACCCGGCCACTTGGCTTTGTCTAATGTGAGCCCTGTTAGCGCTTTCTGGTAGGTCTCCTCCTCTGGTCTTTATTCTGTGTCACTTCCTTCCTCTTTGTTCACTGCTGCCTGTCCTTAGGCAGGAGAGAAGAGCCAGACGTGGCTGGAGACAGAGTTTTATAGCCTTCAGCACTATGTCATGTCTGAGTAATGTTAGGGCCATTGATTTAGAATCTCTATAAACTTGTCACTTTGTGGTTGGCGAACCAAGTTATTTATCTGAGCTAGTGATTGGGAGATGTAACTATGAAGAAGTCACCATGTCCTGCCATTAGCCAGAATTCTGACATAAATTTGCAGTTTAGACTGGATGGAATGAATTCAGTGATCCAAGTCACACAGAAAATAAAATGGTTGGGGTACATCTGTTCCTTGTTTCTTTCATTTATTCATTTCGTCACTCTCTGTCTCCAGCATTGGGCTTATTGCAGTGACAAAGAGAACTGGGCCACAGACTCTGTGCTCTAGGGGCTCACGGCCTTAACCGGGTGGGGGGGCAGTGCTCACATGTCTTATAATAGAGATATGCTCCAAGTAGTGTGGAAAGCGATGAACTTATCCAGGAAGGTTTGGGGAGGACTTCAGAGAGGTGATATCATTTGCTATGATTTCTCTCCAGATTTCTGCTGATAGAAAGAGAAGGGAAGAAGGCTGGGGAACAATGACTCATCCTGCTCTTCTGGTCCAGGGGCTGATCTGAGAGGACGTCTGCTGGGGTCACTTTATTAATGCACTCTTGTCCTATGGAGGGCCTACAGGGGGGAAACTTCTGCAAGATCACTTCTGTGGTGGGGCAGGGCCTCCCTTGGACATCAGGAGTCTGTCCCTCCAGAGTTGTTTCCTGGACCAGGGAGAGCTTGGATGCCTGTCGGTGCTCAGTGGGCCATCATCTCTGTTAGGGAATCAGCTGTGAAGTCACTGTGACCCTTTCACCAGAGCCATGATTATCTAAGGGCTTAAAAAGCAAGCCTAGAGGTTTGAACCAGGGGGTATCACTGAATTTGAAGAATTCCTGGGGGATCGTCTGGTAATGGAACTCAGTGAACCATTCCAGCTGCTGAGGCCAGGCAGGCAGGATGAATTAGAAGCTACCAAACTTAGGGACCTCACCGGAGGGGGGAAAAAAAAGAAAAGTCTAGCATGTGTTTGAGAAGTGGCACCAGTCTCTTGAGCCAGAATAGTTACCTCAGGAGAAAAGGTTTAGGGTCTTGCAATTAAAGAAAAGTGTTTACCTTGAAGGCGAACTACTGAGTTGGGTGGAGGTCTGGCCTTGCCACTTCCCAGGAGTGTGGCTTTGGGCAAGTGTGATGTTCACTGGGACATCTGCTCGGTATCACCCTCAGCAGACCACCCTAGGCCACACATGGCACTATTCTACTCTGAAGACTGTAGACAGGGGTACTAGTTTGCTGGCAGGACTGTGCAGGTGTTTCTTTTCCACGGGAGCGGTCCCTGCAGCAGTGTATACACAGCCAGCCAGGTGTTATTGCACCTGAAGGTGCAGGACTCTCATAGGGCAGGTGCAAGAGTCACTTTAGCTTAAAAGCCACATGCCTGACAGAAGCCAGGATCTCTTGTAACAGAGCCATAAGTGTAATTTCCAGGGTTCCCTAAAGGATGAGGCCCGATTAGGAGTGTCACATCACTGAGAGAAGCCTCACATGATGGTGTGTCCCCAAGAGGTATTCAGATGTCAGTTCTAGCTCTTCTCAGGGCACATGGCTTTAACTGTCCGAGGTCTTTTTTTTACCATAAGCAATGTTGCTTAGTAATAACTTGACATTCTATCTTTATCAGGTGTATAGAGGAACAGTGTCACAAGGTTAACCCAAGGTCAGATTCTCATGCAGGGGAAAACATTCTGTTAATCCATTTCCAACAGCGAGTCACCTCACCTCTTGGAGATTCAGTTAATTTACCTGTGAAGTGGCAACAGGCTGCTCTATAGCCTAAGGGGTGGGAGAAAGATGTGAAGCTTTCTTTCTAATTTTTTATGTATCCCAATTCAAGTTCTCTATAGACATTTCTATGAAGAATATGACTTATTTCCTGATAGCTGGAGTTTATTGACGTCATGGGTTTCATTTGTATGGCATGAAAAAACATTGCCAAGTTTGGATTTTTTTGAAATGTTTCTATCAGTTATTTCGCTATCTGCTAATGGTTCCCTTTCACAGGTGGATGGGCGGAAGTTAATGACTCCTGCAGTAAAGGCAGGTTTCATTTTTCTAGTTTGCATTTCATACCAGTTTCCTTTTATTACACATTATTGACATTTTCTAATTGAATAGGTGAAAGACCCAAAACACATGGCTATTCTCTCCAAAATAATGCCTAGACAGTCACATTTTCTACTTCCACACAGTATATGCAGATTACCCATATGTGATCTGAGAGAGAACATGTCCAACTTGGTAGATCTCTGTTAGTCTGAAGCACATAGCTCCAGTCCCATGATCTGGTGAGACAATAAATTCAAGACTCTATAGACTGTTGTTTCTCCAAGTATGCTTAATGGATCAGCAACACAGGCATCTCTTGAGATAAATGCTAAAAACACAAATCCTGAGGCTTTGTAAACCTTGTCCTTCTAATTCAGATTTCTGAGTGTCTGCATTTACACCCCAGTCATTCTTACCGCACTGAAGGTTGAGAACCCCTCTCCTAGGAGGGCTTCTTGGCTGCCTTTGAAAGGACATGCTGCCTTCTAACTGCCCTTCAGTTCTCAGCACTACTTTGTACTGTGTTATGTTTGGAAATGGAGATAATGTCATAGGACACCCAGACTAATGCTTGGCCTATAGCGGGAGCTCAGTGAATAGGAAACCATTTAAATTTGCACATATATTTTGTTGTAGGTATATTGGGTTGGCCAAAAAGTTGTTGTATTTTTGTTTGTTTTGTTTTGTTTTTGTTTTTTTGGAAGATGGCTCTAGTAGTGTTTAGGTGTCTTTAACTTCATCTGAAATAATTCTGTTAGACTGTATCATGACAGCTGTCATATCAGCTTGCATTTAAAAAGAAAGAACTGACACAAAGGCAAACACACACAGGAGACTTCTGGCCAAGATGGAGGCCTAGACTGACACACTTTGTCTCTCTCCGCAACTAAGAAAGACTCCAACTACCGCAAAACCAGAAATAACCAGAAGTTCCAGAAAATAAATGGAAGTTCAACGTATGAAGTTATAAAGAAGTGGTGCTCGTCCATATGGGTAGGAGGGGTGAAGCCAGGGCGGAGAGGTCAAGGTGTGCTAGCGACAGCAGTGGGACGGCAGTAAGCACAGACACCCGTATTTAAGGGGAGGTGAGAAGTGCCTGGGGAGCACCCCCAGCTGCAGACCAGACCCATCAGCTTGCGATTCCAACACTGGGGCAGGCAGACCCCCATTGCCTTGGACTATGAGGCCCAGAGAGGGTGGGGCTGGAGGAGGAGGCTCCTCGTCTCTCAGCAGAGAGTGAATAGCAGGAATCCATCCTGGACCCCCGCCCCACAGAAAATGCCACAGCCTGGTGAGATGGGTCACCTGGTTATGACGAGTGCACAGGGCTCCACCCCCTATGGCATAGGAGGTGTGACAGCCCCACCCAGAAAGCGAAGGTAAACACAAAACTGTCAGGATGGCACAGATCATGATAGAGATCCCAGTGACATAGCTGACCAGACAGCAAATATCCAATCTAACGAAGCAGCAGATAGGAAATCTTCCTGAGGCACAGTTCAGAGCTCTGATTATACGAATGCTTACAGACCTAACAGCAGATCTTAAACAAGACAGGGAAGAAATGAAGGCTAGTCCTGCTGAAATGAATGAAAACATATATGAAACTAGTGGTGAGGGCAAGAAAACCAGGGATCAAATCAACAAATCAGAACATAGGGAAGGAACAAACAGTCAACCAGTGCAGAAAGAGGAAACAAAAAGTGAGGAAAATGAGGAGAGGCTCAGAAAGCTATGGGACAGCTATAAGGGGGCCAACATCCGAATCATAGGGTTGCCAGAAGGTGAAGAAGAAGAACTAGAAATTGAAAACTTATGTGAAAAAGTAATGAAGCAGGACTTCCCTAACTTGGGGAAGGAAATAGACTTACAGGTCCAGGAAGTACAGAGAGTTCCAAAAAAACTAGACTCAGGGAGAACCACACCAAGACACATTATAATCAAAATGTCAAAAATTAAGGAGAAAGAGAGAATCTTAAAAGCAGCAAGAGAGAAGAAGACAATTATGTACAAAGGGGTCCCAATAAGACTTTCAGCTGATTTCTCAAAAGAAACTCTGCAGGCAAGAAGGGACTGGCAAGAAATATTCAAAGTAATGAAAAGCAAAAACCTACAACCATGATTACTCTATCCAGCGAAACTGTCATTCAGAATAGAAGGGCAGAGAAAGTGCTTCCAGGACAAAGTAAAACTGAAGGAGTTCATCAGATCCAAACCACTGTTATATGAACTGTTAAAGGCACTTGTTTAGGAGAAAGAGGATCAAAACTATGAACATTAAAATGAAAACTGTGTCACAACAAACAATAGGAGCTAGGGAACCAAAACAAAGGCAAACTAAGTAAGCAGTGAGAGTGGGAAAAGAATTATAAGTATGGGGAACATGGGGGGAGGTCAGCAGGGAGGGGAAGGGGGGAAAGGGAGGGAGATGGTACAGGAATTAAGAAGCATAGTAGGAGGGAGTGGAGTAGACAGGAAGAGGTTGAGAAGAACTATATGCACAACCAATGGGCATGGACTGAGAGGGGGGACAACTGGAGAGAGGGGGGTCACTGGGTGGAGGGGAACAAAGGGAAAAGAAATTGGGACAACTGTAACAGCATAATCAATAAAGCATATTAAAAATAAAAATAAAATTAAATAGAACTTATCAAAATTGGTGAATTTTGTGTAGCCACTTTAATTTCAAAGATGAAAGAAAATAAGCAAAACTTTCAGCATATTATTCTTTATTAAGAAAGGTAAAAATGCAGCTGAAATGCAAAAAGAAATTTTTTTTAAAGATTGGTCCAGTGTATGGAGAGGCACTGTGACTGATCGAACAAGTCAAAAGTGGTTTGCAAAATTGCGTGCTTTGGAGATTTCTCACTGGATGATGCTCCATGGTCAAGTAGACCAGTGGAAGTTGCTAGTGATCAAATCGAGATATTAATTGAGAACAATCAATATTATACCACACACGAGATGGCTTACATACTCAAAACATCCCAATCAATAAAGTTACTGATGAAAATGAAAATGTGTCTTTTATTTTATGGAAAAAAAAACATACAGACTTTTTGGCCAACCTAGTATTTAAATTCATCCTCAGAACTAGCAGCTGACACTGGGTGGACCAAACTGGACGGGCATAGGTCTTCATGTCTTCCTTTGGTTTTGTTCTCTTGCCTCACTAATCTTTAGTGAAGTTCTTACTGTCATTTAAAAAAATTTCAATGCTAACTTGTTTCAGTTGAGCTAATAGAAAATAAGGAAAAGGATTTTGCTTCCATACTTAGACTGGAAATACAGAAAAGGGAGTATCCTTCTGGGGTTCAGAGGTGTAGTAGAGGGAACACAATGCAAGGAGGCAGGCTCACCCTTTCACTGCTTGGAGAGTTGTCTTCTGGCTCTTTCTCTACTCAGCCCTTGAAGAGCTTGGTGTTCCTATGTGAGCCCAAGATCCCATCTTGTTCAGCCTGGGGGTGAGCAAGAGGGAACTACCTAGAGAGGAGCCCCCAGGAGGCGTCTGCCTTCCTGTGCTCTGCCCTAGATTTTGTCCTCAACTTCTACCATTAAACTAAAGTCAAACCTGAAGGTGGAAGCAACTATATCTGGTATAGTCTCTCTGGCCGCCTTTGAAAACCATTTTCTTCATCCACTGTGTAATTCAGGAGAGCCACCAGAGGAAGACACTCATCTGTCCCTCTACTGTGTGAAACTAATAACCTTTAGAGCTAAAGCCATCCTTAGCTTGGAATAAGAAGGAACTAACCATGTTTGCTTTTCTCTAACTATAGATGTGTTTCAAAGCCAATGTGTGAGCTTATGATTCTGCTATATATTCTTTCTCTGGCCTTTTTATACTCGGAAGGATAAAAAGAGAAAATAAATCATTCAGGAAGATGAAATCTATTTGATGAGTCTTGTGTCCAGAATAGAAAACGACTGGTTGATGTTAATCTGAGCTTCAGATGATAAATCTCAGCATTTCTTTTGCTTCCACCTGCTGTGGGGAAAGTGTCACACATACATGAATTCAATTTCATTTCAGGGGTCATTGGTAGGGGGAGTATTTACATTTCTGGGTGCTCTCAGTCATTTTTATCCAGGTGTCATCTGCAGTCAAATATTAGTTTAGTCATTGATTTAAATGTTCTGAAAAAATATTTTTCTTTTCCATGTGAGGTATTTGGCAGTGCTCATTAGCATGAGAAGACAAATACATTCTGTGATAAATGAAATGAACTTTTCTGTGAGCACATATGGCCCATATTCACCATGCAGAGTGCAAGAACAGAGTGCTGGTCAGAACAAGAGAGAGCTCCTGAGCAGCAAAGCTTGACGTCTCTGTGGCTGCAACAACTCAACCAGGACTTTCTTGTGAACACACGCATGGCTGCCTCTCTGTGCTGAGGACATGGCATCCTCAGGCTTAACTGAATCTAACAGATAAAATGCCACTTTTTTGGCTTGCCTTCATGATTCTGTCAGTATGTGCACTTCACTGGGATACTGACACATAACCCATGTGCTGGGGAACCGTCTCATGATGAGGATATCAGAGGAGGAGTTAGTTACATTGAAAATATTCATCTCCAAGATAATGGTCACAACACGTGCACGTTATGAGTCTCTGCTGCCCCCTACTGCCCAGGTTCTGTATTGTGACTCGACTGGAGCCTTGGTTTCCAGCCTGGCTTTCTCAGGGGACTCTGTCTGGGAAGAGAAGACTTCAGACAGGGCCTCCCACATTTGTTTCCTTCATTTGGGATAAAGTACGTGGCCTGAAGAAAACCTATGCTGTGGGCGTGATCAGGTTCATGTGGCAGGGTGGAAAGCTTTCCCTCTGGTGCTGTGGAAGTGACAGCAGGCCTGAGCTAAAATCAGTCTTCATGAGGCCTTCCTTCCCCTCCCTTCAGCGGCGGCCAGCTGGTGGGTTCCAGAATCAGCTCTGGCTCTAAGGATTAAGGATCTTTGAAGGCACTGGGAGATATTGGCTGTGAAAAAGTTATGCCACATTTGGCTTAATTTTTAAGAGGCAGATAATTTCGTATGGGATGGAGTAATTGAATCTCCCCCTTCTAATTATGCATTCATGCACTTGGAACTCAATCTGTCATCTAATTCAGCACATTCTGGGTGACTTCTATGCCTCAGGCATCATGCTAGTCGCTACATATTCAAAAGTGGGAAAAAAACAGACACGATCTCTGCCCTCGTGGAACTTAAGAGTTTGGTGGAAGAAGCAGATATCGGACAAAACACAAATAATCTCATTACACTTTGTGGTAACTGCTTAAGGTGAAGGTTAGGTGCTGTGAGGGAGAATAAAGGAGGGATGAACTTAATTCTGTGGATTAGATAGAACCTCATCTGATGAGACCCCGAGACCAAGTTTGCAGGGGTCTGCTATGCTCAGAACACACATTCTCCCACCCAGTGGTTAGAAGCAAACGCTGTTTTTAGGAAACAATTTAACAGAGAGAGACCAATTTCCTTTTCAAATGAAGGTCTGTATCCTGGGCCAGCTTTTTTGGTCTCTAGCCACAGAAGGTAGAAGTAAAAAATTGCAAGGAAGCAAACTTTGGCTCCATTAATACATATATGTGTATGTATATGTATATATTCCTGTGTGTGTGTGTGTGTGTATATATATATATATATATATATATATATAAAACCATTTCACCTTTCTCACAGTTGAACAGACTGTCCTGGGAGGAGAGGGTTCAGAGACTCCAGAGGAACAGAACAGAGGCTAGATCATCACTTACTGAGGTTACTAGAGCTGTAGGTTGGAATAGATAGTCTCTGAGATCCCTTGCAAATAGAGAATATGATGGTCTCAGGCAAAGGGTAGAGCTGGTGTGATTTTAGTAGGGACTGGAAAGGCTACAGTTTATTACTGTTCCCAAGTGCCATCTTTGGATTGGCTCCTTTGAATGTCTTTATTCATCCCAAAATGTGCTGTATTCTCTTTAGTCTCAATGGCGCTACATTTCATGCAGATAATGGCCTCTGTACAGTTTGTGATGACTTTGTTGATTCCCTTTATGTCCTTAGGGAAGATTTCTCCCTGAACTTCAGATAAGATGTCTTGAATTTGCCAAGCTTATGCTCTGAGGCCATCAAAAAGGCCACAGGCAAGGATCCCTGCTACCTAGAAGTCAGGACTACTGAGTGAAAAGTTATTCATGGCTGGTTTCAGCCATTTCACACTTGGATTCACTTCCTTTCCCTCTCCTGAGAGAAGCCAGTTATAAATATCTTCAGGAAGTTTTACATGCAGGATTATATTTAAAATTCTATTTCATATACATGCTGTAGGGGGCAGCATACCTTCATTAGGGAAAACCAGGGGGAGAGCCCACCTTATAGGGAAGAAGCCAGGCTTTGGCCCTTTGGTAGTAAATCTCCTTAGGGAGCCAAGGGCCTTATATTAAATTCACATGGTTCTGAGTCAATACCAGTGAGTACCTGGGAAGAAGAGTGACTTTTCCATATAGGGCATGTGTGCTAGGTCCAGGATTGTAACCAGCATCACCCAACTCCAAACTTTTGCTCTTTTAAGCCAAATTCTGAGCCGTTTTGATCTCAAACCCTTTCATGAGAAATAGTGATTATGTTCATCTGAACATCTCCAAACTTGTTACTGCCTAGGAAACAGTAAATGATAGTGAAACTTGCAGTAGCTGACCTTCTTCTGGACCCTCCAGCCTTCTCCACTCCCGGTGGGTTGCCTCAGAGTAAAAGTCTAAAGCAACCACGTAACCACATCTTCTTGCTTTGCTACGTGTCTTCTGGATAATTCACGGTCAAGGGTGTTTTTGAAAACCAAAGGATTAAGAAACACAGAGTGACCTTCACTAAAAGAACAGCATATTAGCAAACAAACACTTATCACCACTTGGTAAATATCCATCCACCTGGTGATCTTTTGCTTCTGTATCTTAGAACTGTATGTTATTGATTCTTGAAATCCCCCCAGTGCTATTCATTGAGGGAGGGGGGATTCAAGACAAAAGTATTGATTTAGTCAAGCAAGCATTGGAAGAAGAATTTGTTAGGTTGCCTTTAGGAAAAAATCAGCTACTAAAGTAGAAGAAAGCAGATATATCTTTCAGCAGAGTTTTAAACAAAAGAGTATTAGCCAACTTAATTATATTCCTTTAAAACAATGCGAAAAGGTCATGATTGAGGATTTTTGCACAGTGTTTTAAAACAAAGGACATTTTGATTAGTAAAGGATTTTTTTTTTTCTGAGTGTAATTCTGTTTTTCCTTTTGTCTGTCCATCATCCTTTAGTCTGGGCTCTGATAATCTTAATCCATCCAAACCCACAATTTGAAATAACCTGCTGCCCCGCTTGTGGGAGCTGGTGACTGAAGCAAGTTTGGACCATGAGAGGAAAAGCATTGTAGCCGAACTAATGACCAGCCCCAGGAAGTGGCTGGAGCGCAATGATGGGTGTGGCCGTTTTCTGAGCTCCCCTCTGTCTGAGTGTGCCAAGCTGTCATGGCTCTGGCCTTGGGGTGTCACCCGCCTTAGTGGTCATGTCTTGGCAAATGAAGTAGCCACTGCTGGCCGGAAACTGAGCAAGACTGTTCAGTCTCATTAAGGAGCCCCTCAGATCACCTTCTGGCATGAAACCCTTCAGAAATCATCAAAGGGCTGAGGTAGAGGCTGGATTCCTTGAAGTGTTTCCAAAGGCTTTGGCATATCTGCCTTTTGAATGAGCTTAACTAAACAGAGCTTTTAAGGTCTGGGGTGGGGGTGGGGGTGGGGGACAGGGGAGAGCTAGCTCCCTGGCACTGTGAGTAACACTGAGGTGACAGTGGGAAGGGTAGGAGGAGGGGGTTGGCTCTCACTGGCCCACCACACCCTCCCTCCATCTCTTCCTCCCCCGCCCCTCCTGTTCCTGGCTGTCACTTTTCTGTGAAGGTAACTTCCCAACACCAGGAGGAGCAGAGAGCGCAACTATAGTTAGGAACCTTCTGCAGTGATGGTAATACTTGATATCTGTGCGCTCTAATATGATAGCCACTAGCTCCCTGTGGCTGTTAAGCACTTGACATGTGGCTGGTGATGATGAGCAACTGTTTTTTAATATATTCAGTGTTAGTTAATTTAACTGGCCACAAATGGGTGTAGTGCCTACAGTATCTGACAGCACAGCTCTGGGTAGCAGTTTAGTGAGCAACCAGAGGGTCTGCCTTTGAAGTCTGCCATTATGAGACACCTTCCTAGTCACAGAAGACCAAATACTGTATGAGTCCATTTATGTGAAATGTCCAAAGTAAGCAAATCTGTATCAATACAAAGTAGGTTAGTGGTTGCCAGGGATAGGAGTTGGGCTGGGGGTAGATTGGGGAGAGATGAGTACTAATGGGTTCGGAGGTTTTTTTTCCTGTAACTTTTTAAGAATTAGATTGCGGTGTTAGTTGCACTAAAACCATTGAATCATACACTTTAAGTAGGTGAGTGTTATGGCACGTGAATTATATCTTGAAATGGTTTTTTAAAAAGTGTCTGGCTCTCATACCATATTCAGATCAGTGTGCTGACCTCAGCTCTGCTCCTACCCAGTGTTCCTGGTTAAGTGCTTCTCCTCCCTGGGTCTCAGCTTCCCCTTGATTAAAATGAAGGTATTGCCTTTACCTCAAGGATAACAAAGAAGAGAATTTCTGGTCCCCCTTTCCCTTCATTCACCTTTAATCCAGTTCAGATGGGATGGTCCCTGGGATGGAGAATGCACCCTTTCTTTCTGGGAACCTGAATCCAGAAGCTGCCCCAGTTCCAGGAGAGCCCCAGGCAGTCGGCAGCTTAGAGGCAGGTAATGGACTTCCCTGCCCATCCACTCCCTCTGGAACCACGGCATAGAGAGCCTTTGGTGCCAGTCTGGGAACTTGAACTGATGGCTGAGACATTTATCTCTTTGACTTTGATCTAGATAAAAACAGATTGTAACTCTGAGTTGTCAATCGATCTGATGCACAGAAGCCCTTCTCATACTTCAGCAAGCAGATTCCCATGGGCAGTGGGGAGCTTGCTGGTTGTACAATATCTTGCAGGTCTCGTGGCTGATGAAGTACATTCATTCCTTAAGGAGCGGGCTTGAGCTAATCTTCTACTTCTCTATGGGCTTCAGGGAAACAAAGGACTATCAAAACGTCACAGATCAGTGACATCAGAGGAGGTAATTGCTACACATAATCTTCCTCCTCTTCTTGATCACTGTCATAAAGCCTGACTTGTGTGTCAACAGCAGATGTTACAAATGCCTGCCTTATAAATAACTTGAGAACCTGCTTTCAGTGTAGATGAGGAGATGGGCTGAGACCAGGAAGGGGCGTTGCTGCAAGAATAATAAAGATAATGGTGAGGGGAGCTGCTGGTGACTGAGGAATTCTTGTGTGCCTGGAGGCCTTTTAGGTACTTGGCCTATATAGCTTCATTTAACCCTTCATGCCCTTACCAGGACGTGTTAGTACAATAGTAGCTTCTCCATTTTGCAGATACAGAAACAGGCTCAGAGTGGTTAAATCAGTTACCTACAGCATCACAGAGCTGGCAAGGGCCAGATTTCAAGAGTTCAGCTAGGATATCTGCATGATGCCAATGTTGGTATTTTGAGTTTAACTGCCAGACTATCACAGAATCTCATTTTGAGCAATTCACTCATCATTGAGCCCCTCTTTTGGGTCAGGGCCTACGCAGATCACGGAAGATGCAGCTATGACCGAAAACAGCAAATGCTAGATAAGGGGTTTATTAACTGCAAAGAAGAAGGGAAGCACAGCCTAGACAGAGGGAGCATGCCCGAAGGCGAGGGGGTGACAGGGAGGGGGCGTGATCAAGGAAAGGAAAGTTGCCTGTGGGCATGTGTGTGTCTGAAGAAGGCAGAATGACTTTGTCAATTCCACCCAGCAGATCAGTGCTGGCCTCTGAGTTCTCCGAGGGCAGTAACATCTTGTCATGTCCAGTAAATCCTCATTGAAAGAAGCGGTTGAAATGATGTTAGAACCCAGGCTCCTCACTCTGTGCCATGTCCTGCTCAGTGTTCTCACTGTGGAAACTCTTGGACAGTGGGTGGCCGTGATATTGTGCTTTATAATGAATACCTGTTTGGTCTTCATCCCCTTTTCTGGCCTAGTGCCTCTAAAACCCTTTGAATTTCCTGAGTGATGAGTGCTTTAGAGGAGTCACTTGTTGTGTTAGTGCCTTTTAGAAGGCACTTAAGGATGGGAGTGGTGGCCAGGGGAGCCAACCTTGTGACTAGAGGGTTGGAACTTTCAGTCCCACCCCCTCGCTTCCAAGGAGGGAAGAAGGGCTGGAGATTGTGTTCAATCACCAATGGCCATTGATTTAATCAATCACACCTATGTAATGGAGCCTTCATAGAAACCGAAAAGGACAAGATTTGGAGAGCTTCCCAGTTGGTAAACACATGGAAATATAGGGAGAGCACCAGGCATGGAGGCTCCTCACCCTTTCCCCGCACCTTGCCCTCTGCATCTGTTCCATCTGGCTGTTCCCGTTATAACCAATCAGTAATCTAGTGAGTAAGGTATTTCTCTGAGTTCTGTGAGCTGCTCTAGCAAATTAATGAAATCCAGGAGTTTTGCAAGATTGTTGGTGTCACAGTGATATAACTTGAAATCTTCCGTGGCAGGAATATTTACACCGTAGAAATCAGCAAACACTATGTATGAATCAGAACTCTTTTCCTCTTCAAGGAGTCCGTTGTTAGGCATTCACTAGCCTACCTCTGAGATTCAAATAAAATCGATCTGCCAGCTCACAGACCCAGTGTCCTTCCTAGTCTTTCTGGAAGTGTTGGGCTTATTTTGTTTTGTTGGGGTGAAGGTGGGGTTACATTACTGTTGGTCAGTATTTGTTCCTACTTCCTGTTTTTCTGAAATACTTGAACTTATAGATCATGTGTCTTACCATCATTTGTACAATGTATCTTTCTTACGCATTGGAACCAACCCAACTCATTCAGTCCTCAAGAGTGACATAAGGCCTTGGGCACAGTCGATTTTTCCTGAAGGTTCAGGCCATGGATGGGTTACAATGTTGTAATGCACTCAGATTAAAATTGAATATTGGACCTACTGTATCATTCAGTGTCCTTCTCTCCCTCCCCTTTCTTTCTTTAAAGATTTCATATATTTATTTTTAGTGAGAGGGAAAGGGAGGGAGAAAGGGAGAGAAACATCATTGTGTGGTTGGTTGCCTCTCGCACACTCCCAACTGGGGACTTGCCTGCAACCCAGGCATGTGCCCTGACTAGGAATCGAACCTATACCCTTTGGTTCGCAGGCCGGCACTCAACCCACTGAGCCACACCAGCCAGGGCTCTCCTTTCATTCTTATGCAGAGTAGTTTATCTCTGTCTTCTTGTCTCCTTCCAGACCACATCCCCACAGCCTCAACTTCCACAATTGAGGTGGCCTAGATCCAAGGTATTCCTTAAACAAAGCTTCTAAGAGGAGCTCTGGTACCAGCTGTTAATAGTCCAATTTAGTTCAAAGATAGTACACAGCTTTGTCGCATCTGTTTGGTGTATTGATTTGGTGCACATTTATTAAGTATTGAGCTTCTACCAACTATTTTAATGATTTCATGGAGTCCATCAGGGGCTTAGTTTTTGTTAGGGTGAGGGTTATGGAGTATCTCAAATAAGAAGCTGTCTTATTTTCATAAAGAAGAAAATGACTTTGTTGACAAGGGGAAATTGTAGTCGAGTGAACCTCTAGAACATGGACCTTGGAGCACTTGGTTATCATGTCTCCTCTCTGTTTGATCATTCGGAGACTCACCACCTTCCCTGCAAACCCCTGTGGGTTGGTCTGCTTCTCACCTGGAGTTTCTGCCATGTGGAGTAGTTAGCAGTTCTTGTAGGGGCCATATTCTCTCAGATGTCTGCTCTTCATTCGTGCTGCTCTCTGTTTGAATGCTTCCTGCTCTTATTTCTCGCTCTTCTTCCCACCAAGTTTCTAATTCCTCTTTTATGTTTCAGGTTAGACTTTGTTTCCTCTAGAAAGCCTTTTCTGAACCCTGGGGCTGGGTGTGAAACGGCACCCGGCCCTTACTCTCCAGTTTCCTCTCCGTGCTTTATGGGTATCTTGTCCGTCCTTCATGAGCAGGTGAGCTCCCTGAGAGTGGGGGCTGAGCCTTGTTCTTTCTCTCTCCATTGCTCTCACAGAGCTTGGTATGCAGAGACTTCAGGTAAATATTAGTTGGTAGAGTGAATGAATGAATGAATGAATGAATGAGTGAATGAGCTATAGAGTAATAAGTTAAGCTCAGACACTACAGCCAGCAGGTGTGTGCCCGTCCTTTGACATTAGACAAACTACTTAATCTTTCCAAGCCTCCATTTTCTCATCTGTAAATTGGGGATGTAGCAGTATCTACTTCTTGGCAATTGTGAGGAGTAAAGGAGGCCATGCAACTAAAGTACTTAACACAGTGACTTTTACACAATATATGCTCAGTAAGTTATTGAACTGTTATTAATAATGAAATCCTGAAGAGCAAATGATAGAGAAATAAGCTTATGTTTTTGGAATATGTTATCAAAAAACAGTAACTTTCAGCATTTAACTGGAAGACAAATTACCACATTTCCAAGTAACATCTAAAGCTACATCTGTGGTTTTCAGTAATGGATATTAATGTTCATGAATGCAGCCCCAAGGTTACTAAGGAAAAGAAATGGAATAACATGCTTTTAAGAAAGAAAAATTAATGTGCATTAAAACATAAAAGGCTTTTGTTGTTGCTGTTAATAGCCTTAACTAGAAAACACAGTTAGCTAGCTTATCTCTTCTTCGTTATTTAAAGCGTTTCTAATGATCATCTTTGTACTAATCACTGTATTACATTCCTGACCTGAGACATTACTCTAACCCTCATGCATGCATTCACCTACTTTAGCAATATTTATCTTATCAGGTACTAGAGATACACATCAGAGAAGGAAAACTCTGACTCCAAAAAACCTCCGCTGCCTTGCGGCATACCTCTTCAGGGGAAAGGCTAAGGGAGTAAACCCTGACAGAAAATCCGGAGCCGGAGTCCCTAAGGCGGTTTGACATTGTAGTCAACACCGGCAACTCCTGCGGCGCACCTGAAGCCAAGCTGTATTGACACCGTCTTTCCCTTGGACCCTTCAGCTGCGAAGAGAGGGGGGGGTCTGCTGCATGGGCAACAGCAGACCCTCCATATCACCCTGCCCAGGCTCTGTAGCTTCAGCTTCGCTGGAGAGCACACTCCAGCGTCATTGCAAGATGTCGATTCAACACGGGAGGAGACAGATACCGTGTCACTCCCGAGTCGGACTGCACAGCCATTCTCGGCGGTGCAGATAGACTCTTAAGAAGCTACACCATCGTCTCTCGAGACAGACGGCTGCCCACGACGACTAGAGATAAAAGATGAATGAAACAAGGCCCCTGTCCTCAAGGAATTATTGTTCTAGAGTGAGGGTTGGCAAACTTTCTCTTAAGTAACCAGGTGGTAAATATTTTGGGCTTTGTGGGTCATAGGGCCTCTGTTGCAACTACTTAATTCTATTATAGTGAGAAAGCAACTATAGACAATATGTCAATGAATGAGCACAGCTGTGTTCCAATAAAACTTTATTTACAAAAATTAATGGTAGGCCAGGATTTCTGAGTTCCCATGGACTGTTTCTGCAGCTGCTTGCTTTGTGAAGGTTTTCTCCATTTCCCCCCCAACACTCTGAGCACAGAGGCCTACTTTCTTGTTGGTTTCCAGGGGATATCCACTCATAGCAATCATATCCTATTTTTTTAGTAACTTTTTTGACAGTTTATTGTGGTGTCCCAGGGAGGGAAATGTTGCATCTCACATGTCCCCTAGCTTGCTTGTCCTGCTTGCTTCTTTTCCGTCTCTCTGATGTATGTAATCAATTATTTCCCTTATCTTCTGCAAGATAGTTCCTTTCATATTCAGGTTCCCTCAAGACTTCAGCTTTGGCCCACATGGCTTATCAAGACAACTCTCCCATCCTAACAGAAATTCTGGTGCTCTCATTACCCTAACAAACAGTGGCTTCCAAGAAATACTCTTCCACCCCCTTCCCAACCCTCCTCCCCCTCAGTCCATAGCTCTGGTGCCACAGTTCTGTTATTTGGACAAAGGAGAGTGGAGCTGAGGCAGCACACTGTCAGACTCCATGTGGACAGATCTCACTTGAATCTCACCTTGGCATTCACCAAGCTGTGTGATATCAGGTCAGTGACTCAACCTCTCTGTGCCTGAGTTCACTGTTCTGTAAAACAGGCTTGATACTGCCCTCCTCAGGGGGCCATTGTGAAGATTAAGGAGAGGAACCTGGCTGCCACGCTCAGCTCTGGTCAGTGGGGAGTTCATCTTAGTTGTCTTTTCCTGCCTTTGTTTTCTCCTTGAAGTCCCGAATTGAGAGTAGAGAACTGCATTTGGCTCTCTCTCACTCATTTCCATCTTTGTCATTGTGATATGCGTCACCTGATAGAGGAAGTTTAAGCGTTTATCTTGAACTTGTGGTGTCTAGATTGACAGCTGGGAGTGACTAGATCAGTTGTCAGTTTAATATTATTTGAAACCATCAACTTTGCTTTTGGCTTGTCAGCTAGATTTGGGAAAGAATGCAAGAGTTGAGTCTGTAGGCCTGTTTTTTCCAGCCTAGACTGGGTGGTGACCTGTGAGGAGTCTTCACTGTGGAAATATTAATAAATGCAGTGTGTGCACTGAATGAAGAGAGGATTTGCATGCCGTGTAGCGGGAAGAACAACGTTCTGATTGAATTATGTGTCCCGCTTTTCATTACGCCTGGATGCAATGGGTACGCCCCTGAAGTTCCTGGCCGTGATTAGTATCATGAATGCGTTTGGCTGACCAGATTTTACTCTGATCCAGTGGAGAATCTATATATTTTGTCCTTCAGAATTTGAGTTGAATCACTAGGTTTGGGTATCTAGACACTTTATTTCCTTGTAATACTTTGTAAAGAATGAAGTTCTAAAAGTTCTATGCAGGAATGGGAAAACGTGACTTGAGTGATTTTCTTGACTCTCCCTTGCTCTCAAAGTTAGATCACCCACTTTGTGATTCACAGCTCCTTAAACATTCCCCATCACAATAGTTTCACACTTTGTTGTTATCAATGTTTCTGCTTCAGGGTCTCTCTCACCCATAAGACTTAGAAGCCCTTAAAGGCATAGGCCATGTATTCATTGCTGTACCTCCAGCACCTAGGAAACTACCTGCAACAGAAGTATCAAAAATGTTGGAGGGATGGGATGGGATAGGATGGCTGGAGGAACCAATGTTAAATGTTGTGGTTGTTTTAAGATTCCAAGAAGAAACATCTCCAAATAATTTTGAACCCCGATCCTATCTCTGGTTACTATACCTCCAGAATATATTATTCAAGATGACAAAGATCCCCTGGCACAACATTTAATGAGCTTTGGCACAAGTAAGTGTGCGTTAAATCCTCCAAGCTGGTTCGTGAGTGAGCCTGGTTTCCACATTATATCTCATGGCCCTGCATATGGGTGAGAAGCTCCTTGAATCCCCTTTCGCATGCACTCATGTGAAGAGCCCTTGGAGTCGTACGGAAACAGAGCAGATGTTGCCAGGAGTGTCTGAGTCATCACGGCAGACAGCGAGAGCTGTGTGTGAACTGGGCCGCCTCCAGCGTGCCTGGTGAGGTGGACGAGGAACACGGGGCCCTGGGTCGGAGGGGAACAGGGGAGCTTGCCAGTGATCTGCAGTCTGCCTAGGCGGGGCCGTGGGGGGGCTGCTTGCAAAACCTGGGGACTTGAGACTGTGTGAGGCCTCCAGAAGGGCAGTTACCTCTTCCTCTAGAGAGCTGAGTCAGAGGGAGCTTTTAGGGTATCCCCTGGTCCCACTCTGCTTAGGGAAAACAATTCCACCAATATTTGCTACAGCTATACTTCACTTTAAGAAAGCTCAATATTTGTAGGAGAACTGAAATCTGTGTGCAGAGTTTTTGCAGGGCACCCCCCACCCCCACCTCGCATCAGTACTCTTTTGCTCCTTGTGCTGAAGGAAGAAAGCTTTGGTCACCGTCCCCATTTAGTGGAGCCCATGGATCAAGAGCATGGACTTTAGTGTTCAGTCTTGCTCTAGCAGTTCTTAGCCATGGCCTTGGGTGAGTTGCCCGCGTCTCAGAGCAGCAGTAAATCCATCTCATGAGATGCTTATGTTTGAATTAATGAAATCATTAACTAAATGAGTTCGTTAAGTGAAATCATTTCAAGCAGTTAGTACAATACGGTGCCCACCACATGGTTGGCATGCCGTACCAGCGATAGTTATTGGTGTTAGTTTTGTTTTCACTTATGAATAAACTGCATCTCAGCTAGACCTAAGTAACTAACTCCAGGTTACCAAGCTATCCAGTTGCACCTGAACCCATCCACAAAGTACTGTGATTGCATAATTCTCCAGGTGACGTGAGGAGCACAGAGCAAAATGAGACAATTACCTTGGCATTCTTTCCACCTCATCACCGTTATCTTGTTTTTAGAAGATGTCTTAACCTTACAGAAGAATTACTAGGATGAGTGTTCCATTTACAGAAACTCAGCCTGCCCTCAACGTGTCATAGCCAGGCCTGTTGCATAAAACAAAACAGACACCTGGAGGAAATTGCTTCCTGATCTGGGTGAGTGAAGCCCGTGAGCTGTCTCCAGGGGCATCTTCCCTCCGTCGGTGTATTTTGTTTTTACAGAAGAAAAATTCTGTTTTTTCATTAAGAAGACAACTGTCGGGTGAAAAGGCTTTAGAAGTCTGTGTGTGGATCAGTGACATCCATGAAGCCCTGAAATCATTTGATCTATCTGATACCAAGTGTCTGCACACTTGGCAGAATCAGGATAAATGATTGCTTTTTTTTTTTCTCTTTTGTTTCTGCACATTTGGCATAATACAATCATAGATAGTGAATAATAGTCCAATTCAGCTCTCAGTTTCTGCATTGATTCCCCCAGAGAAATATAAGAACTTAGTCCTTTGGTTGGCTTCTGATTTTGATTGGCAGAAAAAATAACAGCAGAAAGATTACATTTTGCCAGCATCCTACATTTTGAAGAACAAAAACCATACTTAAATTATTGCTCAATGTTTGACAGTCCCATTTTTAAAAAGAACCTCCTGGAGGGAAAAAAATCTCCTTTTTCCCTTTTTCCTCAAGGGAAGAAGTTAAAAGTCAGACAACTGTGCTGTGAGTCTCTGAAAACTGTTGGCAGAAGACTTGTATCTCGTACCGAGAGGCTCACATATTTTGAGAGTCCAGTTTATTGTCTCTACTTCAGGCGGGCAGACTAAGAGCGCAGCTCAAGTGTGTGGACTTGAACTGAAGTTGTCTGGCACTAATCTGTTTGCTCTTGGGTAACTTACTAAAGCCCCATGACTCAGTTTCCTCATTGGTAAAATGGAGTCATTATTACGTACCTCACTGAATTTATCTCACAAATGAAAAAAAGTCAATATAATAAAAATGTTTTCTTTCTAGCACAGTATCTGGCACAAAGTGCAGGCTCTGGAAATGTTGGCTATTATTCTTATTAATGTGTAATTATTAATATTGCTATAGGGTTTTTTCCCATGGAAACCTTTTGTCAAATAAAATCTTACATGTAAAGAGACCTGCTTTGGTAGAAGTGAAGCAGAGAACATATAAAAACAGGTTGGCTTGACTCCCCCTTGCCACAGTGAACACAATGCTATAAACACTCCCTTCCCCATCCCGAGACCCCCAGTCCCCAGTTCTGTAAGGGACTCCTGGCCTCTTACCGTGCACACTCTTGCTCAGAGCCGACCTGAGTCATGGGCCTGCCTTTTTGTTTCTGTTCAGTGTCAGTGGGCAGAAAACTCCAAGAGAAAGGAAAGCTGCCTTGGTGCTAGGAGTTCTTCAAACACTTTTGCCTTCTCCTGAGTCCTCTCTTCTCCAATTCAATGGCACAATCACTCTGGCCGCTCCTTGTCAAGAGTGATTGAGGGTCATCCTCAGATTCTAGTCCTTATCCTGGGCAAACTACAATTTCTCAGAGTGTTGTAGGAAAACTTGAATTCTTCAGTACCTGGTTTTGAGCTTCAGTATGGATGACAATCACCTGGGGAGCTAGCTAACACTCCAGCTCCTTGAGTCCATCCCCAGATATTCTGAATTGATGGATTTGGGAGTAGGACCAGCAAAGCTACTTTAGTTAACAAGCTCCATAGACCTAAGTTCAACAACAGCTGTGCCCTTTACTGACCACAAGACCCCAGAGAAGTCATTACCTGCCCAGGCTCTGTTCGCTTGTCGGGAAATGGGTGACTTAAAGTAGCAGATCTCTTAAGACTTTTGAAGTCCAAAATTCTGAAGATTTCATCATTCTAGCTCTGATCCAAGCTGTTTACAGCCAGGTAAGATCCTCAGCTCCCTTGTTCTGAATGTTATTCTTGTATTAATACAGGCCAAGAAAACATCTGTTTTTGTGGCCGCCATGTCCCAGGGCTGAGTCGCAGTGAGCCTAACTGTTGATAGACATCTTCATAGGCAGCCCCTGTGCAGCCATGACTCCTACTTCCTGTTTTCTTGTAGTCATTGGCTTTGGTGAAAAAGCTTCTACTAATCCTTTCGAAATAAAAGGGAACAGGTACACATTAAGGATTTTTAATGCCCAAGATGTACATCATGAGGGTACATCATCTTCCTCTCCTTTGCAGAGTTCTCCTGGTCAATGACTGTTACCCGTTAAACAGCTGTCTTCTCTGATTTATGTTATGTGCCCATTCTGCCCCCTCCATTAGGACAGTGTTTACCAAATTTCAGTCTGTAATAGTTCATTTTCTTAAGCCATCCCATAAAATCAATTATACAGCAAAAATACACTTAGGAATCACACCCTCGTCCCATTATCATTTTGGGCATTCCCAGTACAAGCAAGCCAAATCCTGCAGGCAAGAAGACCATTGGACTACCATAGGCGTACCTGGGAGATATTTTGGGTTCTGTCCCAGACCACTGCAATAGAGTTGAGTGTCACAATAAAGCAAGCCATAATCTTTTTGCTGGGGGTAGGAAGTGTTTTACCTGCAATTTGTTTAAAAAAAAAAAAAAAAAAGGCAACATCCTTGAAGCACAGTAAAGCAAACCACAATAAAATGAGGTATACCTCTGTTTAGCCCTCTGTTTTCCAAACAAATGTGACCCTGGAACCCCTTCTTTCTGTTACAGCCTATTTGTGTTGTTCAGTGGAAAGCATTTGGGTTTAACGTTGGTTTGGAGGCTCCTGTCTTGGAGTATTAGTCCTTTGCCCTGGGAGAAAGTACGGAGATTGGGCTGGTATCTTAGAGGGGGTGGGGGGCAGTCTGCAGAATTCCTTAGCTCACTGTGTCTTAGAGGGGTGAATTTATCATCGTGTACAACTGCCGCACTCTGCCAAAGAGCTGTTAGCTAGGCACCGTGACCTCTTGCAAGAATGACAGGTGCCCCCTGTCAAGTGTTTATAATGTTGCTGAAATTTCATACACCCTTGAAAAAAGGGAGACGGTTTTCTACAGCCAGTTTTGTACTTTTTCATAGCCATATATGGTACAAGATACAGAAATGACTCGACCAATTAAAACAAAAGTTTTCTCCTGAAACATATTGCTTGGGTTTTTGAACAAATAAGTTCAAGAGAGAGGAAGGAGGTGTTTTGAGGGTAATCTGGCTTCAAGAAATGAAAGATAAAGAATAGGAATGCTTCCTTTTTTTATTTTTAAGTTATCATCCTTCAAATGTCAGAAGTCCAATGATGCCTCCTTATCCAGCTAAGTGGGAAGATTTCAAAAATGTGTGTAGGGCACCATTTGAGGTACAGGGTGTGTGGGAGGGAGAGTGGGATTTTAAGAATTTATTCTCTTTTTAAGGTACTGTTATAAGGTCAAACATAAGCCCAACTGTATACTAATGTTTCCAGCAAGGTTAACCTTTGTTTCACTTTACCAGTTCTCTATGCCATTAAGTGGGATTTTGAAACATACCTTGTGAAACTGGAGAAAAGGTAGTGAAAATTGTGTAGGAAAAACGACACTTCCTTGTTTTCTTTTACTGCTCTTTAGTTACCAACAGACAAGCAAGTGACCTCATTACCCCTAGTTTCACTTGGTTTTCTCCAAAATAAGCTATTGAAGAAAATGAATTACCCCGTCCTGCATTAAAGAGAAACACAACTTCAATTGCCCCAGCTGTCGAGGGCCTTGTCCCACTTCCCCTGGGGTGAAAAAGTGACCAGGAAGACTGGGAACTTTGAGGCTCACGCGGGAAAGAGACAGCGTCAGTCTATGATGATAATGCACTTTTTGCAATCTGCACATTAGCTTTGGGTCACACCTTCACAAGATACTGGAGAATTTGTGCATGACATTTGCAGTGACCCAGTATAGCAAAGTTTCTACCATACGTAGAGCAATAAAGTGTCAAAAGCCTCACAAACATCACCAAGGTTTCTGGTCTTTTGAGTTCATTTAGCTTTGAAGAGAACAGCTGGCCTGGTTTGCCAAGAAGGACAAGCCAGGCACACCTGATTTTAATTTTAAGCCATATGGATGGATCCAATGTGAGTAATAGTTTTTATTTGTTTGATTTTTCTAACAATGATTTCTGGGCACCTATATGTGCATCAGCCATCCTTGTAAGTAAGCTAAGTGCAACTGTTAACCACAATGCAGGGCAACAAGTGTCCGGGTCCCCAGAGAAGCCCTGACAGAGACTTATGGCTCTATTTTTTAATTTATTTTTTATATCTTATTTTTTAATTCTCACCTGAGGATATGTTTATTGAGTTTTAGAGGCGGTGCGGGGGTGGGGGGGAGAGCGAGAAACATCAAACACTAATCAGTTGCCTCCCATACGCACTCTGACCAGGGATTGAACCCGCAACTGAGGCGTGTGCCCTGACCAGGAATCAAACTGCAACATTTTGGTGTACGGGACAACACTCCAACCAACTGAGCGACCTAGCCAGGGCCTTATGGCTTTTTAGATGAAAAGACATGGCTTCTGAAGTTTTCCCAGAGAAAATGGCAGGGAAGGTAGACAGGGCTAAGGTTGTGAGGTGATGAGGGGGACAATGAGGCATCCTGATCCAAGGAAACAGCTTGGCCGGAGAGTTGGTGATGGCCAATTTCAGGAGGAAAAAGCCAACTGGTGTAATTTGCGTGCCTGCTAGAATTCATTAAAGAGAACCGCTAGTCCTTTAAAGCAGAAGTTGTTTTTCAAGCTAGAATAAAATATTACTAAGAAGGTGGTGATATTCAAAACTCTACAATTGTGTGTGATTCATTAACCATCAACCTAACAGAGAAACTTAAAAAAAAAATTAACCTACATTTATTGAGTCCTTTGTGTATGCAAAGCCTGTGCTGAGCACTGGAAGTAAAGTAGCGAACCCTTCTCCTGTATAGGCCCTGCTGGTCAGAATTCTGTTTCTTGTAGCCAAATACAATCCTATTTTTCTTATTGTGATAAATAGACCTAGTATAATATCTCCACTTTAGCCATTTAAAAATACATAGTTCTGTGACATTAAGTATGATACATTCACATTGTTGTGCAATATTACCATCAACCATCTGAACTTTTAGTCATCCCAATTGAAACGCTGTACCCAGAACATTAACTCTCCATTCCCTTCTCCCCCAGCCCCTGGCAACTGCCATTCTACTTATTGTCTCTTTGAATTTAACTACTTTAGGTACCTCTCATAGTGGTATTACATAGTATTGGCCTTTTCATGATTAGTTTACATGCCTTCAAGGTTCATCCATGATATAGCATGTGTCAGAATTTTCCTCCTTTTGAAGGCTAGATTGATATCCCATTATTTGTATATAATACATTTAGATTATCCATTCATTTTTTCAAACAATATTCATTGTTTATTGTTCCTCCGTTGATAGACACTTGGGTTGCTTTTGACTTTTGGCTATTGTGAGTAATGCTGCTGTGAACATGGGTGTACAAATATCTGTTCAAGTACCTGGTTTTACTTCTTGTGGGTGTTTACCCAGAATTGGAATTGCTGGATCATATTCAGTGTTTAATTTCTTTGAGGAACTGCCATTGTGTTTTCCACAGTGGCTGCACTACCTTACATTCCCACAGCACTGCACACAGGTTCCCATTTCTTTACATCCTTACAAACACTTGTTTTAAATAGCCATCATGATGGGTATGAAGTGGTATCTTGTTGCAGTATTGATTTGCATTCCCTGATGATTAATGCTATTGAACATCTCTTCATGTGTGTATTGTACATTGGACATTTGGATATTGTCTCTGGAGAAAAGTCTCTTCAATTCCTTTGCCCATCTTTTTAATCAGTTTGTTGTGTTGTTGGGTTATAGGGGTTCTTTTTGTATTCTGGATATCAATTCCTTATTACATACGTGATTTGCAAGTATTTTCTCCCATTCCATAGCTTGTCTTTTCACTCTGTTGACAGTGTCCTTTGATGCACAAACATTTTTAATTTTGAAGAAGTTTAACTTATGTTTTTCTGTTTATTTTATTTTATTTTTGCCTGTGCTTTGGTATCATATCCAAGAAATCATTGCCAAATCCAGTGTCATAAAGGTTTTGCTCTGTATTTTCTTCTAAAAGTTTTATACTTTTAGCTTTTATGTTTAGGTCTGTGATTCATTTTGAGTTAATTTTTGTATGGTGTAAGATGTGAATCCAACTTTATTTTTTGCATGTGAATATTCAGTTTTCCCAGCACCACTTCTTGAAAAGACTCACCTTACCCCATTGAATAGTCTTGAAAATCATTTGACTGTGTATGCAAAGGTTTACTTCTGGGCTCTCTAGTCTTCTCCATTGGTCTGTATGTCTGTCTATATGCCAGTATCACACAGATTTGATTACTATAGTTTTGTAGTAAGTTTTGAAATCCGGACATATGGGACCTCCAGTTTTGTTCTTTTTTAAGATTGTTTTGGCTATTTGGAGTCACTTGAGATTCCATATGGATTTTTCTATTTCTGCAAAAAAACAAAAATCATTGGGATTTTGATAGGGATTGAATTAACAGCAACATTAAAAATACTTTACTTGTTTATGTAAATCACTGTCTTTATTCTGACTTGAGTGATTCTAGAAGCCTGTGAAATTGTAGACCCAAGAAGATTCTTAGAGCATGTGAGTCCAGAGCCCAGCTTCTTCTCACTCCATACTTCTCACTTTCCTTGGTGGTTCTCACATCTTGCTTTTTGTACCTCCAAGGGTTCTCTCCAAGAAGGAGTTGGAGGGAAGACAGTGTTGAAGCCCATGTCCTTAATATTAGACTTTGATCACAACAGTGCTGAGAAAGCCTCTCTGGCCAGGCTCAAGGAATCCTGCAGAGTCACTGAGTGGACCGGGTGAGGGTCATGTGGCCCGCTGTGGTCTGGTAGCTCACAGGGTTGCACAGAAATTGACCTGAGCGATTCAAAACAATCTCCAGTCTGTGTGCCTGGAGTGCATGTACTTTAAGAAAGAGAGAGAGAGAGAAAGAAAGGACTGGTTTCAATTACCCTATTACCCTAACACATTTGAATGCTCAAGATTGACACCTTGACAAATTATAGGAAATTGCAAACATTTTCCCAGACCCAATTATCAGGCCTTTTCCTGGAGATTACAGAGAAGATTTAGGCCGGGAAACCTCCCCAGGGCAAGTTCACAATCACAGTAGGGTGGCAGGAGGTAGGTGGGATCAGCAGGCTCAGAATAGGCTCCCTGAGTACCTGTTGGCATTGGGACCAGTCCGCCAACATCTCCCTAACTTGGGTCTGAACTAAGAAGCTGGGGACAGAGGGACCTGGGGCCAGTGTTGGCCCTCGAGTAGGAAGAGAGGAAGAAATGCTTATTTGTTTGCAATAGACAGTATTTTCATTGACGAAGTATTTTGGTTACTATCAGGGAAGGTTAAGGCTGGTTGCCAGAAAAACCAAACTTTTCCCCTCCCCAAAGGAGGATTAATGCTCTCCCTAAACCATTAAAAAAATAATAAAATAAAAGCCTTTTCTTCAAAGGCATCCTGTCTGCAATATGTCAAATGAGACTTTTCCTTCTTGCTGTGGTTTTCAGTTGGTGGTGGGTAAACCTTGTAAGCTGGTCTTTTAGAGCTGAGATGTTCAGTCTTGAAGGCACAATCCATTAGTGGGTCAGAAAGTCTGTTCAGGGGCTCTGTGAGCAGCATAGATCAGAGATTTTTTTGCATAGTAAGCGTATTTCTTGATATTTTTCAGCTTGACATATGGATATTTTTATATTTATTGAGTGTGATGTAAACTGTCATTCTTACTATGTTTAATAGTCAAAAACTTGTTAAAGCCATTATTTTAAAAAATATTTTTAGCTAAACAAGGCCCAGTCATGTTACCATATCTGGCCATTCTCAGCAAAATGTCATGCTTAAGTCCATAGAAATAAAGCTCTGAAAAGTAGCCAATTTAGATTAGTTTTGAACCTAGTCCTTATTTGGGCCTTCTGATTTGATTTATATTTGGTTGATTACATTTTCCAAAAAAAAAAGATCTAATATAACATAAGTATTTCTTGTTTTAATGGAGTAGTGTTTCCCCAAATTAAGTCTTTCACAAATCTGTGAACTACTTGTGTTTTTGTTTCATATTTTCCTTAAGTCAACTCAGATTAAATCTACATTTAATATTCCTGAAACTACAAATTTATAGATGGGCCAATTATCTTTTCTAATATGCAATCAAGTAAATATGTAACTTTTAAAATATACATGTGTTCACCCATGTGCCATATAAAATAATCTCACCTAATTCAGTGGGCCACATATCATTGCTGGGAAAACACTGATATCCAGAACATTCTTTTGTGCTTTTCTTCTTTCTCCCTCTTAAATTCTTTGCTCTAACAGAGATTCCTATAGATGAGAAAAGGAATGAGCTTTCAGTTATTAGGGAGAGAAGTGTTCTTAATTTTAAGAACTCACCCTGTTCTCTCTCCTCTGTGCTTCATAGAATACTAGCAGTTCATTCGAGGTTGACTATACCTTGATCCATTTATTCATAAACATCTTAAGAGGACTGTGGAGGGGACTGTCTGAGAATAAAGAAGCACCTGTGTGCTACAGCACAGGGTCACTGATAGGGTTTAGTGAGTGAGGGCCGCATTCATGGGCCCCAGTGGGACAAGCCTCACAGGGCCTCTTGGAGACTTGCTGGTATTTGAATAAAAATAGAGCTGAAAGGACTCCAGAGAAATAGCTCATACTCTTTTTTACAAATGTGGCGACAGAGGCTCAGAGGAGCAAAGTGGTATATCTAGGGCCACACCATTTGTCAGTTACCACATTTGAGGCTTGGTAAGGAAACTCTCATGCTATGAACCTCAGAACCCTGGTGCTAAAAATGGCTGCCTCCCAACAAAAGAGGAGCAGGCCCCAAGCAGCTGCTCCAGCCAAGATCTGAGATCACTGGTATGACACTCTTAGGAATGACAAGACCGTGTCACGTTAACCTGGACAAGACCACTCATGACCTGGAGCCCCCTTCACTATTAAGGGGACTCCTGGCCATGATATAAGTGCAAAGTATTGATGATCTGATCCTCTGGTGCCTTGGTGTCCTACTTAGGGAACTTCTGTTCTAGAACCCAAGTTCAGAGTCATCTCCAGCTGCTATCTTTTACAGAAATGTCCCCATGATTTCTTAAGTAGGGGAGCCTAGGCTAAATGCCAAGTGAGAGTTCTGAAGCTCTGAGTCCTGATCCTGGGTTTTCCCCCTGAGTTCAGTCTGAAAAGTTTTAATAAAACCCTAATGACTAATCACAAATCTTGTGTCTCTGTTGCCTTAAATGTGACTTGCAAATGTCAAAACTACCAACCAATAATTCAGAAACCATTTATAGTTGACCCTTGAGCAACACAGGTTTGAACTGTGCAGATCCACTTACACATACATTTTTTCCCCAGTAAATACTACAAATGTATTTTTTCTTCCTTATGATTTTTTAATGATATTTTCTTTTCTCTAGCTTATTTCATCATAAGGATACAATATATATAATACATGTGACATACAAAACGTGTTAATTGACTACTTGTGTTAATGGTAAAGCTTCTAGTCAACAGTAGGCTATTAGTAGTTAAATTTGGGGGGAATCAAAGTTATATGTGATTTCAACTGTGGGAGTGGGGGTTGGTACCCCTAACCCCCACGGTGTTCAGGGGTCAACTGTATTGACCACTTCCTGTGCTCTGGGACACAAAGATGAATCAGGGAGGGGTGTCTGTCCTGGAGGAACTCACAGACCAGTGGAATATCAAACCACCCCATAGCAGAGACATGGAGTGACAAACTCAAGAGTCACCTCCTCCATGAAGGTTTCCCAAACACTAGGAACAATTAGTAGATCCCAGTCCTTAAGTTTGTACAACTCTTACATCCCTTCACATGGTTTCTGTGCTCTCTTTTGAGGTCTGTTGCCCCTTTGGACAGTGAGCTCGTATAGGGCAGCAGCTGTATTTTATGCAACTCCATTTCCAGTGCCTAATATAAGTAGGTGGCCCTCCAAAATACTTTTATGGGGAGGTATGGACAGTATCCTAGGGAAACACAGAGTAGGGAGCAATTTCATCTGATGCAAACCAGACAGTTCATTCAGCTTTAAGGTCTCAGACATTGTGATGAAGGAGAAGGCATTGAGCTGGGATTTGAAAGACAAGTAGGAGTTCCTGGGAGCTGCTTTGGCAGGGCTGAGAAGTGACTGTGAGTGTCTATCCTGTCTACATTGTATGAGCCCTTGTCTTCCACATGGCACGTTCCTGAAGGAGACAAACATTTTTAGTTAGTCTGCACATTTCACTTAGACACACCAGGTGTCTGTTTAACTCTGGGTCAGCCATTAGCTAGTTAGTTGTTGGTTAATTTCTAGCTGTGTATGTTAATGTTAAAAATCCGCAGAAATGCTACGTAGGGGCATTTCTCGTCAAAACCGTTTCAAAGAAGCTTTATAAGGTTTCCAAGGAATGCCTTGGAGCAGAGAAGTCTGGTGATTCATGCACGTATGGTCAGTGGGGAATGTGTCTAAACCTTCTTCAGGAAAGAGGTGTGTGCCTCTGAATGTGACGTCGCAGTTCCTGTAAAAGCTTTGTTGCAACCCACCCCCAAACCCCCTTTTCCTTAGCACTTATTTTCTAACAAATGATAAATGTGTTCATTAATAATGACATTGGCTATCATTTGTTCCTCCCTGCTAGAACGTAAACTTCAGGAAGGCAGGGATCTTTTGTCTGTGTTTGCTATATCCCAAGGGCCTAGAACAATGTCTGGCACATACCAGAGGCTCATTGAATGAGTGACTATTGATATGAATGAATATATTGAATGAATGAATGCTCCAGATCTGAGCTCAGGTAAAGGGAAAGGCAGCTGTCCTAAGAGAAATGGAGCTTGGCATTGGAAGATCATCAGGATTGCCTCCAGAGAGCTGGCCTCTGTGGTATAGGCTGCCTCCTTTCCAAGCCCCACCTTGGATGTCATATGCAATAGAAAAGGTAGTACCTGTAGACCACTGGAGTCATTTTAAGTGGTGGTTGTTCAAATGCTCCCTTCATCAAAGGAGGTGGCCATGATGCAGTCCCAAAGGAGCACTGCATCAGGGGCCCTGGGTTCAAACCCCTGATATGTCTGTTTCTAGCTGCATGATTTAGGGTCTGTCATTAGCCCTCCTTAAGCCTCAGTTTCCTCACTCAGAAAGTTAGGCAATAATCTCCTCTTCATGATGCCCCTAGCACTCTACCTCCTGACACCCAGGCGGCCCTCTGGAAGCAGCTCCAGGCTGTGGAGAGCCTTGGAAAGGCTGGCAGTGTGGGTGGGTTCCGTGAGCCTGTTTCGAGCCAGTCTCTGGCTCTCCCCAGGAAAAGATCCAGCGACGCCCCGTGAGTTTTGTTAGGGAGGATTGTGCAGCACCCCTCCATCACCACCCCCGCCCAAACCCAAATCCCCAGTAAGTCAGAAAGATGTATGTCTTTTAAAACATTGGGAGGTCTGCTTTGGATCACCCTGGAGCTGCGGCTTCCCTGAGCAGCTGAGAGTGAAGGAAAGCCGTTCCTCTGCCCGGAGCGCTCCCCCCACACCGCCCCCCCCCCAACCCTGCTCCGCGCGCGTGTCCCACACAGGGGCTGCCTTCACACGGCTTTGGCGGCCGTTGACTTTTAAATCATAAAAAGCTGCTCTGTATACAGTTTACTCTGTTGCTAGAAGGCAGCGGAACATAGGTATTTTAAAAAAGAAACAGAGAAAGAAAGAGCAGAAGCAGCAGCCGTTAATCCCGCCAGGCTTCTGGGCACCGGAGCAGTTACGGATGACAAAAGTTAATTAGAAACATGAGCGGTTTAACCGAAAACACTTGTGACACTTGGAAGGACAGCTTCTCTGGTAGAATTTTTTTCTGGGAGTTGTTTCAGGAGAAAGTGGCTGCTGCTAGGTAAGTCGTGTCACCACAGTGACTTTGCAAGCGGGGATGTGCGCTCTAGGGGCGGAGGTGCTGCGTCCCGTCTGTTGTGTGCAGCGGGCGGGCACGGGCTGTGCACGGGCTGGGCGCGGGCACTGGGCTCAGCCGCGACCTGCCTTCCCCGCCACTTCAGCTTGACAGCTGCCCTCGCAAAGCAGATGGAGCTGCATGGCTCTGGGTGCTTCCGACGAAGGGCGCTGCAGCATTCACGTCTGTGATAGGGGCCGCCTTGGTGGCGAGCAGAACTCCAGCTGGGAACCCGCCCTTCCCAGAATAATTCCAGTTCTAGTGTGGAAATATGCTGAGGCTTTTCTGAGGAAAGAGGCTGGCCGGGGAAATAATCCCTGAGCGCCAAAGGGAAAGCCTTGACTTTCAGATAACCTGTGTGTTTTCTTGCCTGCAGTGAAGCCATGTGCACAGTTTATACTGAAAAGTCTTTCTTATTTAAAGTCTAGTCTGAACCATGTTTGTAACTCTTTAAAACTGCCAAAATAGGAGAAAACTGATCTGCTTTGATAGCACTCAGCAACTTCTGTGGGTAATTATTCTTCTGTAAAGATTATACACGGTTGCCCTTCTCTATTTTTTTTTTTTTGCCTGTTCTGTTTCAATGTCTCTGCTACATTGTTTTGTTAAAGTTGGATTGTGCTCAATTGTTTCCCATAACTGGGAAACGGTGTTGGGGGCTGAATAATTTAAAACAGAAGATATTTCCTACGTCTTTCCTGTGCCACCACCGAGGTGGTGCAGGTTTTAGTTTGTTTCTTTTTTCATAAATGTAAGTGCTTAAGTGTGCTCTGTGCACATCTGATGGTAAGATCAGCATGCCTTTGCACAGCACACGCCAAAATGTGAATGGTGCATGGCTGAGAGCAGGAGGAAGCGAAGGCAGGATTTAAAATTAACCTCAGGTAGTGCGCTAAGCAGGTAGTGGAGCCATAAGGTATCTGGGTTTGGAGTGGTTGGCTAGGTAACCATGGCCGACCCTCCCCTTCTTCAGTGCAGGTCTACAGGTGTAATTCAGGTTTCCTTCTCTTCCCTGTCTCTGCAGAGCCATTGGCAAGCCCAGTCTCCTCCCACCCTGGAATGAGCGAAAATGCACCTGCTGCTTTGGAGAGTGGCAGCGGGCCCACCCTCGCTAATTGCAGTGCCTCCTCCGCCATCCCCCAGCCCAGCGCTGCCACCAAGCCCTGGCGCAGCAAGTCCATCAGCGTGAAGCACAGCGCCACATCGTCCATGCTCTCGGTCAAGCAGCCCATGCCCGAGGCCCCCAGGCCCAGCCCCGAAGCCTTGAAGCCAGCGCCCAACAATCAGAAGTCTATGCTGGAAAAACTAAAACTTTTCAACAGCAAGGCGGTTTCCAAGGCGGGTGAGGGCCCAGGGTCGCGGGACACCAGCTGTGAGCGTCTGGAGACTCTGTCCAGTGTGGAAGAGAGCGAAGA
This sequence comes from Furipterus horrens, assembly GCF_987537825.1. Taxonomy (NCBI): domain Eukaryota; kingdom Metazoa; phylum Chordata; class Mammalia; order Chiroptera; family Furipteridae; genus Furipterus; species Furipterus horrens. The sequence goes on along the minus strand of NW_028327172.1, from coordinate 31,093,935 downwards.
GATGGAGGCCACCGGCCGCCCACCCTCCATGGCAGGCCCCGCTTCCAGCAGCCCCAAGATCGCACTCAAGGGCATCGCCCAGAGAACCTTCAGCCGGGCGCTGACCACCAAGAAGAGTTCCCCGAAAGGCAATGAGAAGGAAAAGGAGAAACAGCAGCGGGAAAAGGAAAAGGAAAAAAGCAAGGACCTCACCAAAAGAGCCTCTGTGGCAGAGAAGCCGGACCTCAGAGAGGGGCCCAAAGAAGACCCCAGCGGGGCAGTGGTGGCCGAGATGCCGAAAAAGTCCTCCAAGATCGCCAGCTTCATCCCCAAAGGGGGCAAGCTCAGCAGTGCCAAGAAGGAGGCCCCGGCCCCTTCCCTCAGTGGAATACCAAAACCAGGGATGAAGAGCATGCCCGGGAAATCCCCAAGTGCCCCTGCCCCTTCCAAGGAGGGGGAGCGGAGCCGGGGTGGGAAGCCAAGCTCGGGGCTCCCCCAGCAGAAGCCCCAGCTGGACGGCAGACACTCCAGTTCCTCCTCCAGCCTGGCATCCTCGGAAGGAAAAGGTCCAGGAGGGACCACCCTGAACCACAGCATCAGCAGCCAGACTGTCAGTGGGTCCGTCGGGACCACCCAGACCACAGGAAGCAATACCGTCAGTGTTCAGCTACCTCAGCCCCAGCAGCAATACAGTCACCCCAACACTGCCACGGTCGCGCCTTTCCTGTACAGGTAGGAGCAGCCACCCCCCTGCTTCCTGGGCCATTGGGCAAAGGAGCCTTTCTGGTGGCTTCTGGGTAACGGAGGGCAGGAGTCAGGACTGCCCTCCAGGAACATGTAAGCCAACAGCTAAGGCACCAGGGCTGAGCTCCTAATAGAGGTACTACGCACAGTGTGCCTGAGGGGACAATTAATACAGCAGGGCTTGGTGGATGGGCCGAGGGGGCTCAAGAGAGGAGGTAAAATTTGAGCTGAATCAGAACGAATTCACCAGGTCTGTGGGGACTTGGGGCATTTCAGAAGCAGCAGCAGCATGAGCAGAAATGTGAGAGGTGGTTTGGTATCACCAGACAGGCTCCAGCATCCGTCCTGATGCATCCTGAACATACTTTAAAAAGTGCCAAACACAGAAACCCCCTTGCTGAATAACTGAGACTTCTTTTCACGGAGGTATTAACACTTGAACTTCCAGATCCTCACAGTTTGTTACCACAGCACACACAGGAAGTGGGTTTCCAGTCCCTGCTGTATGCTGGGATGTTAGAGAAGAGAACAGGGTGAGGGAGAAGGGGAGTGGCGAGGAGGGACCAGTTCTAGAAAAACAGAAGAACCCAGGTTGTGGCGAGGAGACAAGCCTGGGTGTTTGTATCTGACTGCCCTTCTGTCTGTTATCTGTCGCTCAGTTTCTCTTGTCTCCGACAGAAGCACATCCATAGGAACATATGTGGAGCCAAGTGCTGCTTGCTCTGTGTGGTTCTGGCCTCATGAGATCCTCTGGCTGCTCAGGCCACACCATACGCCTTGGCAGAATGCAGACACCGGGTCCGGGTGCCACTGGTTACATGTGGATGAGTCCTCTCTAGGTGGATGGAAGCCCCCCCCCCTCCCCAGCACTGATCTTAAGGAAGTCTCAGAGCTTTGCTCACAATAGTGAACTTGGTCCCGTGCTTCAGACGTGTGGCGTCTTTGACCACACCACACAGTTGAATGATAACTAATACCTCTACACAGCAAAAGGGGACTAAGGATTGAATGACTGGAGTTCATATTCTAGGCTTCGTTTTAGAGCTTCTACCCTAAGTACATATATATATACACAGCTGTACACACATACTCAGACACCCCAAGGTATGGACATGCACCGGCAGTCACGTGTAAGTGTGAGCACCAGTACATGTTTGTATATAAAATGCACATGCACATATGCACATGTGTATTTACATAGCTGTTCATATGCATAGACTCTTGCCCCTTCCCCCTCTCCCTGCCTGAGTTGTCTTCTAAGGGACTGTTGTTATTCCTGGTTTGGGTGATGTCAGAGTAAAGCCAGCCAGGTCCAACCAGCGAGGGAATGTCAAGCCTTGCCTCGTCCCTCTTCCCTTTTCCTCTGCTCACCCTCTCCTTTAACGAGGGTCATGCTAGACCTTTTTAACTGGGAGCCAGTCATCTTCTTATTAAATCATATCATCAGCTCAGCTAACAGTCCTGAGAAGAATGCCAAGGCTTAGATAATGACTCAGCGCCCGTCTACACGCACAGCTTTTAATACAATAGATCTCTGAACCATGGAGGCAGCTGAATCGCTCCCCATGAAATGTTTATCATTCCAGTAACATTCACGGTCTTGAGGTAATGCATACTCAGGCAGCTGTTTACAGATTCTTGGTTTGTATTTTCAAAAGTAAAATACATACAGTCTTTGATCACCATCAGTCTCATGCCCCCTCTTTTTTTTCTTTTTTGGCTAAGCTTTTAAAAGATTATAAAATATTTAACCTTTTTCAAAATTTTCAAGCTTTTTATTATTTTTTAAAAGATTTTATTTATTTTTAGAGAGAAGGGAAGGGAGAGAGAAAGAGAGGAGGAGAAAGATCAATGTGTGGTTGCCTCTGACACACCCCCAGCTGGGACCTGGCCCACAACCCAGGCAGGTGCCCTGATTAGAATTGAACCCCAGCCCTTTGGTTCACAGGCTGGCACTCAATCCACTGAGCCACACCAGCCAGGGCCAAGCTTTTTTTATGAGAGGTAAAACTCTTTATGATAAAGAGCAAGTGTCTGACAAGTAGGAGAAAGGAGAAAATGCCATGTGTATCTAAAAAGCCCCATGTTCAGCCTACCCTGACTGATGTCCTGGTGCCCCTCAAAGGAACTTTCTTATCCAGGTGATCCAGGGAAGAGGCTAGGAAACAGAGCACTGAGACAGGAGTCCCTTCGACTCTTTCCTTTCTGCAGCACCCTGGGTGGTCTTGAGACCTGGCCACAGGCACCACTATTAAGTGTGCACCTACAGTGTGCAGAGACCCCGCTAAGAGCTTTTCAATGCCTTAGCTCATTTACTTACTCCCACATTTCTAGGAGCTGCCTACCTTTTTTGAAATCCTCATTCTATAGCTGAGCAAAACTGAGGCTTAGAGTAATTAACTAACTTGCTAAGTCAGAGAGCTAACAGCCAAAATAGCTAGAGTCGAACCCCAAGGCTATCTAAGGAGAATGTTGTTCACCCCCACACTGCCTTGGCCCTGCAAATCACAGAATCCCTTTGAACTGGATTGTCTCCCTCTCTAAAGTGGGGAGCTTGGACTAGATGAAAGAAGTTTTTTAAATGGTGTAGACTTCCTTTGTGCTTTAAAACGCTCTCTCAAGTTCATGGCTCACTGTACATAACCTGCAGTGCTCTCCACAGAACCTCTCCGTGTTAGTGATTTAACTAAGGGGTAAAAAGGAAGATCACATATCTCCAAGATCACTCAGAATGAATTACATTTATCAACAGTTTCACTGTTTCTGTGTCATGCCACATGTGATTTTTACAGCAGCCAGGAGAGGTCACTGCTGTTCCCTCTGCACAGATGAGGGCCCTGCAATTCAGAGGTGAAGTGACTTAGATGTGCGTGGCTATCAAGTTACAGATTTCCTTCTGCTGCCCAGCATCCTTCTAGACTTAAAATGTTCTCATCTATCCATTCAACACATGTATCCTGCCTTGACTGCCTGCTCAGCATATGAGCTTAAGCAGATCATATTCTTAGGTGTACATATCAAAAGAACCAGTCTTTGCCTTCAGAGCTCAGTCTAGGTGAGGGAAGATTTATTAATTCCATCCCGTTGTCACACACAGCCACCGGGAGAATAAGGAGGGTGGGTGGAGTGATCAGCTGGCAGAGTCAGGGAAGGCTTCCAGGTCAAGATGATGTGGGAATTTTCATCTTCTCAAAGGCAGATTAGGAGCAAACTAAGGAAGAAAGAGAGGCAGGGCCCATAGGCAGGAGTCACAATAACTACAAAGACAAAATCGCTAAGGGCGTGGTGTGATCTGGGGAGAGAGAGAAGCCTCATGTGGGTGGAGCCGAGGGCAGGGCTGTGTGTATGGGCAGGAATGGTAGGAGAAGGGCTGGAAATGAAGGAAGACTTGCATGATGTAGGCCATCTTCTGCCATGACAAGGAGTCTAGACCTTATTCTGTGGGAAATGGGAAACCATTGGAGGCCTTGAATCAGAGGATGATATGATCATATCAGCATCACCAAGATCAGTGGAGGATGGTGAGGAGTGGGCCAGACCTAGGCACAGTCTAGAACAGAGGTTATAAATTCAGATGCCAGATTGGGCCCCCAAAGGCAGTATCTATGGGAGTCTCAGGATGAGCAGGACTGTGGCAGAGGGAACTCCATGCCTGTAGGGGGGCAGCAGCCACTACTTGGCACCAGCAGGTGAAGCTCAGTCTTTCCAGACTTATTTTTACTGGGGAAGGCAGAAATCCAGCCATTCCTTGTGAAATCTGATTTTTAAATGTTGAAATGAATTCAAAAGCTTTAAAATATGATGCATACCAATCAGGATAAATCTGTGGACTGGTTTCTACACCTGGCTGCCATTTACAACCCCCACCCCCTCCTGGCTGGAGGCAGCATAACTGTTTACAGAGCACTCCTAGGGCCGGGGCAGAGATGAGCGCTTGGCCTCCTGCCCGGGGACAGAGAGGACCACTGGGAATAGGAAAATCCTTTAAAGATAAAGATGACCAGAAATGGGAACTGAAGGCTTGGGGCCAAAGGGAGGAAGTATAAATAGATGGATGACTTGAGGTTTACCAGCATATCCCCCACATTTAAGACTGTTCTCGTTCCTGGCAAACGCTTTCTTCATAGAGAGTGAAATCTGGTTGAATTAGCTCAGGACGCTAATGAATTAATAATGTTACACCCAGGGAAATGCATCTGAGTGTAGTTACACACTGGCATGCTATGCCTAAATGAACAGAGGTAGTTATGGCAAGGACACATTGCACGAAGCAGTTGCCTCAATTTGCTTGACAAATAAGGACAAGGAGAAAGTTTGGGGAAGTACACATTTCAGTCAAGTGTTGAAATAATGATCAATGAGACCTTTCATGTCAGAGATCTGAGCTCTGAATCAGAGACCTGGAGGGCAAACACACCTGCTTGGCATGCAGTCTTGACTGGCTTTACATTCACCTTTTCAAAGAAGCCATGCCAAGAGGGCGGGGCGGGGTGGGGGGGCGAGGGGGATGGGGGCTGTTAATGGAGTCATCTTATGCTTGACTTGCTGGTGTTGCTGGTTACTTAGAAGTTGCTACTTGGCATGAGCTAAATGATTCAAACTACCCAGTATTCCCCAGCATTTTTTCTGGCCAGACCGAGCGCCCCGATGGGGATTCAGAGGAGCGTTCCGCAGTGACGGATGGGAGACCCTCCGATCGGGTGATGAATATTCCATCCTTTACAGTTCGGTGGCTCTCTCTGTGTCTAGGACATTGCTCCACATGTGCTAATGAATTATTTAGGGTCAGTCTGCTGGTCTGCTCTGTTCTAAAGCTTCTTGCTGAAGGAGGTGATGGGGGTGCTATGGGAAGACTGCAGTGGTCCAGATGGGGGTGTTACCGCTCATGACAAGTGTCTCTGCTTTGGTTTGTGTGTGAAGGTCCCAGACAGACACGGAAGGGAATGTCACCGCCGAGTCCAGCTCCGCGGGCGTGAGCATGGAGCCCAGCCACTACTCCAAGAGTGGACAGCCTGCTCTGGAAGAACTCACTGGTGAGTACGCAGCCCCAGAAACGCCGTGTCTGTTGGCGGTGTCGTGTAACCGCCTGCTGGAAGGGCATGGATCCAGCATGACTGGAAGTTGGTTTACTATGGCATTGATTGATGAGCTAAACAAATTTATTTTTTTCCTCTTATCATTTTCTCCCCTTTCTTTCCTGTTCTCTCTCTCATACAATCTATTTCCTCCTCCCAAGAATTGTGAATAAGTCTCTTACCTGTTGGCAAATCATCTTTTAAGATATATTCCATTTCATTCATGCAGGGGCACTGGGCTGCTCTGACACTTAACTTTGAATCTCCTTGTTTACTCTTCAGAGAAAGTCACTTCCCAACAAGAGTTGGGACTCAAAACGTAGATTTTTTTCCCCTTCCTTTATGGAAGTACTGATTGGACATTGTTCATAGCATCCTCTATTAATTGGAAAGATTATAGCATGGTGCTTATACCAAAACCAAAAATGAATTAATTTTATTTAAGTATAGCCTAGACCATGATGATTAAAGGGGCATTATATAAAAATATAAAATCCGCAGTTGTCATATTGTTAATTCATTCCACAAGTATTTACCTATGAATGCTACCTGTCACATTCTTCACTTCAAGGACAGAAGTTAGCATCTGAGTTAGAATTTCTACTGCAGCGCATCCTGAGTTTCCGCCTTCTCTGTCTCTCTTCCCCATTCCCCAACTCTGCACCCTGCAATCCAGCAACTTCTAATCAGGGACGTGAGTGGTAAACCTCACATTTAGCAGTGGCTGCGTTATTCTTCTCCTACTTACCAATTCCAGAGTTGTGTTAAACATGGAATCTATATTTTAAATTTATTTATTAGACTCACTATCCATGACCACATCATTTTCATAGCCATGTTATGGTGGCAGCATTGGTCTGCAAGACCATATGATGGAATCTTACCCATCTCACCATGAGCTCTAGTATTAATTTCAGAGGATGGGATGATTTCACTATTTTCTTTTGGTTCTGCTGACTGGGCACTGTGATGGGGCAGAGAATTTTCAAGCCATGGGTAGCAGATCTATCTTACAGTGGTTCATGGCTCCAAATTTGGCATCAATTTTGCTTCCTTTTCTCCAGGGTTTGTAGCTCCCTTGCATATGAGGGCACAGATAGCACAGGAAAAGGGCCAAGGGAAGGGTGTGGAGTTCAGCTGACTGCTCAGGTCTCCACACGCATTCCAGATTGTGTTCTTATGTGCACACATCAAAAGGAGGCCAGGGCTGCAGAGCCTGGCGTGTATCAGATGTGTGTCCCGTGGTGTAGTATGGGTTCATGTCAGGCATGGAGGCTCCACAGAATTCACATTTGAAAAGCAAAAGCAGCAGCCAGAGAACATTCCACATAACACTTAAATTTCAGAGTGACAGATTGCAGCCTGTGATCTTTTTCTCGGTTCTCTTTTTCTTCCCATGTCTCCTCTGCCTTAAGACTGTAAAACCAACTAAGAGCTCAGAGAGCCTGAGATGCAGTCCATTGCTTTGGGGAACAGACCTGTGCAACCAATTGTGCCTGAATAAGCAGTCTTCCGCGCTACATCAGATGGTGCTGGTTGCTAATGAAAATTTCTTAATCAGGGTGAATTGTCTTTACATTCAAGCAGTAGGACTCACGTGTGTGACTGTATGGTGAATTGTTTTATGGAGACCCTGTAGAGTGGCACATAGTTGAATTTAACTTACCTATAATGGACCCCTTGAAATAGCAGCGAATGGTGGGTATATTTAGAAGTGGACATTCATGAGGGTATTTGATCAGTGGCTTAGTTCTTCTTGTGCTTACGCAACTAGGTGGGTTTTCCTGTGGTGCTTTGTCATTTACATAGCATGATAGTTAAGACCTGCATCTTGGATTGTGCAGTTAGAAGGAACCACCGCTCCTGTTTGTTTATTATTCAGCCTTTGAGTCCCTTCTATCATTGGTGAACCATCTTTCAGTCTCTGCTTGGGTATTTCTTGTGGCAGAAAGATTATTCCTTCATAGGGCAGCCTTTCCATATTTTGCAGCTTTAATGGCTAACGGAGTTCTTTATTCTTACATTTCTAATCCGTGGATATAATCCAGCCTCCTGAAGTTCAGACAATTTCGATCTTTTCCGTGTAGCAGCTTGTCCCTTAAGCCTTCGTCTTCCAAGTAAAGATCCCAGGCTCCTTCCATGTTCTTCTTATAACACCCTGGCATCCTCTAAACTCAGCCCCTGGGGTCAGATTGTGCAGCACTCTCTCCACACAGCCAAAGGCTTGAGGGAGGGCTGCCCTTGGCAAATGCAAGAGCCACAGGTAGACAGAGAATAGCTTGATTTTTATGATCCCCATATATGAGCTGAAAGGATCCTGCTATTTCCACGGGAGCCTGCTTGTATTTTTATTTTGTTCAGGCTGAGAGGTGGTGGGAAAATCTTACCCTCGGGCCACCTTCCCAGGAGGCAGAATTGACAGTGGTCACCTGAGCAAGGCAGGCAGATTACTAGTTTTTGCTTCTATGTCACTCTTGCAGTGTGGTGTGTGTAGGGCTCTGGGGAAAGCAAACGTTCCCCAGCAGGACCCACCCCCTCCGCAGGAGGGAACCAGGCCAGTCAAATCCAGCAAATTCAACGCACCCTCATTTGGTTCCAGGCATATCATTTTGCGCCTGGACCTCCTTATCGGACCCTCCTCTGAACTCTTTGAATGGAAGGGTTTTATCCCCATTTCACAAATGTCATTCAGAAGAGTAAGTGACTTGTCCAAGGTCAGGCTGCTAATCTGCAGCCGTGTCGCGGTTCAGCCCTTTCTCTGTCAGAATGCAAAGCCAAGGCTCTCTCTGCAACCCTACACGGACCAAACATCTTTTGGACAATAAATATTTCTGGAACATCTATAGACATGTGTGGGAGGCTATCACACAGAAAGGTGAGATGCCATCCCATCTCAAAGATCTTTGACTTTCCACAGGAGCATTAACACAAGCAACCATGTCTTTAACAGGGATGCGGATCAATAAAGTAATTATTATACTTTTTGTGTATGATTGAACTAATTAATGAAAATAATTAGCTTCATAATGAATGTTTGCTGCAGGGTGTAGAGCTGTCCAAAGGATCAGTACCTTTTTTGGCAGCCTTACATAGATAAAATGTGGCCCAACTGGCAGCAAGTTTATTTAACTATGACCCAGGAGATAGATGCAATGATGTTTCTCCGAGGCCATTAGGGGAAGATTGACCCGTGCTGCTTTCATTCAAAAACACATGTGCTTCCGTATACAGATTTTAAAGAATTGGGTGGGAAGTACAAGTTTGATCACTTTTCAGATAAGAGAAGAAAATAAATGCCTTCCAAAGTTCTCTTAGTTAAACAGAGGGAGGAAATTGAAAACTCTTGCATTTTCAAGGACAGAGTTTGCTAGAGCAAATTTCCTTTATAAAATCATATAGCTATCATTTCATCTGTCCCAGAAGGAAGGTTAATTCTGTGACATGTCTTAGCTGCCTGTTGCCCCACTGAGGACAACTGCTGCAAGTTCTACTTAGCATCTGATGTAGATTCCACGTCCTGCTGCCCATGTGGACTGTGTTCTCTATGGAGAATTCTTTTTAAATGTCGTTTCACACTTGAAATGGTCATAGGCTTTTAAAGACCCTTAACTGCGGCTCTGCAGTCTTCTCAGCACTCCCTGAAATGACTCTGAGGGAAAGATGTGTGATCTCTTCCATTGTTACTGTAGTTATTCTCCTGTTCCTCCAGCCCTAGTAAGCCCAAGCCAAACAACAGCCAGAGAGCCTGAAGCAAGGCTGTTTTCTCTGAGGGAGCACAGGACCTCCTGGCTTGCATGTGGCTGCATCTCCTGGGTCATTTGTGCCAGCTTGACCTCTACGGGGCCATGTATTTTCTGGAAAATCTTGCTCAGGGAATGGAAGTCCTTTGTCCCCCCCCCCCCCCCCCCCATGAAGCCTTGAGTCTCCTTGATGGCTCCCTGCTCTGCAGCACCAGCGGGCATGAGTTCAGTGCTTATGGTGGGCACCATGCTCAGGGACCTCCAGCCTCTGTGTCATTCAGTCCCCACAGCTGTCCTTCGAGATCAGGACAGTTACTGTCCTCACTTTAGGGTGGGGGCATCTAAAGGATGGAGAGCGTCAGCACCTTCCCTGTGTGCCGCCAGTGAGGAGAGGATCCAGAATTTGAGATGGCGTAATAAAGAAAAGGCAAACCTCCCTCTGAAAAAATATTTGTGATTAATGAGGTCAGGTCTTTTAGCCACTCCAAGTTCCTTTTGTAACGTGGGTCCAGTAGACAGCAGCGTGCATCGCCCGTGGGTGAGAAAACAAATGCCTCGCCCGCCTTTGCATGGGCAGAAAATGATTCCTGGGTCAGACGTGACCTGTGCATGTCTTTGTTGGAATCAGTGTGACAGTGTATTTATGTCTCAGACCAGGTTCTCTGCTTCTCCCACAGGCTGGACTTCCCTTATTTCAGGAGGGACCTAGGGGGAGAAGAAAGACTTCTCTCCTTGGATTTAACACTTTCCTTTGAGCCTTCCTTCCTTCCTTCCTTCCTTCCTTCTCACATCCTTTTTAAGCACCTGTGGTGAGCCTGGCCCCTAGTATGGAACATGGTTAAATCACGGACACAATTACTGCTCCCGTGAAGTTCACCATCTCTCTGAGAATTAAAATGGTCTTAACCCTCCTCTTCCCAGGGGAAGATCCTGAGGCACGGCGACTGCGGACGGTGAAGAACATCGCCGACCTGCGGCAGAATTTGGAGGAGACCATGTCCAGTTTACGGGGAACTCAGGTTACACACAGGTATTTGAAGTGTGACTTACTTTGCTGAACTAGCTAGGAACTCGATTTTCACACGGCTTCTCCTGTGTTTGTTCACGCCACTAGCAAAGCGATTTGGTTAATAGTGAAATAAATGACACCTTGATTGTCAAATATGCTGAAACTGACCAAAGAGAAAAAAGAAAAAAAGCCATACAGTGTGCAGAAGAGAAGTGTAAGGAGCAGGAATTAGTATAGACAGATTTCTACCCAAAGCAAGAGGTTGCTAAATCCTTTCAACAGGGTATTTGAGACCAGCTCCGTTTAAATTTCACTTTACGTGCATTTTCCAGAACTCTACTGTGCTGTTCAAATGAGCAGGTGAACTGTATTTGACCTGTGTGATAAAGGGAATAACTTGAATTCCTACCCAGTCTTCTGATACACAGCACTCTGTAATGTTGTTAGTCATGCACGTCTATAAAACACGTAAGGAGCTATTTTACAAAAACGTATGATCATGTTTAAACAATGATTTAACTGTATGAAATCTGGCATTGCCTTGGAAACATTTATCAGGTTGTTTTCATTGCTGAGCAAGAAGTTGAAAAGGATGCAACCCTAGGACACCCTTCGTGATTTTGGCAGAATCGAGATTTACAGTCTATGTTTGGCTTTGGTAACCAAGGCCAAGTCCTCGGTACCCCCACTGGTCTCCTCTGCTTCTCCAATTTCAGCCTCTTTGATAAATGAATAAGCAAGGAGACCACAGGGCTTCCCTACTGCCAGCACTGGGGGCAGGTTGGGGTAAGCCCCATGGGTTCCACCTTAAATAAGACCGGGGCCCAAACATGAGAGGTCCCCCATATGAGGATAGTAAGGCCGCTTGCAGGATCGCAGGGCAACAAAAACAGTGGAGGCACCAAAGAACTGGGTCCTTCCAGAGGAGAGTGAACCTGCCTGTGGTGTGGGGACCCCTAAACCTTTAGCCATTTGATGGCATGGAGCAGATATTGGACCCCATGACGAGGTATGGAACATCCCTGTTTCCACCAGAGCCACTAAATTGGACTGACTGTGGGTTACGTTACAACAGGATGGTGCATTTCTTGGCTTGGACTAGAATGATAATGATGGTGTTGATGATGATGATGATGATGGTGATGATGGTGATAGGAGGGACAGGTTCAGTGGTTTCTCCTGCAGGAAAGACTGCTCTCCTTCCTCAGTTAGAGACCCCAGTGCAGCTCTGAGGGGGTAAACTGATTGCCTGGACTGTGTTGGATCCAAAAAGACAGTGGACTGCAAGAGAGTCTTCCTGATGGCCAGGGACCAACTCAGTCTCCTGGCAGGTGTGGACCCATGTAATCTGAATTATTATCCATGTAATGTGATCTCAAGCCTAGGCATGTAACACTCTTTTCTAGCCTCCCCACCCACCCACCCAAAGTTAAGTTGTCATTTTGGATAAAATGTGGGAGAAGCAGAAGTGTGGAGGGAATGAACCTTGGAGAGCTAGAAAACCAAGGCTCTCCCCACCTGCTCTGCTCGGTGAGGAGGGGGCTGAGGAAATGCGATCTGATATTAGGAACCTCAGGGTGGACAGGTGCTTCCTGCCTTTGCAAAGGAGAGCCGTGACGCAGCCTCCCTGAGGCACGGGCAGGTGGGTACCTTTACGCTCATTGTCACCCATCTGGCACTTTCTAGTTCTCTTCCTGGTTAGGAAGATTATAGTAGTTGAGATAATTTCCTCAAGTGATGGCAAGGAGTACCTTGTACCATGTTTTAGTGGGAAAAGTCCTCGATGGGCTTTCCAGGATGTTACGTGGGTATCTTCCTGTTTTCAGTTTTAACAGAGGGTGGTACATTGATGCCTGTTGTTTGATCCTATTTTGTATATGGGAAATAGTTCATAATTTTAAAAACAACTTAACATATAAGTTTCAAGGGGACTCTCAGCACATTAGGGTCTTACCCAAGGCGGCTTTCATGTTTTTAGCACATTAGAAACCACATTTGACACCAACGTCACCACGGAGATCAGCGGACGTAGTATCCTCAGCTTGACGGGCAGGCCCACTCCTCTTTCCTGGCGACTCGGCCAGTCCAGCCCCCGGCTCCAAGCGGGGGATGCCCCCTCTATGGGCAACGGGTACCCGCCTCGAGCCAACGCCAGCCGCTTCATCAACACCGAGTCGGGCCGCTACGTGTACTCGGCCCCTCTGCGGAGGCAGCTGGCCTCCAGGGGCAGCAGTGTCTGCCACGTGGACGTCTCGGACAAAGCAGGAGACGAGATGGACCTGGAAGGCATCAGCATGGATGCCCCTGGCTACATGAGCGATGGGGACGTCCTGAGCAAGAATATCCGGACGGATGACATCACAAGTGGGTGAGTCCTTAGGGTTTCTCTCTCTTCACAGAGCCAGAGAAGGCTTGGCATCTGCTTTGTTTGTTTGTTTGTTTTTGTTTTTGTTTTGTTTTGCCAGGGCTTTATTTAAGTTCTCAGGATCAGATCAAACTGCCGACTTCACTTTCTGCTGTTCACATCAACGTCCTAGGCCGTGTGGCATGTTGGCAGTTACTCGCTGGGCAGTTTCAGCAAGGCGCCCCCTGCGGTCAGAGTGACATTTGACAACAAACCATATTGTGTCAGTTCTTTAAACCAAATCTTAGGATGGAATCCAGGCTCCTTAGCATGGCCTGCCTGGTTCCACGGGATCTGGCTCTTACCTGCCTCTTAGGTCTCCTGGGTCTCTACCCTCCCTAGCTCTTGGTTCCCCTGCTGTAGCTGTTCCTTCAGTTCCTCAGTCTCATCACGCTCTTTCCTGCCTCATGGCCTTTGCACCGTCTCTTTTGTGCCTGGATTTTATTCCTCAGATCTTTGCATGACTGGTTCCCTCTTGCTGCCCTGCTGGCACCTCTCTGGAGGGGCCTACCTTGACCGTTCAACTTGAAGTAGTTTATGTGGCCTTACCCCATACCCTGTCCTCTCCATCACCCTGTGTTATGCTCCTTTGAAAACTTATCACTATTTTAAGTTATCCTGATTATTTGTTTATATTTTATGGTCTCTCTATCCGCTCCTATTTATAATAATAAGCTCCACACAGCAAGGACATTATCTGGCTTGTTCACGGCCACATCCCCAGTGTATTGTACCCATAAGCGCTTTATGAATATTGCTGAACGAATGAACAGGTGGATCCATGGTGAAGGCACAAACCCAGCCTCCCTGTGAGGAGATGCCATGTAAGCCTTGCTGTGACCATGCATGGTCCGCAGCTCTGCTCCTGTTTTCAGCTTTACTTCTAGGTCACTGTGTAAGTTGAAGGTGCATCTATTTATTCCACTTGCCTGAGACTTCATCTGTTAACTTGGCTTGAGCAGAAGTTTTCCAAGATCTTTCCCTCCTCTAGCATTCTAGCAGTCAAAATTATAGATAGTAAAAATCAGGCATAAAACTCAGATCATTCCCTGGCTTCTGTGGCTCAGTTGATTGAGCACTGGCCTGTGAACCGTAAGGTCGCTGGTTCAATTCCCAGTCAGGGCACATGCCTGGTTTGCTGGCCAGGTCCCCAGTTGGGGGCGCACAAGAGGCAGCTGATTGATGTCTCCCTCCCTCTCTGTCTCCCCTCCTTTCCCCTCTCTAAAAACAAATAAATAAATAATCTTAAAAACAAAACAAAAAGAACTCAGGCCACTGATTTCCATGAATAGTGGTCAAGAACCCATGGGTGAGTCTGTATTTTCATAATTGAATAATAGCTAATTCTCCCACTACATGCCAAGCTTGTATAATACTAGATGCTTTACATATATGATATATGTATTACCTTGTTTGTACTCACAGCAATCCTTTGAGGTAGGTGATATCATAATCCCCATTTTATGGATGAGTAAACTGAGGCTCAGGAAGGTTCAATAACTTGCCCAAAGGTCCCGCAGTGGTCAAGAGGCGAAGCCCACAGCCAGCAGCTCCAGAGCCCTGTTCTTTAACCGCCATACCGCACTCTCTTGCCCAGAATCTTATTGACTCATTGAAATAGTACAACTACTGGGGTTTATTTCAAAATTAATTTATTTTTGTTTATTTCTACCTGCCTAACTTGAAATGTTCTTTTACTTGAAAGTTTAGACATAGAGGTGCTTCGACTTTCTACCTAGTACTTTTAGAACCATCCTGGAATGAAAACTTGGAAGAAGGAGCCACCAAACCCTTACAGTAGAACACATTTTTGCCCTCCAGAATGACTGAGAAAGTTAATGGGCTGAAAAATTAAATGATCCAGTTAACTCAGAGCATCATTTTGTGTTTGTAGTTCTTTGTAAACTTGAAAACGGTAGCACACTATTACTAAAATTAAGGTGTATGTAATTTAATCTTTTTATTGTTAGACAACATTTGCTATCCAGCATGGCTTCAAGGCTATCATTATCAAATGTCACTGTCATTTTGAGATTTTTGTATCCCGTAATAGAGTTTATGTTATTGCTGGGTCTGTCTTAATCCTCAGTAGATAGATGGTCATTTTTTATTTTGATGCAGTACTAACAGTTTCCACAAGGTGGAGATATTGAAGCACTCAAAACGGAACCTCGGTGCTAACCACAGCAAGATAGTCTGTTTTCTTGGCTATTCCAGCCAGAGCCTTTACCCGTGCTGAAAAGCACAAGTGTTTACATTTCAGCTCCTGCTTTGGGAAGTTTACATTTTTTTAGCCAGTGAGATAGCTCTCAAAGCAAGTGTAGATAAAACTGCAGGCATGTAAGCAAACCACCCAATTATTGAAACTAGAGAACTCTGATCTGGTTTTTCTTCTTTCATTCCTTTTGATGCTGAAACTTACCTCCAAAACAAAGAGAACTAGTCCAGGTGGCATTTACTGCCCCTTCTGGTTATAACATTCTAGAACGTTCATTCAGCATTATTTCACTCTGTGGAAATGCATATGAGGGTTTGCTTTGAGGCTAAGTTATTCATCCGTTTGCTTTTATAGGTTGAATCCAGGGCAAGTCACTTAATGTTCTTTGTGCTCATTTTGCTTTCCTTTTATAAACATGACAGGGTTGTAGTTATGGAAGGACTGGTCATTTAGGCTTTGCTTCGGAATCTGCTAAGTCAGTCATACTATGGAGGCCACTGAAACAGTGAAAAGAAAGCAGACTGAGCTATCAGACAGGTGGAGCGTACACCGTGCTGTGCCACTTGTGAGCTCTGTGACAGTAGGCCAGTCACTTCACTTCCCTAAGCCTTGCAGCACTGTGATTAATGTGGTTCTTAACCTTCTACAATTAGATTTCTCTTTGAGGTTGTATCTGATAAAGACACCAAGTCTCAGACAAGGTCTAGGTATCTTATCAACCTCAAACATCCAGGCACTTGCAAACAATGAGATGATTCAAGTTTTCATCCAGATGTCTGTCTGGCTTCATGGGACAGCCTTGCTATGTGAGTAATACATAAATCCAGAAGGAGCCTCTTTGAGGAAAGTCCTTGTAAAAGTTCACAGCAAGTTTACTTAGAAAACCTGGTATGGAAGTAAATTCTAGGTTCCGTAAACCTATGACCTTTGCTTTTTAAATGGCACTATACCTCCTCCGGGTCTAGCGGCTTGTTTTTGGCATCTGAAGTTCATTGTCTCCAGTGGAGAGCCGGCACTTGCATCTGTGAGTATCATTCAGTTCTGCCAAAGGTGGGGCTGATGTTAGTAACAACCTGGTGCTGAACGCTTTTGGTCTTTGTGTGTGTGTGTGTGTAAATATGTAAATGAACTAGTGTGTGCCAGGCATGTCTAAGTACTTTACAAGTTGTCACCTGACCTCATTGCTTCCTTTTATTAGATTGGTAAATTGGCCTTTGGCTGTAGTTAGTGGGGGAAAATTTTAAATAACAGATGAAGATGTCTCTTGCTAAGTTTTGATCTGTGAAGTCAATCCATCTCCTCATCGTCTAAAAATTCAAAGTGCCATGTGGTACAGAATAAAATTAAGTAGACAGATTTAGCATCCATATGTTTGGAACGATGACTGTTTTTCTTTTCAAAGGAGGCACTGAGTTGTATACTCTCCTAAAGTATAACTATACATTCCTTCCCAGAAAAAAAAATGACCGTTTAAATTGAACATCAGAAATTTTTCCGAGAGCCTTTGATGGCTGCCTGTGAGAACAGATCTCCACTTCTTAACTGCACGCAGGAGGCTCTTTGTGATCCTTCCCTCAGCCGCCCTCTCTGCCTCAGCCCTGGCCCACATCCCTCTCACAGCCCCCACACCTCCCACTGCTCTCAGCTACTGCCATTCATCACAAAAGGCTGTCTCCTGCAACACTCTGTGCCGCCAGGACATGCCACTTTCTTCCTGGAACTCCGGTCCCATCAAGTCCATCTAACTAACCCTAAAATGAACGCCACCTCTGTGATGCCCTCTTGCACTTCCCCAGCCAGTTAGCTCTGTCTCTTGCTTTTCTGGGGACTTTGGTTTATACCCAAGCCTTTCACTTTGCATGGGAAACTGGTTGAGAGGGGCTGGTTGTCAGAGGCAGGCAGATTTGGGGTTTAGTCCTGGCTCTGCCAAATGAACTGGAACACGTTCTTAACCCTTGGGAATTAGAGATAGGACTTGAGAAGCACCTGGCAGAGTCTGGGATGCTCAAGAAATCTGCACCGTGTGTGTGTGTGTGTGTGTGTGTGTGTGTGTGTGTGTGTGTGTGTGTGTTTCTTACTCCAACCTTGGCGCTCCTAGAAGGCAGACAGGGCCCATTATTTTTCTAAACTCAGAGACTAGTACAAATAGGTATTAAATAAATATTTTGTGACTGGTCTATTCTGCAGTCCTACCCTCACAGGACCTCGGACTTAAATAACTTACCACCACCAGCTGTGAAACTCAATGATTCTATTTACGGAGCTCTTGGGGAAAATCAACTTCACCTCGGGTGTCTTTTTGGTTTGATACTTAGCTCCATCTAGTGGCCAGTATAGGATGCGATGCTGTGTTTTGTTTGCTTTGAGTTACAAGAGTCATTATATTGGTATAAGACTGAGGGCAAAGGACGTGGACATTGTAACAGTTGGCTTGCCTTTCAAATGTAGCCTCATGAGTAGTCTAGTGTGGGAGAGAAAGCTGGGTTTTGTACAAGCCAGTCTTCAATGTTGACATTTTAATGGCAGAAGTCTTTCCTGTTAGGGGGCAGGGAATCTTCCAACACTAGGTACAAGGTGGGCACTGGTGCCTGCTGGGAGACTCGGTTCCTTGGAAGTTGAGGACCCATCCTTGCTGAAGTGCCTGTAGCTCACAAATACGTCAGGGTATGTCTTGAGTCAGTCTGGGATGCCCTAGCAAAATGCCATAGACTGTGGGGCTTAAACAATAGTTATTGCTCACAATTTTGGAGGCTGGAAGTCCAAGATCATACATAGTGCCAGTATGGCCAAGCTCTGCTGAAGCCTCCTTCCTGGTCTGCTGTGTCCTGACGTGGCTGAGAGAATAGGCTCCAGTGTCCCCCCTCTTGTTATAAGAGCACTAGTGCCATCCTGACCTCATCAAACCCAGTTACCTCCCAGAGGTCCCACCTCCTAATGCCATCATATTGGGAGTTAGGGCTCCAGCATATGATTTTTTGGGGGGGAGGACACAAATATTAAGCATAACAGGGTGTTCATGCTTCTAGGCATCATTTACATGTGCAACACTCTGTGCTTAGGTTCCCTTTCTTTTTACTGCCTACCAGGTTACCTCCTTCTGGAAGAATTCCTTGATTCTGTCTACGCAGACGACTGATTCTTTCCTCTGGGCTCCCATTGTATTTGACATACCATTATAGCACGGGTAGTGCTACATCAGAATTACAATATCTGTGTGTGTATAAAATCAAACAAGGCACTCATTCAAAAAGTTTAGACTGTCCCAGTGCACTGATTATGAGGAAGGGAGCCCATGCCTGTCACAAGCCCTGAAAGGTTAAAGTCAAATCTGTCTCAGACGCTCACATGTCTTCATTGGCTGGTGTAGTGCCTGTCTGTTCCATAGTAAGTGGTCAATAAATATGTATTGAATGGATGCTACATTGACCTTCAGCAGATTGAGACCAGTCACCTGCCTCTGAATGAATATGTGCCTGAGGTGGAAGCCCCTGAGCTTGAGGGCCCAGCCACACCACGCAGTCTTCCTTTCCTTGGCCCTGTCTCCTATAGTCTGATTATTCCAGACCTTTGGCCACCTCTGTCCCAGGGAGCTAGGCGTGGGCAGTACAGGAAGACAGACACGGCCCGGAGTACTGGACTGTGTGCTGTGGGGGTCATGGGATGGAAGGGCCTCTCTTCTCCTCTTTCTTCCTCCATTGGCCACTGTGGACAGCTGTGGGGGGCGTCCCTCACGGAGGCAGCTTACAGCACAGCAGGCAGCCCTGTGAGTCAAAAGGCAGCACTGATAGCTTTAAGGCTTTCTTATCTGGTGAGGGACTCTGGTGGGCTTTCCAGGCCAGACCTGAAGCGACCTTGACAGGCTGTTGTTCCTGGCAAACTGAGAGGATGGAGAGGAAGCCACAGGGCACCCCGCAGCCAAGACAAATGATTTTAGGCCCGGCCGTCCTGAAAGGCGCTGGGTCACGGCAGGTTCTGGCGGGGCGGGCACCTCGGGAATTGACGTGGATGAGCTGTTATTTCTCTGGGTTGATCTCTCTGAAACGATCTTGGCTTGTGCAGCTCCTGGAAGGCTTGGGAATTCCAGGTTGCCAGTCAGCCAGATTCTGGGTGGGTCTCGGTGGGGTTAGGAAGGTTTAACTGTCACAGAAAGGTAAAGACTCGGCTCTGTAGGCAGCTCTTTTGGGCCTTGGGTAAGTCACTTCCCACTAATGCACTGCCATCCTCCCCTGCCCCCCCCCCTCTCACACACACACACACACACACACACACACACACACTACCACCACCACCACCAATAACAACAACAAAAATAATAAGCCTCAGGCCCAGAGTAGCACAGAGAAGGGCTGGGGCCGGGGCAGGTCCCAGTCTAGGGGTCTTCCTACAATATTTCTCTCTTCTTCCTTCGATTCTCTCACGGACAGGTCTTATCCATGTATGAATTCACAGAAACCATAAATACCACTTCCTGTGTGATAGTTTTCCTTGCTGTTAAAACATCCCAGGCAAATTCAGTGACCCCTGTTTCCATCAGCAGCTCTGTGGGCAGGGTAAGCAGGCACAGTGAGTCACACAGGGGGTGGGACTAAGTCCCCCTAGTGCTGCGTGACAGGTGACCGCTTCCCCGCGTGGTTGTGATGGCACGTAACATGGGCGGTTTGGCTGAGTGATGGCTCCGGCTACCAATGCCAGTTGTCCCTGATGGCTGGGGAGGCTTCGATTGTACGCTGCTTCTTCCATCCGCAGTGGGCCCGCTCGATTTACGGAGTGTGGGAAGGGAAATCTGTCAGCCCTTACTGGCAGCTGGGTAGGCATGGCTATCGGAGCAGAAAGAACAGCTGAGCTAAAACATTCTGAAGGCAGAGCTCGTCCACCGTTCCCAAGCTTACCCTTGCTTAGCAGGCAGAGACAAGGATTTTAAAAAGATTCAGCGGCCAGCAGCAGCCCCATGGAGAAATGAGCTGTGGTCCCACTCTGACATGGGCAGCCCAGGCCGCCACTCATAGCTAACAGCCTCATGCTTCATTGGAAGGAGAAAAAAAGTGGGTATCTCATCGTCTCAGGAAACCAGGCTTAGGCCCTGAGTTGAACGCACAAACTGGCTTTGAGATTTGAATCCTGGTGGAAAGGCAAAGAAGGGAGCAGACGTGGGTGCTTTGGGAGAAGAAAGTCCTACCTCAGCCCTTCTTGAGTGGCCCTCCCTGCCTGCCCGCACATCCTTGGCGACATCCTTCTGGTCCCAAAGCTTTCCAAAACAGGGGCTCTCCTAGGGTTGGGAACTGGCAAGCATTCTTTTGGCTGCCTTCTAAGGAGGCTCCAGGCAAATGCAGTACAGTTCTGTTTAAAAGTGTTTATTGAGTTTGTTGTGTTCTAGAGGCTGTGCCAAAAGCCCTGAGGCCAAGGGCAACGAACAAGACCCAGTCCCCAAGATCCTAATACCTTGGGCAGAAGTTCATGGAGCAGGGACGTGTGTAGATGAGTGTAGGAGCGGTGAGCCGCAGAGACCAGTGGGGAAGCAGTGAATTCTGTAGGGATGACTAATGGGAAGTCGAGCTGACTGTGAGGTAGGGGCAGCGGGGAGAGTGTGGCTGTGGAGTCTGACCTGGATCCCGGGGCTGGCAACACCACTCTTAGTGGTGTGTCCTGGAGCAAACTGCTCAGTTTTCCCAGGCCCCTCTCACGGGACTGTGGTGGAGCTTCCGTGAGATTGTGCCTGGACACGGCACTCGGCAGATGTCACTACCAGGAGATCTCCCAGCAGTAGCAGCAGCATCTTCAGGACATGCGAGCTGGGCCTTGAAAGATAATAAACATGTGACCAGGCTGACCAACGTCAAGAGCAAGGGCATGAGGACATGTGGCTGTGGGGCGTGTTTTTATGAGAATGGTGTCTGGGGTGGATTGGAGATTCAAGAGAGGAGCAGGGTGATCTCAGATTAGAAGTTATTAGGGTCCAGAGAGCAGTGGCGTGGCTCTGTGTAAGGCCAAGGCCCTGGGAACAGATGCACAGAGGGATTAGAGAGGCTTTTCACATTAAACTCAGCCTAGTGTGGGGGCCAGTGTGATCAGGAGAGAGTGGGACAGCTCCCAGGTTCCAGCCCATGCTGAAACGGGCTGGGAATGGTTGACCTTTGTCCTCAGTACTCTCCGTTTCTGGTGTTTCCCTCTTGCCTGTTGGTACCTATCCAGTCCCTCTGATTGTCTCAGGCCTTGGGGACCAGAGCAGCCCAGCCATAGTCCCATAGTCCAGGGCTGGCTGAATATTGAAGCAGCCTATAGAACATAATTCCAGGGGCTGTAGGAAAACCCCAACCCCACAGCCCTGGAGAAGCTTGGGGCCCAGTGGGTGGATGGCCCTGTGCGTCAGTACTTAATTCTGGCACAAGGCAGGTGATAATGAATGAGTCCATTGAGAGGCATCATGGGGGGGGGGGGGGCAAGGATGGTCTGAGAAGAGAGCAAGCCCCATGGGTGCCTTTTACATTTTCAACTTATCCTTCCAGGAAGCCAGCTTTCCTCATCTGCAAATGAGAATAATAATGCCTAGACCTGCTGTCCCTGAGATAACACAGGCCAAGTGCTTGGTACAGTACCTGGGGCATTGTAGGTCCTTCCAGGCCATCCTCATAATAATGCTGCTGCCGCCAGGATTAAATGGGATATGACGATGTACAATGTACGTATAACACCTAGTTCAGTGCCGGGTGCCATGTAAAAGCGCTCAGTACAAGTAGAGTTCATCCTCTTCTGCCCTTACTCATCGTCACGCCCCAGGGCAGCATCTTCTTACAGTGAGTGGGGTTTGAGATGAGCCCTAACTGACACTCATGTGGCAAATAGGAACCCCCTGAAATACTCCGGCCACAGTCACTGTGCTGGGTCTGAACCCTGCTGTGACAGATGGACCACGCTGAGCGAGGCCCTCCTTCCCTTCTTCCCGCCAGCTGCACTGCCTGCTGCCTGCTGAGTAGACTTCCTGCCCTGTCCAGGGCTCTTCCTTTGGGCATTACTCAGGCTGGCCCCAGGTGTCTGGCAAGGGAAATTCTGCCTTGGGTTCATTGATCAGCACTGTAGAGAAACTCTGTATTTTAGTTATTACAAGTCAACAAATATTTAACAAGTATCTCCTTCATCTCAGGCTGTGCTCTGGGGTAGGAGAGACAAGGTTTGTTCTTAGGGCTGCACCATTTGGCTCTCCTTATTTTGGGGTCTCACTTTTGGTCCTTGTAGGTTCTCCTCAGGATAAATGTGCGACTGATGCACTCACATTTATTGAGATTGGAGAAACATCTCCCAACTCTGTAGCTCTCAATGGATGACGGGTATATTGCACCCACTCTATGCTGAGCATCTTACAGAACCCCCAAACTCTGACTTTATATGATATCATTTTCATTTTACTAACAATGACAATGAAAACCCAAAAGGGTAACTGTCCTTTAATTGTTTTAAGCCCATGGAAGAGATGAAAAAGATGGCCTAGTATTCTGTTGTTTCTTTTTCTTTGTGCATCGGAATTTCGGTGTGTCTTGGTTGCTTTGTGGGATGTTAGTTGGATATTCTGACCCGTGTCCTTCTGAACCACCCTCTTTGCTGAAATATCCTAGTCAGTAGGCTTCTGTTTCTCTGCTCAGTGCTTTGCAAATGTACCCTGAATGGACAGAGCTGAGGTGTCACGGACAGACCCTAAGGTCCTGTTTGTCCTGTTAAGCTTTCGCTTCATTTTGTTAAGTTTTTGTATACCTCCCTCTAAAAAACACAGTCCATATATATATATATATATATATATATTTTATCTTATGCATATAGATCACTGAAAAAAAAATAACCTTCCCAGTCATTTTTCCAGGGTCAGCAGCTACAGAGCGGCTCAACAGATTTATGATGGCAAGGTTAGAGGACACCAAGTTCAAGTTGAGGTGAATATGAAAAGAAACATTTGGATGAGGTTGGGAGTATTTGGCCCTGAGACAGTCAGCCCATGTTGCAAGACTCAAAAAAAAAGAAAGTTATATATGCCTGTACTCAGATCAAGATAAGAAACTCAAGTCTTGTTGAGAACTCATGATCCTCTCATGATGCTACTCTGGAGAGGTATAGCGGGAGAAACTTCAGGCGTGGGACCAGAAGACTCGACTTCATATTCCTCGCTTGGCAGCTGGGTCGTCGTCGGCAGCCGTCCGTCTCGAGAGACGATGGTGTAGCTTCTTAAGAGTCTATCTGCACCGCCGAGAATGGCTGTGCAGTCCGACTCGGGAGTGACACGGTATCTGTCTCCTCCCGTGTTGAATCGACATCTTGCGATGACGCTGAAGCTACAGAGCCTGGGCAGGGTGATATGGAGGGTCTGCTGTTGCCCATGCAGCAGACACCCCCTCTCTTCGCAGCTGAAGGGTCCAAGGGAAAGACCGAGTCAATACAGCTTGGCTTCAGGTGCGCCGCAGGAGTTGCCGGTGTTGACTACAACGTCAAACCGCCTTAGGGACTCCGGCTCCGGATTTTCTGTCAGGGTTTACTCCCTTAGCCCTTCCCCTGAAGAGGTATGCCGCAAGGCAGCGGAGGTTTTTTGGAGTCAGAGTTTTCCTTCTCTGATGTACCCTGACTGGAAGATCGAACCAGCGACACTTAGCTCTCAGGCCGACGCTCAATCCACTGAGCTAAACCAGCCAGCTGGGTGACTTTGGGGAAATTGCTCCCTTTTCTGAGCCTGTTTCCCATCTGTTAGATGGTAACCTGCTCTTAGGTGTGTGGTGAGAAAGAAAGGAGGTAGTGTTTTTAACGTGTCTGACACACACAGAATGCGAATTATTGCATCCATTTGCCTTCCTGATCCTTTATCGTACTTAGAATATTCACTAAGATGATCTCGTGCTATTTCTTACTCTTGAGTACAGTGACCAAAATGTCTGCTAGCTGGGTCAGTCAGTCTGTGTATTCGTCAGGGTTCTCTAGAGGAAAAACGTCGCAGCTCAAGGCCAAAGGCAGCCTGGAGGCAGAAGTCCCCCTCCCTTGGGGAATATTGAGGGATTTTTTTCTTCTTCAGCTGATGAATGTGGTCCACCCATTCAACCAACTGAAGAAAAAAACACCTATCAAATGATGTTTTACTTAAAGTCTACTGAATTAAATGTTAATCTCCTCTAAAAAATACCTTCAGGGCGACATCTAGACCAGTGTTTGCCCAAATATCTGGTGTCATGGCCTAGCTGCATGGACACATTAAAGTAACCATCACAGTCTGCGAGCAGGCCTCACAGTATGACCCGTGGGAATGATCATCTGTGGCCGGAGGCAGCTTACCTGCAGCCCAGGGACACAGAGCAGCACACCAGCTTGTAGAAACACCTGCGAGGGCTCTAGGCTAATGCGTCCTGGGACATGACCACAAACCAGGAACCTGTACGGGCCTTGGAAGAATCATTGCATTGCTTCCCGAATCCCCAGGGTCCCGATAAGAAATCTCCTTGAGAAATGGAGGTTTCAGCCTTTCTTCTTAATCCTCAAATAACTGCGGAAGGAGACAGATGCCCTGGCATGGACTGCTCTGGAGGGCTGATGATTTTTGAGACCCCAAGTGCAGTAAGATCTCGAGTCTGTCTCCAGAGCCTTCTAGCTATAAATCAAGCCCCATTCACTTCTTGATCTTGGGACCAGTGGGAGACAGGGGTCTGTGGGCGGCTCTGCTGCTCCGTCCAGCTCCCAGTTCCCAGAGCTCTGTGCTTGTAATCGCCCCGTCATCTGTTCTGAAATGAGAAATCGCACGTACTTGAACAGTGAAGTTGAAAGGGTGAAGTTGTCAGAAACCCGGGACAGAATAAATGTGGTGTTGCTCTGTAGGAGGAAGGCCAAAGAGAAGTCACCTCACAGTGCCTGCTAACATGGGTCCTTTGGCCTGGCCTACGGCAGTGGGTCTGCGATTCCCAGCAGCCAAACTGCTTTTGAGTCACTGTGACATGATAGGCCCTGTGCTGAGCTCTTTGCATGTAATGTCCCACTTATTCTTTATACCAGTTCTTTGAGAGAGGGAGAGAGAGGCTGTTTTCTATCCACTTTTTACATTTCAGGAGACCAAGATCAGAGAGGGTAAGTTGCTTGAACAGGTCACACAGGGAGTGACTGCACATGTTCAACGAGGCTGAATTCAAAGCCCTTGCCCCAAGAATCCTGTAGTGTGGCTTTCCACTACACCTAGACCCCACGCTCTGAATACAGATGGAGGGAAAGACCAAAAAAGGAAAAGAGAAGAGACCCTCTGGACATGGGAAGCCCTGGCTAACCCCTGTGCCAATTTAGGGCGCCATGGAAAGAGCTAAAAGATGGCATTCAGAGGGTAGGGCCCAGAGGGCTGCGTTGCAGAAGAACTTGGAAGTACTTGGGCAATACTTGTGCAAGGATCACGGAGGCCGGCTGGGGCAGCAGCCAAGGCAGATACCTTTCTTTGCCTCAAAAGCATTATTATGTGTTTCAGTTCAATTAAATGTCACAAGTCTTCACCGCAGTATTAGAAACACTTGTGTCAACATTCCCCAGGTGCCGGTGCAGAAAGTAAATGGGGGTAAACCTGGTTCCGTGGATGCTGGAAATGAAAACCAGGGAGGTGGTCCGCGGCGGGAACGTCCCGACCTGGAGCCCGTGGGCGCACGGTGATGCACTGAAGCACCTCGCCACAGCATGGCCTCCTGTCGTTAAATCTCACGGTCGTGGGCTTCCCAGCCTCCATAGATGTCGTACCTGGATGCCTCTGAGGAACTTCTACCCTCTCAGCCCCGCACCCAGTGCGAACCCAAACAAAACACACAGTTACAAGCTCAGCACCACCCAGAGACCTCAGAACCATGCATGGCAAGTTAGAGCTTTATTAATGGAGTGGCTTTTGCTTTATTCCATGGGAGTTGTTAATTAAAACCACTCAACCGCTGAGTTGGGAAACAGGGAGGGAGACCCAAATTGAGGACCACTAACCAACGGGCTCCCCTCACTCCTGTACAGGCTGATGTTGCTATTGTAGATGTTGACACACACTTGATGGTTGAATAAACCGTTCACCAGAGAGGTGTATGTGGTTCCTTGGGAACAGCTTTCATTTAATGTCCTGCCGCCAGGCCCTCCGGGTACAAAGAGCCTGCCTAGCCTGTGACCAAGTCTATGCATTGTCTCATTACATCCTCACTAACCTATGTGGCATACTGTCCATTCTCCGTGGTGGGATGCAGCGACTCCAAGCACAGTGACTGGCCCCCGGTCACGGAGCTGGTGAGTTAGGAGCCCAGACTCAGGGGGACAGGCTGACCACCAGCCATTGTGCTCCAGGGTTTTCCCTGAAGCTACGTAGACATGTCAAAAATCTAACTCCTCTTCTTTCCCCCACACCTGTTTCTCCTCCTATGTTGCCACATCCATTTCTCTCCCACAGCCGGAACCCAAAAAGAATCCCAGACTCTCCGCTGCCTCGTTCCTGGCATGCCGGCACTAAGTTTGATGGAGTCTGTCTCTTCAGTGTCTCTGCCATGTTCTCTCTAGTCTCGCTGCTCACGTTTCTCCCCAAGACGACTGTGTCCATCTCTTCATTACTTTCCTTGACTCTGATCTCAATGCCCATCCAACAGATGCACCTTGCCTTTTGGCGAGAAAAGATCGTTCTAGAGTATAACTGATTCCATTACCATCTGGCTCCACGTTGCCTTCTTGGTAAACGCTGTGTTTTAGTTTCCATGTGATTGACAGATGACTACAAAATCTAGATGCTTGACACCGCCATTCTCTTATGCTCACAGGATCTCTGCGTCAGGAGTTGGGGCAGGTACAGTGGAGGTGGCTCGTTCTGCTCTGCCTCAGCTAGAGCCTCAGCTGGGAGGCCCCCAGGGCGGAAGCCGGCTTGATAGCTGGGGGTCCATGTCATTCCAAAGCTTGTTCACTCACATAACTGACACTTGGTCAGGGTTGAATCAAAGGTAGGACACCCACGACCTCTCCCTGTGGCTTGGCTTCCAAAAACATGGAGGCCTTAGAATGGGTGGATTTCTTACCTGGGAGCTCAGAGCCCCCAAAGCCGCGCGTCAGAGTGAGCCAAGTGAGGCTGCGTTGGCTTTTATCATCTGCCCTGAGAAGTCACAGAGTGTGACTTTCACCGTGCTACAGGCCTTGTCTGTCATACTGACCACGTATCTCTTGGGCCTAGCACAGTGCATAACTCAAAGCAGGCCCTCCTTTTCATATGGGGAGCTACTGAGTGATCCGCTTGCCTAGACTCATTTCTATCACCTGCTTCATCCTCTCAATGCCCACCCCACCCCCCACTCACATCCTGGCCCTGCCACTCTGGGCCACTTACATTTTCCTTGGATAAATAACACGCTCTTATAACTCTGGGCCTTTGCACATGTCTGTTCTCTCTCTCGGTCCCTCTGCACTCGATTGCCATCCACCTGCCACAGTCCCTTAGGTATCTGCTGAAGCTAGGAAGCCTTCCCAGGCAACCTCAGCCAACTAAGGCCTCCCTCCTCTGGGTTCCCAAACACCTGGTAATACCTCCCAGATGGCTCCTCCCAGTTCTTTCAGCTCCCTCTGTTTGTATAACAGTCTCCTAGACCACGATATCCTTGAGCAGAGGGATTGTGTAATTTGACCCCTGCGTTTCTAACTCCTGCCAGACCTGCCATGTATACTTAGTAATGTGTGTAGAATGAAGGGTGACAGAGGACAGTAGTCATTCACAGTGATAATGGCAGCCAGTGTTGGTCAAGTGCTTTTCACATGGCAGGTACCTTCATGTGTTATCTCATTGAATTCTTAGAGAAGCTCTAGGAGGCCTGTAACATGTTATCATCCCCATTCCACAGATGTGGAAACTGAGGATGGGAGAAGTCACTTGTCTAAGATCAGACAGCTAGACTATAAGGTGCAGCCAGTTTTGGGAGACTTAAAGGACTCAGCAGTTGAGATCCCCTTGGGTGCCGCCACCTGCTGGGTTTTAGGCTCTGAGACCCAAGGATGTAACTGGATTCTAGAGAGCCCTCTAAATCCTAACCTTTAACTGGGTTAATAGAATAACAATGTGGGAAGCAAGAGAGTATCTGCAAGTTAGACAAAGGCTGTTTTGTTCTCGGTGCCAGGGTTTAGGGGTTCAACAGCAGCCAGAGGTTTGTTTAGGGAAAAGTAACAAGGAAGGTGAAGGGGTCACAGTGTAATAGAAATGTCTGTAGAAGGTAGATCTACTTGGTGTGAAAAGTTCTTAGACGAGCATAGGTTCCAGAGGACCAAACTTGAACCGCAGGTGGAAGTTACTTAATTTTTTTTATTTCCTAAACACGGCGGTGACCATTAATCAGGGTAAGGAAAAAATATGCCGAAAAGTAGACCTGTCCAAAGCAGGGTGGGGTTTTTTTGCAAGGACATGAACCTCCTGTTCCTGAGAGTAATCAAGCAGAACCTGAGAAACCAGGTGTCCCATGTTGCAGAAGGGATTTCTGCCTGAGGTGCGAGGCTGAGGCACCTTTAATAGTTAATTCTCCTGGTCTGACATTCAGGGTGTCCAGGTTCCTGTAGGAATCCCCGAGGCTCAGATACAGACGGATCAGAGCTGGGTGTCATGCTCAGGAATAAGGTCTCTTTGACAAGCCAGATTTTTCACAGATCACGCCAATCTCGGGGTGGTAGCAGGGCACCAAAGCTTTTCCTCCTGAAAATTTTCTCACCCACGTCCCCTTTTAATAAACACAAAAATCGTGCCACCCCCTTCCCTGCTGCAGGTTCCGATCTGGAACACACGGGTGTGAAGGCAAGTGGGCTGTGGCTGTTAAGAGCCACTGTGAGCTCAGGGTCTGCACACCAGGCAAGCTGTTGGTGAACGTTACACTCTACTGGTTGTATAATGCAAATGATAGTTACTTGAAGTATAAAAATGTTACAGTATTGAATACACTCACTCTAACTGGACAAGGTCTAGAAATTCAGCTTGGCCCGAGCCTCGTTTGAATGGCGACTTCAGCTGACCTGTATCCCATTCTTGCGAAAGCAGAAGCATTTGAACAAGTTGACAAGTGAGAATTAGAAAGTCAGGGACCCTGTTCTTTTGTCTGTGAACACCAAACAGCTGTTCTGACTGCAGCTCCTACTGCACTGATAGAAGGTAATTGCATGAGTATCCTGTAGGCAACCAACTTCTTGATTCCTGCTCTGGAGTTCATTGGCCTGTGTTCCGGCTCCCTGTTCGCTTGCCCTTCCTGCCAGCACACTGCAGCTGCCGCTCCCAGATGACACCGCCCTGTGCCACAAGTTAACCGATATGCCTGGGTGCTTGGCTACTTGGCTTCTGGGCGTCTCATGCCCAAGTCACCTTCAGAGCTATAGCAGCCGCCTTGCTACGGTCAGGGACACAGTCAACAACACAGTCTGCGCTGCACCCGACCCTCTTTCAGAAACGCCTGCAGCACCATCCAGGCCCCTACATGTTGAAATTCTAGGAGGAAACAGTCTTTGCCTTTCAGATGGAACTCCCTGCTCTACTGGTTTCACTTTTTACTCCTTTTTACAAAGTCATGGACAATGGGGAATGTAGCCATGGGGCAGCAAGACAGCCTTCAGCTCAGGTTCAATGGCTCCCTACCTGTTGGCTTGGCTCCAGCCATACTGTCCTCCCCTGAATGGGACCTATGCCTTCTCCCTCCAAGCCCTTTCTTACCAGCTTCCTGGAAGGCCCCTATCTTCCTAGATGTCTTTTTTTGGAGCCTTTAGTAAAATAGTAATACTATTTGATTTTTATCTAAATAGATGCACGGATGGCTCATATCTCTTTGTATTCCCCAAATGCTGAATACATACAGTTTACCTAAAAGCAACTTGATTCTTGGTTATTATTTTTCCATTTAGTGCACCAAGGACATTTATTAGGCACTTATCTCAAGAGTTCTGGGCACAGTTCTAGGGACCAGGGATAGTGAAGCTAAAATATTGGAATAATAATAATAATAATAGTAATAATAATCTGACCTTTTTTACTTTAACTTGTTGATTGAGAAGGCCGGACCACGGGGAGATAGATAAGCAAACAGTTATGATAAAATGTAAAATAAGGGAGCCAAGCTTCAACCTTATCATAAAAGACAGATTTATTGAACTCAGTAAATTTATTGAAC
The DNA here is from genome assembly GCF_987537825.1 of Furipterus horrens. Classification (NCBI taxonomy): domain Eukaryota; kingdom Metazoa; phylum Chordata; class Mammalia; order Chiroptera; family Furipteridae; genus Furipterus; species Furipterus horrens. The sequence continues at coordinate 31,063,632 of NW_028327172.1, read as the reverse complement.
CCCAAAACATATTAAAATGAAAATACATCAGTGGCTACTTCTTGGTTGTGTTTCCTTGAGCAAATCACCTGAGTCTCAGTTCTGCACCTGAAAAATTATTAGGCCAAGTAATCTTTAAATCTTGCCCTACCTCGAGATCTAATTAATTCTCTATACTTCCCTGAGACTATGTATAATTAGTATTTTTCTTACTGCTCAGCTGCCTATAAGGTGAAGTTCTAGAGGTACAACTTTCTCAGTGTGGTGTCCTAAGGAGGAGGAGGGCACCCTGCCCTTGGATAGTAAGACACGGGATGAGGCAGAGTGCGGGGAGTGAGGACGCAGCTCATCACTGAGGAGATGAGCGTGGTGTTTTAGTCACTGCAGAGCACAGCGTGTGTTTTCTGGAGTTTGTACCCACAGGCCCTTCTTAGAGTAGAATACACTGTTACCGGTCTTCTCAGAAAAGGGCATTTGGCTGCGGCTCACGCGGGAGGGACTGGGGCATGACTTAGGATATGCCCCGCTGGAGGCTGAGTTGCCTTTTCTCTTTTCCAGTGGCCCGTGGTTTGCATAAGGTGCCGTTTCACTTTAGGATTTTGTTTTGTTTTTTAAGAATTTCTATCATGGCCAGTGCAGCTTCTCTCTTGGGGTCAGGGGGAGGTGGAACCCCAAAGGAGCAACCATGAGGTTCCCCGTCGGGCTCAGGTCACGGAAGGGCCTCATCTGCACTTTCTCAGCTACAGTCTGTTCCCGTCATGGGAATACATCCTGTGTCACTTCTGTGGGTGCACAACACATTTTTGGATAGTCTCTCTTCGTGTGGAGGCCTGGTGCTTAAGTAGTTCCAAATCGGAACTGCAGGAGAAAAATGGTTGGTTTCCATCCTCATGAATTTTAAGTCAATTTTTTTCAAACTTAAAAAAAGTTTTTTAGCCCTCGCCTGGTTGCTCAGCACCAAAAGGTTGCGGGTTCAATCTCTAGGGGGCACATACAGGAGACAACAGATTGAAGTCTCTCTTTCACATTGAAGTTTCCCTCTCTTCTCTGTCTCTCTCTCCCCTCCCTCCCAGCTCTTCCTCGCTCTCTTTAAAAGTGAATAAACATTTTTGAGTAAGGATTAATAAAATCTCATACCCCTTTCTGCTTAACGTAAAGACATCACACTTTGAATTGGGTGGGTGGGTGGGGGGTGTGTGGCAAGGGTAAGAATAGGTGTGACTTTTGAGAATTACTGTGCCTTTAGTAGTTCCATACCAATCAAAATTTGGTCTGACTTTACGTATACAGTACATTATTTAAAAACCACTGGGCCTTTTTATCTGTTGGTTTAAAGTGGTACCTTTATAACATCAAATGTGCTTGTTCAAACTCCTCCTCCACCCCAGAAAAGGGCCCACTCCCACTGAGAGCGAGGGCTCCCCACAACCTGGGTTGTGTTTCTGAAGGGGACCCAGGGCACGTGAACATGTGGAGAAGTGAACAGGGTCAGCTGTGATGTTTGCTGGATTTAGTGGCAGTGAGCATCCTATGGTCACCTAATTTTGCTTAATCCCTATGCTTGAAGGCCAGAGGGAGTGTGTGTGTGTGATTTCTTTGTATTGGTAGTACATTTATTGAATCTCATTTTGAATGAGTGTCCAGAAAAATAATTTTCTTAATTGAAATGTTACCTGGTAGAAATTTAACATCTAAGACCACACAATGAATTCATTGTACACTTGAGATCCTTTGCGTTGGCACATGCATGTCTGTGTGAACTCTCGTTTTCTTGTCCCAACCCAAGGGGCACCTTCTCATCTTTCAAGATGCTACTTGAGGGTTCATTCATCTGAGAAGTCCTTTCTGGCCCCCTGACTGCTCTGGCCCTTGCTGAACTCCATGCAAACACCTACAGGTCTACCCCCCGACTTCCAGACCCTGAGCCCCCATCAAGGTCAAGGACTTAGTCTGATTCTCATTCCCAGCACACAAGTCAGTGCCTGCCTCACACTAGAGGCTACATACATGTTTATTGAGCAGATGACACCACCTCCAAACATGCACCATCTCTAGGGCAACAGTCTGCCTATGACTAGTGCAGCCCCTCAGCTGCTTCCAGGAATCTGTGCTGAGGTTGGGTGATTCCCAAGTCCTGCTTTATACCCCAGTGTGCACAAGGGGTTAGTCACCTTCTTGCTCCACAGGTCTCAGTACACCTTGACGCTTCCTTCAGCTGCAGTCTAGGTAAGACAAGGTGAAACTTGCGGGAACGTAGACCAAAGCACCAGCTGGCTTCTCCCCAGTTTGAGGGTGACTACATTTGTTACCTGGGGGTGTCTGCATGAAACCAGACAAGAAAGAGACACTGGACGTCTGATTCCCACCCCTGGGTTACTAGTCATCCTTGAAAGGGAACACGCAACCCTGAATACCATCACAGTTTCCGCTGACCTAATGGAGACGTGCCTTGTGCCTTAGAGCCCTCTGGGGGCTGGGGAGGCGTGTCAGAAGTCACAGGAATGATAAGGTGTAGCACCGTCCAGAAGACTGGTGAGCACGTCTCAGTGCCTCAGAAGTGCCTGGGAGGAAGGATTCTGTTGACAAAGCAGAAGGCTCTTGGGGATGTTGGCATCTCCCTGTGACGTCCCTGAGGAGCCACCCCTGCATTGCCCACGGCCCTCTGTGCTCAGCACGCCTGGCACTGCTCACTCCTGTCCCTCTCAGTCTGGACTTCCACAGCTGTACTGCCCGGAGGCCTGTCAGTGTGTGTGTCCAGAACCGTGAGTTAATGGATATTTTGGAAAAATCTTGGTGTCCTAACAACTGTTATCAAGCCTTAATCTGAGATGGAGGGGCCGTCAGGGATCAGGTACTGTTACCATGCCTGTTACCTCCTTAATGAAGAGGCCGAGACTAGTCATTGTGAGGATCTGGGATGTAAATGACCATTGCACTGTGGGCACATGATGGTGACTGTGGGGCACTTAGGGAAACTGAGGCCAGTCTGGCTCCCAGTTCCTCCAGGTCTCAAGATTTAAGGCAGCATTTCTGGCAGCTTGATCCTCACTCCCTGCAAGAAATTACTTGCATGTCTGTTAAAAATGCAGGTTTGGGGGAAGGGAAGAATAGGGCAAGAAGGACACTTTTAGGGTAAATAAAACTGTATGATACCATGATGGTGGATACATGACGTATGCCTTTGCCAAAACCCATAGAGCTGGACAACACAGAATCAGCCCTAATGTAAACTATGGACTTTGGTTGATAATAACTTATGAATGTTATTAATATTATTAATATTACTAATAATTAACATTAGTTATTAGTACCAAATAATTGTCAAATAATAATGTATCAATACGAGTTCATCAGTTTTAAGAAATGTGTCACACTAATGCAAGATGTTACCAATAGGGGAAACCGGCGGTAGGAGAGAGGAAATAAATGGGAACTCTACTTTCTGTGCAATTTGTCTGTAAACCTCAAAATGTTCTAGAAAAATAAGGTCTGCTTCAAAATCCAGGGTTTGGGCCTCCCTAATGACATTCTGTCTCTGTGGAGCTGGGGCTTTGAAATGTGCCGTTTTTTTCTCAGGTTCCCCAGATGACTCAGGTGGATTCTCGAGGGTTGAGAATTCCTGGATATCAGTCAATCTCCTTTCACCATCTGTTTCATTCCAAGAAGGAGCTTAAAGGGGCTTTGTCTTGAGAACTGTCTGCTGTGTGTTAGAATGTGTTTCATCTTTCAGTAGGTGGACAAAAAGCTTCCTGCTAGTGCGAGAAATGCTTGCTGCAATACCACACTGACAGTTGAACCACAATAAAGGGGATCCAGGCCAGACCAAATTCCAGACACGGGGACTGTCGAATTTCCAAAGCGTGCAGTCTTCCTCAAGAAGGCTGCCCTGCCAACTCCCATTTCAAACAAGCATAGTTATGGATTATTATGAAAATTGTACATGTGTGTATTGATTTAAGTAGGAGTGATAAGTCCACTCTTGTTATAATCCCCAGCTCTGTAGGACTATGTATTTTATTAGCAAAACTGTGGATTTTTTTTTTTTTTATTAAAACGCTTTTGGAATTGATACGTGCATAGATCCTTAGGTATGCTAAACCAAAATGCTGTGGAAATTAGTGCCACGTGGAATTTTGTTAAACTGGTGAAAATTCACCTGGTATTTTTATGAAAGACAAGGGAGGCTTGGCAGCATGTTTTACTGCCACACAAGAATTTCCCCCCTTGCTTGATCCCTCCTATGCTAGGAGTTTCATGAGGGTAAACCCAAACCCAAAGCAATGGTGAGGGTGAGCCTGTGTGCTAAAATTCAGGGTGGCATGTGGGTTATAGCAATGCCACGTGCCACGGCTGAGTCACCTCAGAGCGAACGCAACCAAGAGTCTGGGTATGTGGAAACTTGAATATGTCCAAAGAAGCAGCTCCGCCAGGATCCCTTTCTGCCCTGACTCAGGAGAGGGATCGCTAATGTGGGGTCTGGGGAGGGGATCTCTGACCGACTCAGACCAGATCCACGTTTTGCACAATATGTGAGATGGGGTCTGTAGCTTTCGGCAGCTTCTCAAAAGGGTGTATAACTTAAGAAGGTTTGGGAATTTCTGCGTTAGATAGTGGTCTCTAAATGGTTTTGGCTGTATAAAAAAAGAGCCTGTGTTGGTTTTTTTAAATATATGTGTGCCATGTTACTGAAATATTATGTAAACTATAACATTAAAAGGGACATGATAAGAAATAAATCCACATAGAAGCACTTTAGTTTTCAGCCCTGTGAGCCATCTTCTGCTCCCCACTACAGAGATCAGCGCTTCCCACTCCCTAATGTACATCAGAACCACCTGGCATCTTGTTGCATGGCAGCGTCTGATTCAGGACATCTGGGATACTGCAGTTCTAAAAGGTTGCCAGGTGATGCTCAAGCTGCTGGTCCACTGCCCAGATTTTGAGTGGCAGGTAAAGGCACATGTTGAATTTTGTGCCTTTGCCACACTTTAGGAAATAAAGTCCGTGACACAGTCCCTCCCCAACCCCCACCCCAGTGAGGCTAAAAGGAGACCCCCGAGACCCTTTGACTCTTCCTTTGCTCAGGCTTGCCTTTTCCTTCTGCTGCCTCTGTCCCCATGGCCTGCCAGAGCTGAGCGCTTGTCTGACTAGCTTAGCAACGTCTGTGTAGTGCTCCCCAGAGAGGCATGCTCTGGTGACCGGGCTGGCGAGAGTTGGCTCCAGACCTCCTGAGCCCGGTTCACTTCTGCAGCAGGCTTGACTTCCTGCCACACCAGGATCAGAGGACTCAGCTGGCTTTTCCCAGTCATCTGGTCGCTTCACAGCCGGACTCAGTGAGATGGAAGTGAAATGCAGACAAGCCAGGGGAGGGGCTGCTCTCCCTTGAGCTGTGGGTAGTCCCAGTTGGTGGCTGGCTCGTGGCCCCTGGAAGAACTTTCCTGCAGTGATATACATTGGCCGTGGGCCTGTTCTGTGCTCCGAGCTGAGGGCCTCAGGTGGCTGCACCAGGCTTGAGCACACTTAAGGGAAGAGTCTGCTAGAGATGAAAAGTGAACTCCCATATACGCCTAAAAAGAGGAAGATACCAGCTTGGGGATGAGCCAATAGTGCCGACAGGTGCCCCAACTCCTCATCAAGTCGGAAGGTAGGGAACGGGTTGGGTTCTTTAAATCCTAAGCTCTCTGCCCCTGCAGGCAGAGTCCCCACAGACATGAAGAACAATAAAATGTTTCTTGATTATTTGTGTTGTCTAGTCTGAATTAGTATAGTTACAGTCTTGTTATTACCTGTAAATATTTTTCAAACCTTACACTTTTTCTGCAAAAGCTGTGTTGGTTTTGTTTCATCGTGTATGAGTTTGGGGTGACCCATCATAGAGAAGCAGCAGTACCGTGTTCTTTGATTACAAATCACCTTTATTTCACTTAAAAATATTAAGTATATCCTGGCAGTAGGGTATTGAAATCACTCTGTAATATGTGTCTGTTCTTGTCACTTGAGGTAAAGGCGGTAGGAAGTGGTAAATGAAATTATACCATATTTGCCTCAGGCTTTGTGCCTAAAAGCTTTGAGGGTTTTCTGAGTGTTTCCTTAGTAAAATTTTAAGTGTTTGTCTAAACTTTAGTGCTGCAGTTTTATAATTAGCATTAAAAAATTAAACCTAGTTATTTCTAATCATCTTTTGCATTTCAAATGTATTCTCTTCTACCATGAAGTCAACCATAGCAGCTCTTTTTCATCATAAAGACCATCTTTCTTCACAAAGACTCAGGCGGCTTTGTCAGACTAGCTTGTCCATTTGTCCTTCTGTGGCCCAGATTTTGAGTGACAGGTAGAGGGCGAGGCATGTGTTGAGTTTTGTGCCTTTGCCACACTTAACTTTAGGAAATAAAGAGTGAAGTTTACTCATCTGACTTCTACGAGACCCTAAACCGAAGGGGTACTTTGACAGGTTTGTCCAGAAACTCAGTTTACATGCTGAGAAACTGAGAATAAAGGCCGCGCGGGGTTGTAACGGAGCAGACGAGCACTCTGAAAGCCCGTGTTGTTTGGGGGCCGGGGTGCTGGCGAGACGCTCAACTTAAAGGGCTTTTCATCAGCCCCCATCGGGTCTTTTAAGTTTGTGCAACAAAGTGCACGTTGATATATATGGTCATTCTTTTCTATTGATGTTGGCAAGGGAAATTTACTATATTTCATTCATTCCGTTTTTTCTTCACAATGTTCACATTTAAACCAAAAGTGTGTCCAGAAAACATAGACAGGCTGACATGTCTTTAAAGCAAAGTATTCGTTTAGGCTTGATTTTTTCCCCCCCTTTTCCCCTGTTTGTACTGCTTTCATTTCTTGTATCAGAGGGTTAAAAAAATTGTTTTTAATGTCATGTTCTATTAGAAGTGCACGGATAGATCAGGTAAGTACATATTTCTCTCCTTTCCCATCCCCTCTCAGCTCCCCCAGTTCCTCATGGAAGAAGGAAGGTGGTTTCTTTTGAGATTAGTGAAGGTCAGTTTGTGCAGGCCATGAACCTTGTCCGTCCTTCTAAAGGTGACTCACAAGGCCAGTTCCCCGTTGTTGCCTTATTACGTTTAAAGAAGAGCAGAGATCTACTGACTAAATGTTGGGCTCAAATCTAGGATACATATTTGTTCTAACAGGCCCTGTTAGAGGCCAGAACTTTTTCCTAGCTAGTGTCAGTTACGTGGGATGCACCTACTTTGCTAAGAAACTCCTTGTACTAGGCACGTCTGGAGGGATGGTGAGGTCTCCCCTGCAAGTCTGGTCATTCCCCAGAGGCCTGGGATGACTCAGAGAGGATTCCGATAAATCTGTAGAAGGAAATATCCATGAGAAGACACTCACCAAAAATAGAGTAATGAATGATAGAAGTATGGAAAAGTCAGTGTTCTCTGTGGAACAGAAGCCAGGGCCGGCTACCCATTTGCTTCCCAGGTTTGCAGGCCAAGCTCTCAACCCCACCTGGTGTCCCGGCCCTTCCTGACTGTGCCCCAGTCCTCATGCTGCCCAGCTCCTTTTTTTGCTCGTGATGTTCCAACAACCGTTAACTACTCATCCTTCTCTTAACTTACCCTCCTCTTCATGCCTCTTGGCTGTTGTTCATGTTATCTGTGTCCCTGGATGGATTCTCGTCTGGCTGGCATACCCCTGTGCACCCTTCCAGGACCAGCTTAAACAGGGCTCCCCTGGGACGCCGGCCCCCAAGTGCTCGGAGCCTGTCATGCATCCATCTGTAAGACTGCTCTGCATGTAGGAGTCGAGTTCTCTGTGTGGTGTCTATGGTTGAGTCCCTTCTGGGCTTTGAGCTCTGCTAGAGCAGGGCAGGAACTATGTCTTTCTGTCTCTGTTCCTGACACAGAGGCTGGTATTTGTGGAACTGAAAGGGGAGAAGGATATGCTGTTATCATACCGTGATAAAGTATTCCCAGTGTGCCAGGCACTGGGCTTTATATGTACCATCGTGTTTACCCCATCACAGCCCTGTGAGGTTCATCTGTAGTTTCACCTATCTTGCAAGATGTAGAAACTGAAACTCAAAGAAAATACACCCGAAAAATGACAAAGCTGAGATCGGAACCCGCCTACCTGCACTGTGTTCTTGACCCCACTTTCATTTTCCTCATCTGAAAAATAAAGATAATAAATACACTTGATAGGATTCTTTTGAAGCTTATATGAAGCACTTTGCACAGTACCCAGCAAGCATCAACAACACTTAGCTCTTGATAATAATGACGTGCATGAGGTTGCTTTGTTAGCAAGGGGCAGAGGAGGTTTTGAACTCAGGTCTGTCTGACAGCAGAGCCCTCTTTCTAACTCTGTTGCTTGTGGGCCACCCCAGGGTGCCTCAGCTTCTAATAGCAAAGAAAATACCCCACAGACAAAAAGTTCCCAAAGATGGGGTATGGCCATCATTCCCCAGCCTCCCTGAGCCTTCAGGAACAAAAGGCATTTTAACTGCTGGACGAGGGCTGGTGTTTCAGATGAAGACGGCAGTGACTGCCTCACCTGTAAACAGTGCTTTCTTAGGGGATGAACTTGATTACGCCAGTCTCTATTACGTATTCGGGAGCCAATTTCTATACAAACTTGGCTGAACAAAAAAAAAAGTGTATCTTTTATGGAGGCTAGAGGAGTTATTAAATATATGTATACAGAGCTTTTCTGTAAATTGGACTATTGTAATCAGTGGGTAATAAGTTAGAGATAAATATGTCAAATTAGATTCTTGAGTATGAGGCTGGGTCTAGTGACAACTATCTGTAGTGCTCTGCTTTCTGCTAATGAGAGAACATACAATAGAATTTGTTTTGAAGAATATTATTAAAAATATATGATTGAATGTGATTTTACAAACCTCTGAGAGAAGATGTAAATACCCCATTTTCCTCATCCACTCTCTCTTTCTCTCTCTCTATTCATTCAGCTCCCTGGCTTTCAGGTGCATTGAGAAGGCAGAGGATCTGGATTTAGCCTTGCCTTTCCCTTCCACTCTGTCTGAACAAAATCAGAGTTTCTAGCATCAGTTGACAAGCCATGTGGTCACATCCAGTCTCATCCCTCCAGGGCCCTCCCGCTTTCCTTGGTGGCCGTTTTTTCAACAAAACTGCATTGTACACAGGGGTTCCCAGGCTGCGCTGCAGCACGACTCACTGTTCCATCTCTGGAATGTCAAGCAAACTCTGCACTCTTTGGCCTTCACAGAAAGCCGTGGTGTGTATGCGTGGACCTCGTCTGCATGCCTGAGTGCATGTAATTGCCCAACTGTGAATGCTGTTTCACCAGCAATAAAAATCCAGCAGGGAAAATGAATGCTAAAATTAGTTTGTTTGTCCTTTGACAGGATCTCCCCAGTTGAAAATTTTTTGTTTATCACTATGCCCTCAAGGACCTGACTAAAATCTTGCTTAATGGTGCAAGGTTGTGTTTTGAAGAGCTTTCACTGAATTGTCCTTGAAAGGACATTTGTTCTAGAAAGTTGCGCCTCTGGCAAAGTCACTGTGTTTGGGCAGTAGGTGGTTTTTCTGTAGGTGCTAGTTGTAGGGTGTCGGCATGTAGCCCACCGCTAGACCTCAAGTGACTACGTCTGTTGGATGGGCAGGTAGATGGGTGGACGGACAGATGGGTAGACTGACAGGTAGTTTCATTTGCCTTGTCATATGTCTTAGAGTCAAGTTTGCTGATATTTAGGAGGAAGGAAAACCGGAAACTGCTGTCTTGCCAAAGAAGTTTTTGCTAAATCCCACCCCATGACTGTGTCTCTGGGCCTCACTCATGCCACAAGAACAGTAGTTAGTAAGCACTTAGAATGTGCGAGGCACATGGGATATAGATTTGAACAAAATAAAAATAGCCCCTGCCTTCAAGGCGGTCACTGCCTTATGTGGGAAAGCCAAGCACTAAAAAGGAATCACACCAAGAATTATTTAATTATAGCTGTGTCATCACTTTTTTAAAATGGAGATGAAATGTTATATACCATAAAATTCACCATTTAAAATACAAAATTCAGTGGCATTTATGTATTTAGGCTTGAGCAACCAACCTTTGTTTCTGACTCTTCTAGAGTCTGGGAAGTTTAAAATCAAGGCGCCTGAAGATTGGATTCTTGGTAAGGGCCCCTTCCTGGTTTGCAGACAGCTACCTTTTTGCTACCTCCTCACATGATGGAGAGAGAGAGCTCTAGTCTTCTTCTCATTTTATAGGGACACTAACCCCATTAGGGGGTCTCTACCCTCATAACATAATTTAAACCCAATTACTTTCAAAGACCCCACCTCCAAATACTATCACATTGGGGATGAGGGATTTAACATCTGGATTTGGGGAGCACACAAAACATTTAGGCCATATTATTTTTCTTATGTCTCTTTTTTAAGATTTTTATTTCTTTATTTATTTTTAGAGAGGGAAGGAAGGGAGAAAAAGAGGCAGAGAAAGATCAGTGTGTGGTTGCCTCTCTCATGCCCTGAACCAGGAACCTGGCCCACAACCTAGGGATGTCCTCTGACTGGGAATCAAACCAGTGACCCCTTGGTTCACAGGCCAGTGCTCAATCCACTGAGCCACACCAGCCAGGGCTCTTATGTCTTTTTTAAAAGTGAGAAAACTTCCCCAGAATCAGACTTGACTTCACTAGCCAAATTTAGATCATATAACCCATTTCTAAGCTAGTCAGTGGTAAGAGGTATCGAAGTCCTACAGTTGGCTTGGACTAGTCAGGATTCATGGCCCTCTGACCCTCCCAGAAAAGAACAAAATTGGGATTCTGTTATCTAGGGAGGAGAGTGGACTGGGAAGCCAATTTCAGTGGATTTTAGTATATTCACAGAGTACGTTCTGTTTTCACAGCGGTACTATGGAATGAAAAATTCAGTCTTTGCTGCTGCTGCTGCTGCTTGGTTGCCATAACCACAATCTACTGGTTTGACTGCCCCCAACAGTTTCCATTACGTTGGCATTGCGTCGTCTGTGGTCATTTAATGGCATAACTGGGGGAGAAGGGGGAGACATCAGAGAAGTTCAGTTCAGACGTGTTCTCCTGGAAGCTGCTCTAAGGGGAAGCTGCTCTAAGGGGCAGTTCTTTGGACCCATACTGGAAGCCCCTTCTCACGCAGGATGGCTCCAGTAAGAACTTTCTTCTCTGCCCCTAATTTTAACTTCCTGGTCCTGGGTAACCTCCACAGCGTCCTACAGTTCCATTTTTCTAAGAATATATCTATCCCAAGAAGTTCCCAAATAAGGGGGGGGGGGCAGAATTTAAGGATTGGAAACAGTATCTACGCCTTATATTCTAAAGCTAAAATTTTAAATGTTGTGAAACATTTCATGATGTTGCTCAGCTGCCGGTTTCAGGGAAAATAAACTGCTCATGAGTCTTCTTATTTGACTTGAAATGTAAAGCACTTACATTTTCAGACACCTTGCCAGTCTTTCTCATGGGGCCCATGTAGGAATTACAGGGATCTGAGTTTGGTTTCTTGCTCTGCCCAGGTTTTGCTTTGCCCTTCTGTTCTCCTCTGAAGAGAGAGGTGGTAATAGCCTGGCGGTCTCCTTGATGGGGGGTTGTGAAGGAGCCAAGGTTGAGAGGTAAAACTGCTTTGGGCCTGAACTACCTCCTACTCATGGCTAAGATCTCAGGAAATGGTCTGGTCTGTGGACAGTCAGTCACCTATACAGAACGTTCCAGGGGTCACCCCCCCTTCCCTGGACAACATTGATGTCCATCAGAAGGTAGTTTTGTGGCATTACCGAGACATCTGGAAAGCAGCAAATTAGCGTTTGTGTCATTCAGAGAGTTTTGTGACAGCCACCTGAACGCATCCGTATCAAAGGTGAAAGGCACCATTATGGGTACTTCCAGATGATGACAACCCTAATGATGTCTTTCATTTATATGGTCCAGTGCAAACTGCAGAGCACTTCACATGCCTTATCTCCCTAATTCTCCTGTCTGCCCTGTGATGTAGGAAGGCTGTGATATTCCCGTAGTCTAAATGAAAAACCCAGAGACGTGACTTGCCTGTGATAGCAAAGGTGGCTCTTTGATCCTCTGTCTTTTCCTTCTGCCTCTTAAAAGCTTGCCTGCATCTTCCACTGCCCTGTTTTGTAACGTTTTCCCCTTGATTTCCTTATGACTTGCCTGTTTCATTCACGTAGGTAAAAACCTGCTTGTGTAATTTTTGACGTTAAAAAGAATAGCATGAATACATTTCATAGTTAATTTTATTCACCAGCTCCCTTCTGCTTCATAGAGTCCTGTGAGTTGGGTTAACTAAGCTGAGTTCTCTTTTTGCTACCAAGCTGGTGATCCTTTGGGTTGAATCAGCTACAGAGTTTGTCCTAGGCTGTGGTCAGTGACAGAGCCTTGGGCAAGCCTCAGTGCCTTCCCCTTAGAGCACAGGATGGCCAGACAGGGCTTCTGGATGTGAACAAGAAGACTATACAGGACTGGCTTTGACCCTACCTTTGTATCCTCTTCTTTTAAAGGTACATGACCGATGGCGGACTTGGCCTCTATACCCGTCGCCTGAACCGGCTCCCTGATGGGATGGCCGTAGTGCGCGAGACCCTGCAAAGAAACACCTCCCTGGGCCTCGGAGACGCTGACAGGTACGCTTGCTCCACTGGGTTTGGCCAGGGTCAGAGGTCATTTCACAGTGACCTGAGGTATGAGGGTGGTGGTATTTAGAGTGGATGGATGGGTGCTGCTTTAACCACGCAGAGGTTGGGAGGCCCTAAAGCCGTGCCTGGGGCTGGCAGCTGGCACAGCAGGAAGGGAGGGCTGCTGATGGGTTCCTGAGTCCTGCTCAGGCTGGGGTGGTGCCTCTGAGAGCAAGAACACAGGGAGTTCAGGCTTGAGTAGTTTTGCTGTTGTTTTGACTGTTGCTATGCATCTTTGTCAGTTCAGCAGGCCGTGGGGATCTGCTGTACTTCCCTTATTAGGCAGCTTTCTAGGTATTGCACCTTGGAAGAGTCCCTGGTGATACTCAGAAGGTCCATGTGCAGATGGGAGCTCTCCTGGCCTTGGCTGAGCAGGTGTCCCTATCCATCTCTCCTGCTGCCCAGTAATAGAGGCAAGGCTTAGGCATGTAGGTTATAGGGCTGAGCAGTTGACGTTAGAGGGCTTGACCAATCTTCATTGCTGCTGCCATCAAAGATGAAAAGAGCTTCAGAAAGGACTACAATAAAGAAAGAAGAATGTTTTGCATTCAAGTTTCTAGTCCTTACTCCGACACAGGCTGATTCTATGACTGTGAACAATCTCTTAAAGAAGAGCTTTGGGCTGTCATTACTTCCAGGATCCCTTCAAGCTCTGATGTGCTGTATTTTTAGAGTTCAATGCCCTGTAGTGATCTGCCTGTTGAAGGATTTTCCTGGAATACTGGATTGACCTCTTTCCATATCTGGGTTTGTGCGACGCAACATGGAATTTAGATGTGAGGGGTTTGCAATCACTGTACTCTTTGGCGGAACTAAATCTCATGTGTTAGAAAGCCAAATGCTGGCAGCCACATCAGTCCAGGCCATACTGTTCCCAAGGAGGTCGGTAAGTTCCATCGTTCTCTGGCTTCAGAGAAGCGGAGCAGCTTACTACAGAGACAGACGCTGAAGCTACTCCCAGAAGTGAAATCTTCTCAATCTCTCGAGGAGGGCTGAGAAGCTTGGGCTGATGTAGAAAGCACTGAATTAGTTATCAGGAACTTGGGATCTGGCCCGGGCTCTGCCACTGACTTGAATACGTCCTTCTCAGAGTCCCCCTCTGTCCAGTGCAGTGATTTATGCCAGAGATGACAAAAGGCTTTCCACTGCAGGGCCAGCTCAAATCAGTTTCGTTCCTGTAACTCATTTAAGTATTGGTGTGAAGATTCACAGAAAGATGAACCATTTGAGAACTCTTTCTAAAGCGAAAGCTCTCTATAACTAAAATATTCAGAGGAAATATTATAAGGGGTAAAAAAATCAGTGTGGTAGCAGCCTCTCTGGAGATTTCACAATGTTGACAAATTATTTTGCTTGTTTGTGTTCTCCTGTAAACATGTAGTTGGTTAGTGAATCTATGAGCATGAAGTGCCGGTCTTACAAGGATCATTTCCCCTCGTAGCAAAAGAAGAATCCGTGCTAGGCAGTTTAATTTAATGCTTTATTGCAGAGTTAATGGAATCCTTACAGATCACAGCTGAGCTTGTTTCTGCTTTTGGAGCGGGAGGAATTGGAGGGGGGCTGGAAAGAAGACAGTACTTGTTATGTTTTTCTAGATCAGCCCATATACTGGGATCAAACAGACAGCAGGGTCTTCTGGGTCTCCCCGGCCTGTTCTGCTCAGGTGTGATCATGTAAGAATGAATGGATAACTGACCAACTTTTAAAGAAAGAATCTGGGTGGCGTTTAAAAAAATAAGATTTAATAATGCTTATAAATTTACTATTTTATGTAAGTTCTGACCTGTAGGCAGTGAGATATTTTGCATTATTCTGGAATGATTTAAATTCCTTCAATCTCCAAAAGTATTGTAACCAGGACAAATGAATGTTTCGTCTTTGGCTAAGTTGAAATAGTATTTGATTTGTTTCTTTATCTTCATGTAGCTCTCTTCCCCAAACTGTATTCAAGTGGGAGGCTCACCTTCGTAGTACATATAGGAAATAATTTTAGATGGTAGACAAGGAAATATTTCTGTTTAACAATTACATTATAGCCCTGGCCAGGTAGCTAAGTTGGTTGGAGCGTCGTTCTCTACACTAAAAGGTTGTGGGTTCGATTCTCAGTCAGGGCACATACCTAGGTCTTGAGTTTGATCCCCAGTTGCAGTGAGGACAGGAGGCAACCAATCGATGTTTCTCACATCGCTATTTCTCTCTCTCTCTCTCTCTCCCCCTTCCCCTCTCAAATCAGTAAAGCACATCCTTAGATGAGGATTTCAAAAAAATTTTAATTCTAATATTTAAAAAAACTTATAACTATCACATGAAACCCATGATTTTACAAATATTGCTTAGGGAAAGGATAGAGTATAGGCTATTTCATGTGAACTATGAAGAAAGACTACCACAGAGGGTGTGAATATATATCATTTTTTTAAAGGTAGTATTCAAATGGCTGGCTGCAGGTTAGGCATTTCTATTCTTGTCCCAGTAATTGGAAATATGTCCTTTAAATGATTTAAATTAGACAAGTGGAAAAATACAGAGTATCCAGCACCTTTCCAGAATCCTTCCCTTTTAACCTGAAAAAAGGAGGACCCAGAGCTGAGACATTTCCAGGAAGTTCTTTATAAAAATGACAGCCGGTCCTTGAGGATTCGCACACAAGCACAGACTGTTCTACAAAGGAAATAGGAAAAGTACTGAGAGATGAGACCCGATGAGGCCTCGACCAAGGGACGACAAGCATGCAAAGTGCAGATCACCTCCCCATGTGAATAGGAAAACCATTAACTTCAGCCGTGCCGCCCCAGCCCTGAAGGACACTGACCTAACACGCGGACCTCAGCAGTTTGCCGCAGGCTGTGGCTGGGATATCTTCAGGGTTATTAAAAGTAACTGATAGCAAATGTGTACCTTCCGAGTCTGGGAAGTAGCTTGTGAGTCTGTGTGTCACCAGCAGCTTCTGAGAAATAATGAATGGTGATAGTAAATTCAGAATGCCAAGTTTGCCCTTGATCTCCTGTCACTCCTCAGGGCTGCCACCCCGGGGTTCCAGTTTTTACCTGACAGTCATCAGTGGCTACTTCCAGCCAACGAGAGACAGCTGGCTGAGTAGGGAGGATCAAAGGGGACACACAGAAGTGGCTTATTACGAGACCTAGACCCCAGATAACAGACAAGTAGAGAGAACTTTAGTGTGGAGGTCTCTGAACAGGCAGCCTGGGAAGAAAAAGACATACACCCAAGAAGGCCAAGGGGCTGGGATCCCAGACAGTCAGAGGGTTTGTTGGACTCCTGCCCGCTCCTGCAGGCACCATGTCCCCTCATCACCCATCAGAAGCTCTTGAACTCCAGTGAATTGCGTGCTTTTAAAGCTTAAACCACAGCTCTGGGAAAGTTTCCACTCCCAAGTCCCTCTCTTTGTCCTTGCAAGTCATCGCTGTGCTCATGGCCCTCTCTGTCATCACCCTCGGGCTTCAGCACGCAGTGGGCACCAGCAGTTACATGCTCCCCCTGAGTGGCACCCCTGGGTCATGGAAGTGTCATTGGGAGCACCAGGAAGACAACAGTCAGGCTTGCCGTGTGCTTTAGATCAGGAGGAGGACTTTGAAATCACTTGGTACCTTCTAAACCATTAGAATGTGCCCTGACTGGTGTAGCTCAGTTGGGTGTCATCCCACAGGGCAAAAGGTTGCTGGTTTGATTCCCAGTCAGAGCACTTGCCTAGATTGCAGATTTGGTCCCCCGTCCCAGGTCAGGGCACATATGAGAGGCAATGGATCAGTGTTTCTCTCCCTCTCTTTCTCCCTCCCTTCCCCTCTCTCTAAAAATAAATTTTAAAAAAATTAAAAAAAAAAAAACGTTAGAATGCTTATTGAATTTAAGTGGCTTTTATTGATTTAGGTAGGGATAAAAACAGAAAAATAATGCTGCATGGTAAACCATCAGCCTGAGACTTGAACAAAATGTAAACTGCCCTTGAACGTGAAGCCAAGGAACCAAGCAGGAAGGAGAAACTGTTTCTTCCCCACTCTTGTTACTAGGTTTTCTTTGTCCCCCAAACTCTGAATGTTTTAGGTCATGAGACTATCCTCACAGTAGGACTCAGGCACTGCACTGGCTTTGCTGTCTGCACTGGGAGTCCTGGCCTTGGTGCTCAAGCTGTCCCACTTTCGGCTTGAATTGGGAGTCCCACGGGGTGAGGGTGTAACTATGCAACCTTGTATTTGACCGGCCTGCCAAGCTGGGCCCTTCTTCCTCGCTGAGAATGTCCCAAGAGCCCAGGGCCCCGCTTGGCTTTGTGATTTGTGTGGAACAAGGCAGCCTCCTGGCACCAAGCACTGCATTCACAGATTCAGGCCCGACCTGCAGAGAGGAGTTTAAACCAGGCCAGAGGTCCCCAGCCTGCAGATGGAATTGTTGGGAGCCCTTACTGGGTAGGAGGTCCCCAACCCAGTCATTCATTAGGCACAGCCTCTGCTGGAATAGGCAGACGAGAAGGAACGCCAATGGGAATGACTTCTCCACTTGCCTGCCTTCCAACCCAGTTATTTATTAGGCAGAATTATGCACCCCCTCCCCCAAAGGTATCAATGGCCTGATCTCTAGAACCTATCGATACGTTATGCTACCTGGTCAAGAGGAAAAAAGACCACTGTGAGAAGTACACCAAGTGAAGGTGCTGAAAATGTTTTTATAGAGAGTCCCTCTCTATATCACAGTTCACTTCTCGCAGTCTCACTGTAGCACAGGATTTTTAAAAATATTATATTTAATTATTTATTGCGGATTTTTCGCTATATCGCAGGATTTTTGTGGTACTATATTCGTATGTTGTTAAAGTTATGCAGGTTTAAGAGTGTAGAATAAATGTAAGGTTCCTACTTTGTGGGGGGGGTCTAGAAAGTAATACCCGCGATAAGGGAGGGAATACTGTATTGAACAAAGATAAAATATTCCTCAATCCTACAAATCATTCAGGGCTATCTGGGCTCTGTCCCTTGGAACTCTCTTTTCTTTGTATTGACTTAACGAATAATTAAGCCCTCTTCTTTCCATAACAGCTTAGAGTAAATGTATATAATAAAAGAACAATTGTGTATTAAAGGAAAGCATGAGGACCAGAGGAGGTGTAAGTTAGAATATGGCAGGTAGAAAAGGAAGGAAATGGAGAGTACAGATAGACCAGCCATAAGGTGCTACATGGTTGGATACTTGAGCATTGAGCTTCCTACCTGCCTAATGAAAATGAACTTTGCCTCACTCCCCGCCCCCAACCCCGCCCTTCCCAACCTCTCCCATACTCTTTTGTCTTCATCTTTGCTTGCTCCAGTCAGTCAATTGATCTCTTCCTCTCCCTCCTCTTTCTCTCCCTTTCATGCCCACCCCTTCCCCTCTCTTCTTTTCTCCTCCTCCTTCTGGTTGCCTTATAACTGCCTGTTACAGCCACCAGTGCCCCTGAGCATTTTCTTAGTCCTGCATGCAACAGTTATACTCATTTTCTTGAGACAGAGAGATGCCTCTAACACTGACATCAATGATCTCCATCCTGCTTTCTTTCCCCTCCTTTCCTCTTTCTTCTCCTGCTTGTGTGCAGCGGGGAAACAAAGTAGGCGAGAGTAAAAGTCACTTGCGTTTTAAAGCTCATAAAAGGAACCTTAGAGGCAAATCTCTATTTCCGTGGTGACAGGGTAATAATTACTGCATTGGCCTTTCCTGAGGGCCTCTTTTCTGCTGGAACCACTGGCTTCCTTTTCAACTAAGAGCTGCTTCCTGTGGGCTGGGTGGGCAGGGGCCACCTGTGCTAAACAGAGGGCTGGTGCTGACAGGAAGCAGACCATCTGCACCTTAGGCACAAAGGAATTCTCCCAGGAGGTTGTAAAGAGAAGAGAGAGAATAGTCTGTGAAGTATCATTTCTTGCCCATGCAGTGTGTTCACTGTAAAAAAAAAGGGGGGGGGGGCGGCGGCAGTATAGTGGCCCCTTGAAAATCTTCCACTTCCTAATGTTGCCCAACATGATAACTTTGTTCCAGGTTACACTGTAGAAGCACTGCTGAGGTAGTAATTCCCCAACTCAGTTATTTCTTAGGTAGAGGCTTTGCTGGGGATATGAAAGAGGGAGAGACAGAGAGAGAGAGAGAGAGACAGAGAGAGAGAGGGGAGAGAGAAGTGGGGGCAGGGAAAGGGAAACATGATCACTCCCGCAAAGCACATCTTCCAAAAGTGGTGCCTTTTTAATAGTTGTTTCAGGGCAATCTATAGACTTGATGTTTATTCAAAGTACAGATGAGAATATGTCTAGCAATATGAAAGCAAGAATGAGATTGCAAAGAGAAAAGCCCAGCCACCCAAAGCATAGGCTCCCAACCCCAAGTCAGAATCTGACTACACCTGTGCCCTACAACAGAAAATAACATCATGTGTTTTAATCCAGGTACCTGGCAAGTCTTTGCATCAGTCAGGACAGGATAGGTTGTGCTGTATAACAAGTAACTCCAAAAAAATATCCCATTTGGCCCAGGGTACACAGAAGGAACTTCTGTTTAAAGCATTGACAAACCAGCCCCATGGGAAAGTGAAAGGGAGTGTGGTGAGCCATACACTGTCTCTTAAAGCTTCTGTCGGTGTGGCCCATGAAACTTCCACTCATTTGTCATTGGCCAAAGGAAATCACATGATACACTTAAACTCAGAGGTGAAAAGAAGTACAGTTCTACCATATGCCTTTGAAAGAAGAAAATACATTAATTGCATTAGTGACTGTTGTTTTATTACACACAAGTGATAGCCTTAGCTTAATGCCACCCCTCCTCATGCAGCCAACTCTATATCATGCAATTTATCACATATTTACTGTATACCTCTTAGATGCCAGGCACTGTGCCACCCAGTCTGATTGATGGCCTCTAGGAGCTCCTCTGGGTGGGGGACAGTGAGGAACATGACAACTGAATTGGTTAAGGACTTTTAACCAGTGCTGTGGGTCAGTTGTATTTCAAGAAAATATTTGGACTGAGTTTTGATATGTGACAGCTTACAGAACATGCTCATGTTTATTGAGCACCTACTATGCATAGAGGAAGTGGTAATCCAAAGATGAGTAGGAATTAGTCCCTGCTCTCAAGAAACTTGAAGTCAAATAGAGGGGAGAGAAGTCTTAAATAAGCCATTATACCTCAAGGTGCCAGCGCTGCAGAGACTTTCACTGGGTGCTGTGGGAGCAGGAAGAACCAGGAGTGTCCCTGGGGGCTGGCTACCTACACTGGGAACCTGTTATCATAATAAAACGCAGGAGGTTTCTTTTCCTGTGGCTGATGATTTGGAAGATCCCTTAGAAACACGACCCAGGTGTCCAAATAGGCCTGCTTATCTCACCATCCGTTTGGGATTTTCTTTTGTTTCCTTTAATACCCTTTGTCGCTTTTGAAGAGCAGCTTAGTCCTGATTTCTGTTGCTGAAATATAAGAGCTGACTGAAATGAGCCCAGCGGGTAAGGCAGCCCTTCCCTGGCCTGTGGAGCAGTGTCCCTGGTTACAGTGCAGCCTTTGGATCGTCCTGCTGGACAGCTGTGCCGCCCAGAGTTTCCCTTCCAGGCCCCATGCCTGTGAGTGGAGTTTCCCAAGGCCGCCTTTCCCCAGTCGGTCCAAACAGAAGCTTACAATGCAAGACCTCCAGAATCGTCTGTTGCAGCCCTCTCACTGGGCCAATGGGGAAGCTGAGGCCCAGGGAGATTGTTAGTGACCATTTGCTGTCCTCCGGCTTCAGGGAGCAAGGTCTCTGCAGTGTGGGTTTGGAAGGCAGGGGCTCTAAAGCACCTGATGAAAGGACACCTTTTCTCCTTGGTGAGCATTATGGATGCAGCCCATGAAATAAGCGAAGCAGTGCTCTGCCACCATTGAATGTGTTGGGCACAATGTCTCCCCTTCCCCCATTTCCTCATCTGTGCGGTCATACCGGCTGATCCTAAGGTCCCCGAGTTCCTGTGAGTCAGTGTTCTTGTCTGTCACTTGAGGGTGGCGTTTAACAGAGTGGCTGGCTCATGAGTGTAGCTCATCCATGCAGTAGAGAACCCATGAACTTTTTGTCTCTGATAGTTGCAGTGATGGGTGTCATCATGTGACAGTTCTGTTAGGACCCAAGACCTCTGGTGTATGCAGACCCAGAAGGCTAAGGGCCCCCCAGCTTCCACACCTGGCAGACATCTTTGGGACAAGAGAAAGCCCCAAGGTGTCCACCCTCTTTGCACCTCAGAGCTAAGCCTGCTCTAAGCCTCGATGCATTTAGAGGAGGGTAAGAAAAGAGAGTCACTGTAGTTGCTGGTGCCAGGTACCAAAGAATGCCCGGAGTTGAAGGACCAGAGTGGAATCTTCCAAAAGCGGGGAGTCCAGGATGGACAGAGCTGTGGGTGAGAGTGGTGGGGCCGTGAACCTTTCTGGCACTTCAAAGGAAATGTTCTCTCGTACATTGCGGTGGCCCTTGCTCTAACTTGGAGCTTCACCAAAATTATGTTAGGAGTTGAAGCTCGTGGCATTGTCGTCTCAGTTTCATCAAGATAAAATTCAAAGGGACGGAGAAGCAGGGAATTGTATTTATTTGGATGGGTGTTTTGAGTCAGGATTTAATTAGACTTGAGCGTACATTGTTTTCTAAATCAGTGCTGCCTGTCCAGAGCTGGGTGGTCAGCCTCGAGATCAGGTAGTCTCAGGGTGGGGCTTGGAGGGACTTCTCCGCACTGTGATTTTTTCATGCAGTTGGCAGGCTTTACGTGGTACCCCAGTGTCCTACAAGGCAAAACAGCACTTGGGTTTAAGCCTCAAGGAGACCAGGAATTTTACGTATAAGGGAACAGGCTCCGAAAGGTAACGTTTTTTCCCTAAAGCCACCATGCAAAGCTGGGCTTTTGGATTTGCATCTATCTGGACATAAAACCTTTGCTTTCCATCATTGTGCTTGCCTCCCTTGTTTTTAAGGCTCCGCTGCCATCCTTCTAGAAGGAGAATCTCACTGGGAGCTACAAAGGTGATGGCATCCGCCCTGCTGGCCTTTAGGCAGCCCTGTTCCCAGGTCTGATTTCCCCAGGCTCAGTGAAGGAAAGCCCAGGGCGCAGCTCAGGCTCCGGCCAGGCCCTGCTGTTGTTGAGGGAACCCTTACTTAGGAGAATATTAGGGATGCTTGAAGCTGTAAGTGTCATGTTTTTCTCTTAAGAGAATTTTAACTATTGGGTTGGCCAAAAAGTTCATTACATTTTTTTCCGTACGATGGCTCTGGTAGTGCTTAGTTGTCTTGAACTTCATTTGAAACAATTTTGTGACAGCTGTCATATCAGCATGCATTTTTAAAAAACTTTCTAAATTTGGTGAATTTTTGTGGATCCGTTTTAATATTGAAGAAGGAAGAAAATACGTAACATTTTCAGCATATTATGCTTATTATTTCAAGAAAAGTAAAAACACAACTGAAACACAAAAAAAGATTTGTGCAGTGCATGGAGAAGGTGCTGTGACTGATCAAACGTGTCAGAAGTGGTTTGCGAAGTTTCTTCATATTATTGATATTGTGGCCAAATAATTCTTTGCTGTGGGGCTGTCTTATGCATTGGAAGATGTTTAGCAGTACCCCTGGCCTCTACCCACTAGAAGCCAATAGTGGGAAATAGCCAGACTCAAAATATCCAAATCCATAAAGTTATTGGTGAAAATGAAAAATGTGTCATATTTTATGGAAAAAAAACATAGAGCTTTTTTGACCAACCCAGTACTTTAGTGCCAGGACCTCCAGTAAAGGCTTCAGAGTTGCCTTGGTCATATTGATCACACCTGGTGACCTTCAGGGTCTGCCTTCTGCTGCTGGGCGTGGCCTCTGCTGTAGACCCTTGTGGCTCTTCTGTGTCTCAGGACTACAGGAGAGGGGGCCGGCTTTGTGCGCTCTGTTGTTTTTCCTCTTCCACTGCGTGCTGATTTATCTCCCTCATTAATCCATGGTGCTCAGTACTGTAAAATTGCCTGAAATGAGATCTGAAGGGAGGCTCTGACATTTTGAGGGATGTTGCGAGCTCGTGTGGGAGAGATTAAATGGGGACTGGGGGAAATGAGATGGTTGCATGGCTCAAGGATTTCTATCGCCGCCTCTCCTGTTAGCTGACCCTGAGTTTGGGGGAGAGGGACTCACAACCCTGTGGTTTCCCCAGTGGCCCAACGATGCTCCAACAGCATCTTCCCTGGCTGCTGCTTTGGGCCGTCTGGACGTGGATTGTGGGGAACCCGTGAGGATGCCGTCATTGAAGCCCTGGAGGAGATGTGGAACAGAACCACAGGGCATTTCAGTTGGGGTTAGAGTTCGTCATGTTGCTTTTTACAGGGTGCACAGGTGGACCCTGGAAGTGGAGTGGAGGAGCACTTTGGCTTTGCTGGCCCAGTGCTCTGTGGGGAGAGGACGGTGGGTCTCTGTGTACGCTCTGCCTTGTGCTGTCGAGTTCCTATGGAGGAAAGGGACCCATGTTTTCCTTATCAGTGTGGGGGCAACTCATGAGGGCTCTGGGTACACCAGAGATGTGATCCCGTGGGAGGCTGCCTAAACTCTTACCAAGACTCTTGGCAGTTTGCAATCTGAGACCCTAGACTCAGCAACAACAGTGCTCACTCAGTGAGCACCTGCTGTGTTTCAGGTATTCTCCTAGATGCTTTGCATAGTTGCTTTAACCTCACATTTGTGTTTATTTTTATTTAACTTTTGTTATGTTTTCCCCCACCAGGCTATCAGTATCAGTAAAACAGAAATGAAGTCCTTTTTTTGTTCCCAGGTAAATTCCCTTTCTAGCCCAGTGCCTGGCTCAGAGGGGTGCTTAATACTTGGTGAATGAGTGAATCACTGCTCTGTGATCCAGGCACCAACCAATCAGAATGGAGCATCTACAGCCATATTAACACTATGGCTGATGCAGATTAACCCTGGTGCTATGGTTTATAGTGAACCACTCAGTCCCCATCAAGTCCTCAATAGATGTTAACTGGGGTCCCAACCTGCCTTCAAAAAATGGGGTTGTTGGTATCCAGGAGCTTCTCCTGTAGGAGACCACATAGTTTAACCCAGCCCACTACCTTTTTGAGAAAAATGATTTCAAATCCATGACAACACCCCCCCCACCCTACATGTGAGAGTGCGCATACATGCACGCGCGTGCACGCACACACCCTCACACAGGTTCAAACTCCCACTTTGCTGTTCCCAGAGGTATGACAGGTCAATTAATTTCCCATCCTGAGCCTGTGTCCTTATCTGTAAAATAAAAAATGAGCCCACTTCATACAAACGAGCCTCCGTGACAGTAAGTGAGAACATTGTAGGAACAAAGTTACCTCAGCTTCTGGGACCTGTAAATACCCTTAGTAGGTGGCAGCAAGTTCAGTTTAGTAAGGGGTTAGCGTGCTGACTGCAGATGAGGAATGGGCAGCGCAGAAAGCTTGGGCTGGGGCGCCTGGGGGTCAGTATGGTCCTCTCAGTCCCTGGTCCAGTGCTGTGGCCCCCTGCCTGCATCACCTCCCTGCCACAACGTCCCCTTCTCTTCGTGATTCTGCTTTTGGGAGGGGGTCTTGGCTATCACGCCCCTGCTTCTCCAGTCCCTGGGGAACTCTGGTGGAAGAAGCAGAAGATAGCATTTAAGGCCTGAGGCCCCAGGGGGTGACTGACAGAAGCTGAAATTGAGAACACACTCCCCGTCCTGGCAGGAGGTCCCACTCTTTGGAATTGGCAGACTAACCATCATATAACAACCTCCTCAAGAGGTGCAAACCTGTTAAAATCCCCAGCAAAGGGACTTGAAAGGGTTTATGACCTTGTGGATTTGAACATCATTCTGAGCCAAGCTGTAATTTCAGCTCTGCTTTTGGAAGTAAAGTTCAGAGCCGTAATTGGAGGGGGGCCTCAGAACATGCACTGATTATATTTCAAGCTTTGGGATGAAGCTGCAATGGGAGGGCCTGGGGTACTGACCAGGAGTATGGAGGGGTGCGGAGAGAGGAGTAAAGCAGACTGTCTAGCTAGGGCAATTAAATGTCCTTGCCTTTCACTTTAAACAAAGGCCCTGTGGTAGTCTCCCGAGAGCTGTGCTCTTAATGATCTGGAATAAAGGAGTGGAGAGCAAAGCCCCAAAGCGGGTAGAGCTAATGTGGGCCCTGGCCTTGAATACCCCGCAGGAAGTCTGCAGGGGAGCGCCTCTGTCCAAGAGCAGCACTTGTCATGCTAATGACCCAGCCACTCTGGTGCCAAGGAGGTCAGCTCCCTGATTACAGATTTGAGCTCCCCTGGAGCCGGAGAGCTGGGATTCTTTCTCTCTCCTTCATCCATCCATCCCCTTCACAGCATGTTCTTTTGCACTGTGGCTCCCGGCACCAGCCCTCTGCTCTCTCTGCCGCCGTCCACACCTCATCCCCAGCACAGCCACGGTGATCCTCCCCAAAAACAGCTCTGACCATGCGATCCCTCTCCTGCATCAGGTCCTTTGTGGCCCCATGTCACAGGCAGGATAAAGTGCAAACCTCTGAAGTAGCCCACCCAGCCTTGGCCCTTGCTGCCACAGCAGCCTCACCTTCCACTCCATAAGCCACAGCACCTAACACTTCTCGGGCTCCAGCACACGCTCACTTCCACCAGGGAGTGCCCTCTCCTGACCCTGCTCTGCCAGGCTGACACATACCCCTCTCAGCATTCAGCTCTGATGTCACCTTGCTAGGCATCTCAGACTTGGTAAGTTTCCTTCCTTGGAGCTCCCGAAGGACCCTGTGCAAGCCTTTATTGTAACGTCTAACAAAATCTTGACTCTTTTCTCTATGTTAAATTTGAAGGCAGGGATTATATTACTTATCAATAAGCAGTCAAGACTTGAGCTAGACTTCAGTTTTAGCCAGATGAGTTATGTCTTCAGAGCTGAGGCCTTGGACTTTTCACTGTGAACATCGCGGTTTTTCCCACTCTTCGACCCTCAGTAGAGTGGGTCTCCAATAAAGATAACAGGCAAGCCCAACTGGGCTGACTTGTGGTTCGGCATAGCACTCTCTGGGAACTTGCCAGTGCCATAGCAGTGCTCTGGGGTCACAGGGATCTGGAGTAGGGATCTTCTTCAAAGACACCACTCATGGACATGAGCTAAGGGGGGTGGGATTGCTGGAGGGAAGAAGAGTCTGGGCGGAGAGGAGCAAAGGGGAAAAAATTGGGACTACTGTAACATAATCAATAAAATATACTTAAAAAAAAAAAGAGACACCAAAGCCCTCTCTGTTAGCTCAAAGACCAGCAGGTCATGAGCAACTGAAGAGAAAAGCAGCACAGACAGGGGGACACCAGTGCTCCCCAGTTCAGAGATCAGAATG
This sequence comes from Furipterus horrens, assembly GCF_987537825.1. Lineage (NCBI taxonomy): Eukaryota > Metazoa > Chordata > Mammalia > Chiroptera > Furipteridae > Furipterus > Furipterus horrens. The sequence continues at coordinate 31,037,622 of NW_028327172.1, read as the reverse complement.
AGAGTGTTTATTATTAGCACAGGGTAAATAGGAGGATTCCCGAAGGAGGGGGCTTCTCCACGGACCTTGGAAAACAAGTGGGGTGTAAGTGGTGAGGAGGAGAAAGAGTGGTCCAGGTCTGGCAGGGAAGAAAATGGGATGGAAGGGAAGAGGAAGCCCTGGGGGTTTTATTCTCTTGGACAGGAAGCCCCGTCTCTGAAGGCCAGTGTGTTTTCCAGGAGGGTAGGTGTTTCACTCCAACACTTGACACCTGACCCTTTGGAAGTCACCATCCCCCGGCTCCAGGATGCATCAGGGGTCATCTCTGTGTCCTTGGAGAGAAGCCTTCTGAAAACAGACTCTGGTAGACTCCGGCCAATAGCTGACTTATTTGTAGATATCCTGGGGCTCCTGGTACTAGAACTGGCCACCCCCTAATGATTAAACACTACACAAACACCCAGTGACCAAGGTGTCCCCCATAGATGGGCTATAAACCAGAGGGGCAGCTGTTCCACCAGCTGGGAGGAAGCAGGCTGGGGAAATGCCTTCTGCCCTAAGCAACAGGCCGTCCAGTAGGCACCCAGAGAACAGACCAGGAGGTAGGGGAGAGTTGGGGTTCTGAGGTCACCCAGAGTGGAAAATAACAAGCCCCGCTCTCTCCTGTGCAGTGTTCTCTAATATACTGTGTATTATATGCATTGTAACCTGGTGAGTTCAATATTACAGCTGGGGAAATAGGGCTAGTAACTGATGGTCCTGGATTTGAATGAGCTCTATATGGATGTTTCATATCATATATTCCCATCTGTGAGGAGAAAACGCTCACCACCACCCTCAAGTTGGATGATGCAACTGATTGAAAGAGGCTGGGTCACTTGCGTGGAGTCAAACAGCCAGCGGGACTAGAACCCAGGTCCTCTGACCCTCCCACTCAAGCCCTCTCCATTCCCTCAAATGAGTGCATTCTTCCTCCAGCCACTCCCAGGGGTCCAGTGTCTGAAAGGGCCAAGTGTGGGACATTGCCACTCCTATTCTGTCTGAACCCACTTCCCTCCATCTCAAAGTTAGCTCAGCTTGGGTCCAACAGGTAAAAGAATCACACCTGCTTCTGCCTGTTGTCTCTCCAAGAAGGAGGGATTGGGGCCCTGCTGGTGGGAAAGGTGAGGGGTTCACCATCTGCCCACACACACCCTTCCTAGTGGAATGGAAGGGCCATACCATGGCTGTGGGCGTGAAGTGGGTCCTCGCAAACCTCTGAGGGCCAGGGATGAGAACAAAGCTCTCCCTGGCCACCAACCATCTTGAATTATTAGGATCCACTGCTTCCATTCTTCAGTGAGAAAAGCAACCATTTAGTTAATTGGATGTGGGCTTTCTAGCTTTTGTTTTTATCATATTGTTAATAATAATATCTAATAGCTACTAGAGAGCATAGAGGGCCCATATGGAGTCAGGAAAACTTGAGAAGACATCTAGAATTCTTCCCAGTCATAGTGAGCCTGCAGCCTTCCTTGCTGGCAAACCCCTGGAACCCCTGAAAACTGGTTCTCAAACACCAGGGCTCTCTGAACCTCAGAGACAGAGAAACGTCAGGCCATCCAGAAGCTCACCTGGAATTCCCAGGGAGGGTTGTTAATACATTCCCCTCCAAAGCATCTTGAAAGGCTTCATTTGTTCTTTTTGTGCATCCAAGTGTGAGCCTGCCAAGCTAAAATGTTCTTAAGAGGATCCTTGAGTTTCAGAATCCATGTTTCCAGTATAATCCAAACTGTTTGTGCTTCAGTTTCCCCTTCTGCGAAATGTGTGTGTGAAGTCCTGGTCTTTGCTTCCTGAGCTTGCTGCACGCCAGAGCCTGACAGCACTGCAAATGCGGGGCCGTGGCCAGAGCAGCGGGCTCTCCCTGAGAAATGACCACCCGTGCTAATGGAACATAAAGCCAAGGGCTCGGATGCTGGGCATTTTGATGTTCTGATCAGGTTACAGTTAAATCTTTCAGGACCTCCTTCCATGAGAGGCTCGGTCTTGCTCTTCTCATAAATCCCCTTTCCCTGCCGCTGTCTCAGTGACTTAAGGTGCTGCTGAAACAAGATAGCATCTAACTCCACCGGGTTTGCTTTCCAAATTATGAGCTTTAGCCCCCAATCCTGGCCACGGCTTTTGTTCTGGATGCCACCAGGGGGGCTTTAGGCAGTGGGGGTTTCTCATCTGCTTTTCTTTTTTCTCATGCTGCTTTCGAAGCAAGACCTTGAACCCGAGGCAATACACTGCAATAGTAAAGAGCAGAGGCTCTGGGATCCCCTCTTACCTAAATAATATGGCTGGGATAGTCGGATCACAGCTCAGCCACTTACTAACCAAATGGCTTAGAGAACGTTAATGCAGATAATAAGAGGCCCTTCCTTGGTGGAGTTGGTGTGAGGCCTACCTGTGATAATCCCAATAAATGATAGCTCTTATTTGGAAGGAAGAATCCACTCCAAGGCCGGGCAGGAACGGATGTGCCTTCTGATTCATTCTCACTAGACCTTAAGCATTCTGTCTTTAACACTTTAATAGCCAGGGCCTGGGAGGAAACTGTCATGTACTAGAACCACAATAAATATTTGTAAATGATTTCAGTCCCAAGTGGTTTGCTTATTTTTAATCATTTTTTTAAAAAATCATCACCCAAGGATATGGGTTTTTTTAATTGATTTTAGGGGAGAGGAAAGGAGGCAGAGAGAGAGAGAGAGAGAGAGAGAGAGAGAGAGACATCAATCAGTTGCCTTCCACACATGCCCCAACCAGGGAGCGAACCCACAACCTTTTGGTCTATGAGATGATGCTCCAACCAACTGAGCCACCCAGCCAGGGCTATTTTTAATCATTCTTTAACAACAGAACAAGAGCAAATGATTCACACCTGGAATGACAGGTTTTCAATAAGGAAGGGGACGCAGGGAGAGGACACTGACATTTCCGAGCACTTCCTATGTGCCTAGCATGGGCGAAAGGTCCCAAGGATCTCACCTCGTTTCTTCCTGCCAAACTCCTTCCTGGGAAGTCGGTGTGACCTTTATTTTTCCACATCAGGAAACTAAAATGAGACTCAGAGAACTGAACTTGCCTGAGGTTAGACAGCTGGAGAAGCTGGGATAATAATACTAGCAGCAGCAGCAGCAGTAGCAGCAACTAACATTTATGGACTATTTACTGCAAGTCAGGAGCTTTATCGAAATTTACCTGCTTAATCTTCATGACAACCCAATAAGGTATCCTCATTTTAAAGCTGAGGGGACTGAGGTACAGAGAGGTTAAATAATTTGCACATAGTTGGAGGTGGAGCTGAGATTACAACCCTGGTCTCCAAACTTCACTTACTTCCTGTCTCCCAGAAAGCATTGGTAAGGTCTTTGTAGGAGCAAGTGTTCTGAAACAGAAGAATTCAGTTATAAAGTAAAATGCTGGCACACCCTTCCTTAGACGTCTTTAAAATGAGCCTGGTTGCCCATGTGCACAGGATGTGTGCAAGGAATTCTTCCTGGAGGTGTGGGGCAAGGCAGCAAGCACCTGCCAGCCCAGCACACAGCCTTCTCTCTCCACACTGATCGGGCAGGCACTATTGTTTTCACCGAAGAAACTGATCTGCCTTCTCTGCCGTGAAGTGAGGGGTTAGAAAAGGCACTCAAAGTCTAAATTTAGCGAGCAGTGTACTCATGGTCACCAGGAGAAGACAGGTTTGACAGGTTGGCTGGGGGACAAAAGCCAGCCCTTGAGGAAATCCCTTCTCCTCTGAAAGGTAAGTCACATTGGGTGTTTGTCTACATTGAGCCTGGTGTGTGGGCCGCTTGCTCAGCGGTTGTAACGGGAGCCTGGAATGGTGGCCACCAGAACACAGAACTGCCACCTCGCTGGAGCTTCTGCTGTGACTCTCCTCCAGGAGCAGCCAGCAATAGAGCAGCTGTCTGCTACCCAGCCTCACACCTCCGATCCTTTGTTTTATTGTGCAATTAGTCAAAATATTTTATGTCCACAGAATGGGAAAGGCACATCATTATGCTTTACCCCTCTGCTAGGCTTATGGGATGGGTCGGAGCAGGTGCACCGTTCTGTGGAGACAAAGAAGCAGAACCCCAAAGTTTCAGAAGTCTCAACCCGTGCCTTTGAAGCCTAAATCAATCAGTCTGCTTTTCTGTTACGAAGCCTCCTTATTTAAATTTGTGTTGAAATTTTCTGTTCTCCCTTACAGTGAATTTTAATCTTCACTAAAACACGTGTATCTACCATTCTGTCTTCATTTGTGCCTGTGTCTTTTTTTTTTTCTCTCTCTCTCTCATCCTGATTATTCTCTCCTCTTGCGGTCCAAAAACTCGCTGAGCTTTCGCTGCTCCCCGACAGCCAGTAGAGATTTCAGGGACACAAGCAGGAGCATGCTGACCATCAGCAACTTCAACCTGACCCTCTGCTCAGGACTCTACTCAGGCCAGATAGAGGGGCTCAGATGAAAATCATTCTCACCACAGCTGCGTCCGCACCACAGACTCTGGACAAGAAATTACCCAGAGTGGGACATGACTAAATTTAGACTCGTGTGTTTCTTTTTCTGCTGCTTGTGGCTTTGATCCGCTTGGCAGTTGAAAACTGAAGTTCCTCAGATCTTTTCCCCTCTGGTTGTTTTGTGAGCTGCGCCACTCGCACAGAGCAGTGTGTGTGCCTGCACTCGCTCCGTTTCCCGGGCATCTGATAAATGTTTGGAAAGACGTCAACGCTGGAAGCACTTACCGTTACCTTTGTGTAAATAGAATTGATTCTTTTCCTCGACTGCTGTGTTGTTCCTGCACTTTTTTTAAAATGAATAAGATCACTCTAACTAACTTCCCTTCTTGTCACTTTTATCCTGTCGGACCATCTTTCTGGTCCTTCCTGCAGTCTTTGCTGGCAAATGAGACTTCATGTCCCCACGTGGCTGCACAGGTCTCTGTGGCATTTTCCTGACTTTGGGATGGGAATTTGGAATCCCTGGGCAATTATAGAGAGAGATTGGGGTGCTGCAACAGCTTGGGTTGGGGGTTAGAGATCTGAGGTCTCACTCTGGACCTGTCAGCAAACTCTATGACCTCATGCAAGGTACTTCCTCTGTACCTAAGCTCAACTATATAATAACAGAATTGAGCCGAGTGGCCCCTAAGTTTCTTTTCAGATCCAAATTTCTAGAATACTTCTGTTTACCAGATAGCTAGTGTTGTATAAAGATTTGGGGTTTGATTATTGGAAATGAACTGCATGGAGGGAGGTACTTGTTGAACTCAGTGGTGTCCAAACAGAGTCTCTAGAACCTGCCACAGGTGCGCCATGAGATACTGGTGTGATGTGGAGCTTTCCATGGGGTGGAAATAATTTTCTTTTCTTCTTAAATCTTATTTATCTACTTTTAGAGAGAGGGGAAAGAGGGAGAGAAACATGCGAGAGATAGGTTGCCTCTCGCGCACCCCCAACTGGGGACCTGGCCCACAACCCCGGCATGTGCCCTGACTGGGAATTGAACCAGTGACCTTTCTATCTGCAGGCTGGTGCTCAATCCACTAAGCCGCACCAGCCAGGGCTGGAAATAATTTTCAAAATGCTGAGTCTGTCAAAGAAATTAGGTGAAATGCAAGCAATAGAGGGAGATTTCTGAACTGGAAACAGAGTTGGGGGTAATTTTTCTTTGGTAGATCTCCATCCTGGCTTCCCATAGCTTTTATAGAAGCAATGAATGCATCTGAGCTCTCTGATACATCTGGATCAAGTTCAAACTCTGTTATTGGGCTAATGAGATCTGGCCTTGTTATTTCATATTTCTTTTCCCCCTCGCTGCCACCACACTTAACTACTTGCTGTTTCTCAGAAACTATCCTCTCTCTTGCTTTTTACTTTGCAGAGACTGGTTCCTCTACCTATTGTGTTCCCTCCATTGCAACCCCCCATCCCAAACACAGTTTGGCTCTTACCTTTCAGAGTTAACATTACATGTCACCTCCTCCAGGAAGCCTTCCCTAACCACCCCAACCCCCAAGACCAGATTAGCTGACCCTCCTATTTGCTTCCATAGTCTCCTGAATTTTATCAGAGCACCAAACACATGATATTATAAACATCTTCTACTCACCTATCACCTTTTCTGTACTGTTAATGTCTTGAGGGCCAGGACCTGTATAATCACTATTGTGGTACCTTCATTACCCAGGCCAGGTGAGAGAGCTGTTCAGAGGAGCCCCAGTTCACACAGCTCAGCTTGTCCATGAAACTAGAATTCATTCTCAGTCGTTTTCCACTCGAACACTTCTCTCCTTGACCTCATCTTCCCCTGACAGTGAAGAAGTCTTCTCTCTTGAGGCACTAGGATCTCATGAGAAACTGTGGGGAAAAAAAGTGGAGTCTGTGTCTCAAAAACATTTGATTTAGAGCCTCATTTACAAGCCTGTCTGCCCCATGGTTGAGCGTGAACATGAGAACACTATGTTGATTGACTTAAAAAGCATGGGGCTAATTTCAGTTCTGTAACAGTGACTCTCCCGAGGTCCCCAGAGTTTGCCATGACCTTCCCATCCCAGATGTGTTGTGAGATAAGTGTATCAGGCACTTTTCATTTGTTTAATTTGAGAATTTTGAAACCCAAACATGCCTTCTACCTCTTAGATTCCAGCAGCCTTAAATGTCCTTGGATTTTGTTGAAAGGGGCCCAAGTCTATAATATGTGTACAGCTGCAGCTCTTATCAGAATGCAGACACGCCTCTCATTACTGCTAATTGCAGTTCTTCCACCGGTGATCTGGGCTCAGACTTCCTAGTTGGGTGACTGGTAACCTATTTTACAGCATTGGCTACATAAGGATACATTACAGTATCTTCCAGGCAGCTGCTCTTGAGGTAAATGAATACCTGGGGGTCTTTTTCCTTCTTTAGGAAACTTTAAGTATTGTAACAGGCTTTCATTTAAGGCTGTGCAAGGCTTATTTCACCAGACTGCTATTTGGAAGCTCTAACAAAACACCTTTATGAATAGTGGCTGTAATACCTTTAATCCGCTAAACTTCCTGACATTTTAAACCAAGTGGATTGCCGTGAATAAAATCAGGCTTTCCCATCTCTCTGCTCTCTTCCTGTCCCCAGCCCTGCCTCTGCATCCTCAGGACCAAGGGGCTGGAGTGCGAATTCTTTCTTGCTGTTCAGGCACCAAACTAGGAAAGACCAGGAAATACCGTACAATTTATTGAGACTCCCAGTTTTATAATTACTTGGCCTGACCCACTGCTTTTTTCACAAACAAGTGCTGGTGAGGATTCTGTTTCTCATAGGACTATTTAAAAATTAAATGTGATTTTGTTCCTTATGAAAGAAAAAGCCAAACATTTATTTTGTTATGGAAAACTAGAAAATACAGATAAGCACACAATAGTGGAGGGGAATAAAAAGTCATGCTACCATATGACCCAGTGAGATCTGCTCTTAGCATTTTGGTTCCTGCCAGACTTTTTTCTATTCGTGTAAGCGCCTATAAAATTTATTTTAAAAGACCAAGCATTCTGGAGCATTCACTGTGAACCAGGTACTGTTCTAAGTTCTTCACAAGTATTTTTTTAAATTATTTATTTATGTATTTATTTATTTTTAGAGAGAGGGGCAAGGAGAAAGAGAGGGAGAGAAACATCACTGTGTGGTTGCCTCTTACTTGCGCCCCCAACTGGGGACCTGATTTGCAACCTAGTCATGTGCCCGACTGGGAATCGAACCAGCGACACTTGACTCGCAGGCCGACTCTCCATCCACTGAGCCACAGCAGCTCTTTACAAGGATTGATTCATTTAATTTTGTTTTGTTTGTTTTTTAAGTATTTATTTACTTTTAGAGAGAGGGGAAGGGAGGGAGAAAGAGAGGGAGAGAAATATCAATGTATGAGAGATACATTGATTGGTTGCCTCTCACATGCCCCCAACTGGGGACCTGGCCTGCAACCCAGCATGTGCCCTGGCTAGGAAATGAACCAGTGACCTTTTGGTTTGCAGGCTGGCGCTCAATCCACTGAGCCACACCAGCCAGGGCCATTTAATTTTTATAATACTTCTGGGATTAAGAGTCCATTATACAGATGATGAAACTGAGGTGCACATTGGTTAAGAAACATATCCAAAGTCAGGCAACTAGATGTGGCAGAACCAGGGGGTTGAACTCTGTGGCCCCTAATTTTTGCTGCCATGCTATACACCCTCTACAAAAAGAGACATGTTTTAGGATCTACTTTTGTCATTTGATACAACAGAACAAGCATTTTTTTTATATTAGGATTTTTCAACATCGTTTTGAAGGACCACACTATTCCCTTCTATAAAAGAGACCGAATTTGATTAACTCCTTCCCTCTAGATGGATGTTCAAGGGTGTTTTTTGTTCTTATAAACAATAATGCAAAGACCATTCTTAGACCATTCTTAGAGCTAAATGTATACACACTCACGTGGCTGCAAATGAAGCCCGTCCTCTATATTTTCCTTATCATTTCTGACGTTTGTGCGTGCAGATGGTGCTTTTGAGGCACTGCAGAAGAAATATACTCTTGAGTATGTTCTGGCTACTGGTGATGGGGCCGCCCTGAACCATTCACGTACTTTTGAATTCACACTGTATTGTTCCCCGTACCATGTTGGGAAGAAGGTTGGCTGAAGAATGGAGAGTCTGTTTCGGTGCAACTAGCTGCCTGCAGCTGAGCCTACAGTGTCAGTTTGCACTGTGCTGTGAATTGAATGATAATTTTTCTCTTTCTCTCTGAACTTACCTGCATTTACAGAACCAGGAACTACCATGCTGTTCCCTCCACCCACAGAGTCACTGACTTACCTCCCCGCCTCCCCGCCTCTCCCAGCTTCCTCTCCCATCTGCCGCACTAGGTACTAGCAGCCCCCTGGGCTTCCCATCTCAACCCACCCCTCTCACAGGAACTCCCCAAGGCCTGTGGTCTCCCAGGCCTTGCTCCTAGGGAGCGTTCTTTCCTCTGGGAGGGAATGAGAGGAAGGGAAGAAGAAAAGGGTCCATGGGTAAAAATTGTTACCAAGGCACTCTTAATACAATGGCTATCGGTGAGGTGAAGAAAATCATGCTCAGTGTGCCAAGAACCAGGCTCAAGGCAAAAATTCAGAGGCGCTTAAGGGGGTTCCAGTGCTTAAGTTGGGGTCTTAGCAGCAGTGTGACCTTGGACAAGTTACTTACCCCACTGCTTCTTTCTTTTTCTTTTATTTATTTATTTACATTAAATTTTTTATTTATTTTTTAAAGTATATTCTATTATCCCACTGCTTCTTAATATCCTTGTCTATATGGGGGATAATAATACCTACTACACAGGGACTGTCAGAAGGATTAAATAAGATGGGAGAATTTAGCAGAGTAAATATCATGATACAAACGCAATAAAAATGAGAGTTAAAAAAAAAAAATCCCAAGAAGGATTCTGATGTTTAAGTCAGACAGATGTGTTCTTTAACACTTATTAGCTATGTGACCTTGAGCAATTGACCTAACCTCTCAGAATTGTAGGTTGTCTGTGAGTTGGCGATAATAAAATCTATTTTACTGGTTTTGATGTCCACATTATACATCCTGGCACATAGTTGGTTTTCAATACCCAGAGCAAAATTTCTTCGCCCCTTTCTAAACAATTTTTCTCTTAAGAGGCTAATGGTCAAGTGGAAGGAGTTTAATTCTTAACCAGTCTGTAACTTTTCAGCTACCCTCCCCACTAGGCAAATAGCTAGAATGAATTGGGCTCTTTGCCAAACAAACATTTTGTTTTCCCTTTTGACTTAGACAAGATTGTGATTTAGAGATTGTGGAAGGTTTTGTGAACCTATTTTATAGTCCCTATATAAACTCAGAAGGGAAACAATGAAATACCAAAACTAAGGTACAGAACAGATTTTATTCCAAGGAACTCACGGGATTGTAGGAAGGGAAGAAGGAGGTATTTACAGCATTTAATACAACACTTGACACCTAGAAAGTCTGCAGTAAATTCAAGGGCTGTCCCCAGCAGGGGGCTGATGGACCAAGTTTCAAATTCACAAGGATTTTCCTTTGAAATGGGATGTCAGTGGAAGACCTAGGGTTACCAAACCTTCACGCTTGGAGGGGCCTTAGAGAACACAGGCCCGCAATCTGAGAGCCACACTCCGGAAGTGAATCGGCCAAACCCACCTCCCTGTCATTGCTCTGTGGGGGCCCTGCCCGGTGTGAGAGACACTGACCTGGGGCCAGCAGGAGACCAGAGTCCCCAGACTGATTACCCTGAAGGGGATGCCCGCTGGCGCCACATTCGAAAAAGCCCAAGAGTGGTTTTGAAACATTTCATTCATTACCCACCTGTCTTAATAGAGATAATACTCAGCTTCAAAAATAAATATTTGAACTCTAGGATTCTCACTATGCACACATGATACCATTATAAAAATACAACTCCTGATACCTATGGTGTTATTTTCAATTTCCTTTATTTTTTTTGCCTTTCTAAAGAACAAATTACCACATGGATTTGCTTCTTTGTTTTTGTTTTGTTTCTTTCATATTTTTTTCTAAATCGCCAGGTTTATTACCATAACCAAAAGACGTAGGAAGGCCCAGCTCTAAACTGTTCCCTAAATACCAGATGAACTAACTTCCTTATCTGCTGTTACTCCTCATTAGCCACAGGGACAATGACACAGGAATCTTTGTGGCTGCTGTTGTCAGCCAAGGGTGTTGGAGATGGGGTTTGAGACCATCTAGATTTCACTATGAAGAAAGCTACATCTAGGCACAAATGTTTAAATTTTCACCCAATTCCCAACTCTCAACACCATACAGCATTCCTGTCCAGGTAACCGGGGCACAGATTTTCCTCACTGCATGGACAGTAATGCTGTCTTATCCCCTGTAACAGGCTCCTACCACTTACCATTTGCTTTCATGGCATGTATTGTGGTTTGCAATGAAATACATTTGTTTTTTTACTTGACTGCCTGATACCCCGACACACACCAGACCATAAGCTCCATGAACGTAGAGAGACACCTCTTCTCCTTTGCATATCACTTTTCCCCAGTGCAATGCCTGGCACATAAAAGCCAACACCCGGCCAATATTTGATTTTTTAATTTTTTTAAAAAGATTTTATGTCTTTATTTTCAGAGAGGGGAAGAAGGAGAGAAGGAGAGGGAGAGAAACATCAGTGTGCCAGAGACATGTCAATTGGTTGCCTCTTGCACACCCTCAACTGGGGACCTGGCCTGTAGCCCAGGCATATGTCCTGACTGGGAATAGAACCAGTGACTTTTATGTTTGCCATATGATGTCCATCCCACTGAGCCACACCAGTTAGGGCCCAGCCAATATTTTAGAGAAAATAGTCCCTAGAAGTATAATAGAAGCCATAATATCATGGAATTTGATAAAAGGGTAAGATATAAATTAGACCAAACACAGAACTATTAAAACTAGCTAAAGGACTTTGGGACAACCTATTCATGGCCCTGGCCAACTAAAGGTCTTAGTGTCATCTGTTGGCGTAGTGACCTGGAAGTGTTCACTACTCTAAGCAGTGTGGAGTCATGGAAACTGAACAGGCTTCAGCATCTGAAGACATGGGCTTCAGTCTGTTCCTCAGCGGTTCTATGACTATGAGTAAATCATCTCAATTCTCTGAGTCCCAGTTTGTTTTTCTATAACATAAGAATAATAATGTTAGCACAGTGGTGAGAATTAAATAAGATTTATAGGCAGTAAAGTCTATAAATCAGAGTTCTTGTTATCGTTGAAAATACCTTTGGCCTCTCATATTCTTCGCTGGAAAATTTGGAGTTGATTTGTAGCCGGTTGGCAACCCGTGAGAAGAGGCACCTCAGATGTTGGACTGAGGACAGAAATCTGATTTTAGGCAGAAGGGGCTGGCACCCGTGGTCATGGGCTCCAGCCCTCTCTGTCCCAGCGCTTGTTAACAGGCCTCTGGTTTCAGGTTCAGAATGGGAGGGAGCAAACGTGGGTAACAGAGTGGCTACTCTTCCTGAGGATGAATGAAGCCTTTTGTTTGGAGACGAAGGAGCGTGTGTGCTTTCACGTGTGAGTACCCACAAGCGTGGGCTCCAGACAGTCCCCAGAATGAACCAGTTGATGGTAACAGAAACTGCAGCTTCACCAGATAAAACATTGAAGCTGAAATGCAGCTCTTTCTGTCTTTCTAATAATATCGAAGGACAGTATCACCTCCTCACTGGACAAGTAGGGTGGGGCCCACAGTCTGTGTAAATGTGAAGCATAAACTGGGCCAGAACCAGGGGAAGCAGAGATTCTGCATAATCGTCTCAACAGGGAAGCCGGTTTCTCACTTATCCTAGAGGTCCTGAGCCCCAGAAAGGACCTAAGAAAGTGGAGAAAGGAGGCAGGAGACGCAGAGACACACTGACCATATCTTTCACTCTTCATTGACGGCTGACTGGGATCACCGGTCTTGGAGTTCTCCAGAGGATGGACTTGTTTTCCCATTAACACACCTTAACTGGGCCTGATGCCTGGCAGCCACCCTTCAGCTCCTGGACACCTAGCTCTCCCCCACCTCTGACCTTTGCACTTGACATCACTCTGCCTGGAACACCTAATTCCCTCCTTTTCATGGCTGACTGGCTCCCTCTCATCGCTCCCACGTTAGCTTAAATGTCACTTCCTGAGATGCTTTTGTGACCATGCTGTTTAAACTAAGTGCCTCCTGCACCCTATTTATGTCCTTCCTCACCTTCACCATAACATCCAAAACGACTTTCATTGTTCGTCTCCCCTGAGTGCCTAGCTCCATCAGGGCTGGGCCAACTTCTCTTACTTGGCCTCTTATTCTCAATGCCCAGCACCAGTTAGGCTCTGAGTGGCTATTTTGTTAAATGACATTCGTTTTCTACCCCCAAGCTACCTAGGTCCTTACAATTTTTTTGTTAAAAATCACAAACTCCTGACCTGAGCAGTGTAGCTCAGTTAGTTGGGTGTCATCCCGCCAAGTGAAAGGTCCCCAGTTTGAATCCCAATCAGGGCACACACCTGGGCTTGCGGGTTTGGTAACTGATTGATGTTTCTCTCTCCCTCTTTCTCTCTTTTTTCCCCCTCTCTCTAAAAAAAATAATTAAAATCTTTTTTTTTTTTTTTTTTTAAATCCAAAACTCCCTGTGTTCACTCCCATACTTTGAAGACTTTGCTAGAGAGCCCGGGAGGATTTCTGCCCTTTCCACTGTCTACTGCGGATCCCACTCTGGGAAATTCCATGCCCCACAGTGTGATGCTTCTCATTTTCCCAGGTCTTCTTTTAACCTCTTCCCATTCTTTTTTATTTTTTAATTAAAGATTTTATTTACTTTTAGAGAGAGGCAGGGGAGGGGGAAAGATAGGGAGAGAAACACCAATGTGAGAGAGAAGCATGGATCAGTTGCTTCTCATACATGCCCCAACTGGGGACCAAACTTGCCACCCAGGCATGTGTCCTGACCAGGAATCAACCTTCCCTTTGTGGGACAACACCCAGCCAACTGAGCCACACTGGTCAGGGCTCTTCCCATTCTTTTTTCGTGTACCCAGGGGAGCCTCCTTTCCTTCCTTTCTCCCTTTAGCCTGTTATTGACAAGCCTGAAGAAAGCAACCCAAGTTAAGGAAACCAAGAATCATAGTATAAAAGTGAAACGACCTTGTGTGAAGTCAGTGTCATAAAACTCAGAAGCAGCTGCCCTTCCTCGGGGTTTATAGACAGGCTTCAGGGCATCAGTGGGTCCCCGAAATTGTGTGCAAATGTTGTCTCCATGCATTTTTTTTTTTTTACAGAGAGACAGACCTGAGTTTCTGTCTCAATTGGACCAAGCTCAGAAGTATGAGATTCTCAGATGGGTCTGTGACCAAATAAAAAGATTCAGAACCATTGAGCTAAAGTCCCTGAGAGCACCGACAGTCCCCAGGAGCCTACACAGGATGTTCAGGCCCGTTTTGTCCTGCTGTACCCGGTCAGTCTAGGGCCACATCAGCGGTGCCCTCGGCACTAGGAGGGAGGTTGCTCAGAACAGAAGCAGGCAGCACTCCTATCTTCAGGGAACCTGCTGAGTTTTTTTAAAATTACAGACCACAAATACCCTCCTCCCCCCAATAAAAAAAGATAATGTGCTGACTGGCAAGTACCATGAAGTATCCTGTGGCAGAAAGTAACTGGACCAGAGTCTAGGGAGAAATCCCTGGGGAGGTGGCATTCCAGGTAAGACCTGAACCTTGGGCAGGAAGCATGAAGGGGAGATGCAGGGAAGAGCATCCAGGCAGAAGGAGCACAGCGCAGGGCCTAGGAAAGGCAAAGGGACTGGTAGTTAGTAGCAATAATTGAGTGTAGGGCCTACTAGATTTTAGGTGTGTTGAGCACATGAAGGGGGCCAGGCCAGAGAAACCAACTCTGGAGTTTTCTGTTTATACCTAGCATTTGAAGCTCAGATGAGCTCACCTGGGAAAAAACGAAGGAGAGGAGGGAAGAGGTCAGGGACAGAACCCTAGAGGTCTACAGAAGCGAGGAGGAGGGTGAGCAAAGGAGCGTCAGAGGCCCTGCCTGTGGGGGAGGAAGAAACCGGGTACAGATGAAGGCATGGGAACCCAAGAAGAGACCCATCCAAGAAGCCAGAAGCCATGGGTGCTGCATCTGGTGGAAACACAGAGTAAGAATGGGGGCTTGACCATTGGCTTTGGGAAAAAATAAGCCACTGATGGTCTTGGGGGAAACAGAATGTAGTTTTAGTGGAAGAGTAGGGACCCAAGTCTGACAGGTGGGTTGGAGGGAGAATGGGGCACAGGAGGTGGAGTACAGGCAGCTCCTTTCAGGTGTTTTGCTGTGACATAAGCCAAGATTAGCATGGTCGTGCAGAATATGGACATAAAATAGTATTTTCTGAAATGGTTGACATATGACTTGGCCAGTGAAAAGGGAGATGCTGATGGTGTTGGAAGAGAAGAAGCAAAGTATCTACATTAGTATTGTTCTGATAAAGTATTCATTAGAAATAAGTGAACATCTTTTAAAATTAATTTGAGTAGTTTTCTGTTTATAAAGTTTTATCTCACTCATTGATATCTGGGTAGATAGAGTTTATCAGCTACTCTTTGGTTTAAAAAATGGCTCTGTGAGTTAACCTGAGAAGCTTAACATCATTGATAGCATTGTTTCTATGGAGAAAAATGTTACCAGTTCTAGAAAGTCCTTGGAATTTGGCCTGTTTAGAAGCCAAGGTCCTAAATGACAGGTAAAGACTGGCTCTTTGAAAAGCACCAAAGGGCATCTTCTCTCATAGAGCTGGTTGGCCTACCTTCCTTTTCTCTTTCTTTCTGTTGCAGGATCTCTTAGCCACATTGAGTGTTACTTTCCATAGCATGGAAAAGCCCAGTGAACTTGAAGCTGCAAAGAATTTAGAGCATTTTATACTAAAAATGTGATTCTTATACTTTAACCACACCAAGAGGACTGAGACCCCTTAAAGTTTACTGTCTTGTGCAATAAAGCCTTCCTTGTAAAAAATTTTGCCTAATCAAAATCACATATTTAGTGTTGTAGGAGATTTACATGAAACTCCATTTGCTCCCCCAGGTGCATCCTCTCTTAAAGTCTTACAGGGCTTTGGCAGGTTCCCTCAGGGCCCCCCTCCCTGAACCCTGGCCTCTCTGACCTCGCCTCCTGCTAGGCTCCCATTACTTCACTGCTCACCCTGCTCAGCCACAGTGGGCTCCCGGTTCTTGGAATGAATGCAAGTCGTGCCCTGTCTCAGGACCCTTGCACTTGATCACTTCCTTTCTTGGAAAGCTCTTACCCTCGAGTATTTACAAAACCAGCTCCCGAACTACCTTCAGGTCTGTAGTAATCATTCTCTCAGCAGGCTGTCTTAGCCACTCTGTGGAAAATTTCAGACACCTCCCCTGCTCCCCGCCCTTGACAAATCACATCCTTTTCCCTATATTACATTTTCTCCTTAGTGTTTAACACTAACATATTGTGTAATTTACATTTCATCTTATTTATTTTATAATTGTACCACTAAATGGTAAGTTTGATAAGAGTAGGAAACTTTTTGTCTATTTTGTTGACTCCTGTATTCTCATCACTTAGAATAGTGATTGGCACATCGCAGGTACTCAGTAACTATGTTAGTTGGATGGATGGATGAAAGGACATTCCTTCATTTCTCTTTGCAGTTAATCTGGGTTCTTATATACTATATTTGCTTAAAACAAGGAACAGCTGTAGCAAACAGATATATATCTATATCTCCACATACATAGTCACCATCCCATTCCACCCAAATTAACCCAGAGGTCAGCCAGATTCTCAACAAGTGAAGTTGTAAAGATGAATTCAGTTGCAGAGACAGTGTAGAAGGTAAGAGGAATGGTTTAAACCATCTTTGTCAGCCAGACTTGGGTCTGTTCTTTTTGTCTCAATAAATCTGGACTATACCTGCCTCCCCTGAACTCACCCCTCCCCACCCCTGGCCTCTGCCTCCCACTCCCCATTGCAGATGCTGGCAGCAGTTTTTCTAATTTAGGAGGGGCTCGAGGGATAAGATAGGAATGATTAAGTTCCATTGTGAGTCCTTCAAGATTACAATCTCTGCTCCTGGACACGTTTGCTTTTGTGTTCACCTGGGAAGCCCCACTGGACCCTGTTTCCTGTCTGAGCTGACCTTTTGTTCCCTCCCCCTGGGGGGTGAGGAAGGGGTGGCTCTTCATTCCCCTTTGAGAGGCTCCTGTTTGCTAAGCAAACACTGACCACACAGAGACCAGCTTGGAACCAGTTACTGCCTTGTCCTGAAACAGGTCAGACACACACACACACACACACACACACACACACACACACACACACGCACTCACACACACGCGCGCGCGCGCACACACACACACACACACACACACACACACACACACGCCCAACACCCTACTCCCTCAGCCTGCTGGAGAGGCAGCCCAGGCCAGGAAGAGAGCCTTTCTCAGGGAGTCTTTGCAAGCTACCAGGAGCCAACTGGTAGGATTTTGGGAGAGGGGGATAGGTACTTTGGAGAGCATCTTAATCCTTCTTCATTTTGAAATAAAAGCTTGTGGCTGTAACATAATTTTGCTTTTGCATTCTCAATAGTGAAACAGTTGTTCATTGTTCATGGCAACTGTTTATATAGTTCCTTTTGAATTCTTTGATTACAGGTTTTAATAGGGGATTAGTCGGTGGAACCCCTTCCCATCCCAGAACTGGGTCTCTCCCCTGTCCTGACTCCCTTCCCAACCTCTGTACCATAATGTTTAAAGTAGCCATGCATGAGCTGAGTTTTGTTTTTGTTTTTTTTAATAAAGTAGCATGAGGAATTAATGTATATTTCCGTTGGCACTGCATCAGAATTGACATCACCAGAAAGAAATGTATGTCATTGTTAACTATGCAAAAATAGGTATCTTTCCCTTTTGGATTCAGAAGTTATCTCTGTAGGCTAATCATTTCAATCAAATGCTTTGCATTCAACTGTCTGTGGAATGAGCTGAGAAATACTATTATCAGTAATGTTTGTGTCATTAAAAGTAGCAGTTTTGGCTGAAAAGACTTTCACCAACATTTTGGCACACTCCAAGGGGATTTAAAATATCTTTCCACGGTTAAATTTTATTCAGCTTGACCTTCTAGTACAGACTCCCCTGGGACTATATTTAGGGCCCTTTTACTCAGTGCTTTACGGTAATGGTTTCAGAGTTTGGTGTTAGTGTTCGCTGTGCTGAAACTTTTCACAGCTGACTTGATACCACCACTCTGGCCAGACCTCTCACTCCTTCGGCATTTTATGGGTTAATTTTGTTGTTGGATCGGATTTCTTTCCTGGGCTGGGGAATGGTGATCCCCTAAGCTGGTCCTTTAGTCACCGAGTAGAGTAGCGGGTAGGGAGTATCTGGGTGCCTGGGACTCTGTGGCCCGAAGAGGGCTGGCTCAGCTATCTGAGGAATTGCCATCGTGAGATTCATTGAGCTTCTTTGTCCACTTTCTCTAAGGACCACAATGTAGTGAAATGCTCTGGCCCAGGAATCTTACAAGGTAGGATGATTTCCTAAAATCTGCGGCCTGGGGCGGGTATGGTGCATGTATGGTCTTGTCTTTCCTTGGATGGTATTGAAAAGCCAGCAGAGTGGCCAGTGGTGCGCAGCTGCTGAAGTCCCCGTGGGGTATGTGCTGGGGGAGTCGCTGGTCAGGAAATTCAGCATCTTTCTCCCTCCCACTCCATCCTCTTTCATCCTAACCTTGATTGTTTCAGAGAAAGCACAACATTACCCTGATGTCCTTGGTCCACTTGGACACTTGCGTAATGTCAATATTTTCCAGACCATCTTATCAATTTAGGCTGATGATCCTGAAAAACTGGGTGTTGATTACCCAGCTGTCTTAGGTCCTTATTTCAGGCTTTTGGTGGAGGGAGACCTTTGAGCTTGGTGGGAGGGGGACCTTTGAGTTTGGTGGGAGGGGGGAGCTGGAGAGAGGCATTGCCCGCCCCCAGCCCCTGCTACGGAAGAACTAACTGCTAGTGGTTCTGAGTGCCCTGATTAAGATGACTTGTAGTTGGAGGTTTTGTTTGGAATCTAAGAAGCCGGGTGAACTGCGGTTGTGTTTACTAATACTGCAAATTACTGGGTGGGTTTTCTCTGGAAACTAGGTTCCAAGAGAGATGGCATGGGAGATTTAAACATGAGCACTTTTCTTGTTTGTTAGGGTTGCTATAAAGCTGCCCAAAGAGGACCATTTCTATTTTTAAATAAGACAAGGGGAGAAGGAAACAATGTTCATTACCACCTACTTGCTTGCCAAGCATCTAACAGACATTGTCTCACTTAATTTTTGTTGCAAAGCCAACAATATTGTCCTCCATTTTGAGGAGAGGCTGTTGGAACTAAGAGAGGTTAAGTAACTTTCTCAAGGTCACTCAGCTAATGAGCGGAACAGGGATTGGAACCCAGGTCCCCTCCACCACTCCGCGTTCCTTGTTGGGCTTGGCAAATGGCTGGGGTGGTTTTATCTGCAAGTTTAAGTGTGGGGGCTCACCAAGTTCACATGATACAACCAGGGCCTGCCTGGGTTGCTCCAGTTCTGCTGGTGTCTGGGTGGGAGAGGGCAGGTAATAAAGAAGCAACTTTGCTTTAGCAGCCAGACCTACCCAAGCACTCTCTGGTCTCTTCAAGGCTTCTGGGCCCACAAATGGATCTGGGGCTGGATTTGTGCTTGTACCTGGTTCAGAGGGGGCAGGAGCCTAAGTGGAAATCAAATCTGGGGAGGTCCGGAGCCTTGGGGCTGGCCTTAAGTGGCTGAGACTGTACCCTGGGATGGAGGCTGCCTCCTGAAAAGCTAGATTGATTGACTCCTGGAGGAAGCAGTTGGACACCCATCACCTTAATGCTGACCCACGCTGGGCACCAGCTGCTCACATGTACGCCAAGGGTGGCTGAGTAGTCAGGGCTGAGCTGCTCTTGGGTTGTGATGCTTATTTTGAGTGGCGGTTCTTGATCTGAGTTCCCTTCCCTTCCTGCCAGCTTGGTTGCCTTTCTCAGCTGGCCTGAGGCCATTATGGTTCTGTTCTGTGCATTCAGGTTACCAGACCCCCAAAATGTATTGGGAGATAACGGGGGGGGGGGGGAAGCAGGTGAGATGCAGAGGAGTAATAGTAGTGCTGGGACTCCATATTCCCCTCCTTCTACTTAGACCTAAGGCAGCCCGCCAATGCCCATCTGGAATTCTTCTCTCCCACCCCCTCTCCTTTTAACTAATTGGAGATGTTTTAAGAATAATGATTGCATTAAAAAGTGTCCTGGGTGTTTTGGATAACAAGTGGGAGTTCTGAGTTCTTTTATGATCATGATCTATTTAAAAGTATCCTTCCCTCTGCTCTTAGGTTGAATTAAAGAGGTTAAAAAGAGCTTGGCTTTCAGAATCTGGCAGATCTAGGTTCAAATCCAACCCCATTTATTAGCTCTGGCATGTCGGACAGATCACCTAGCCTCTGTAGGCCACTGTTGCCGGATCTGTGAAAAGGGAACATTGGTAGCGTGTGCCTCCGAGGGTAATGGAGAGCAGTGTGTGGAATGATGGCATGTAAAGTGCTTAGCAAGGTGCCTGGAACCCACTTAAAACTCTTCACCTTGTGTAAGTGTTCCCTAATATTTTCATTAGCTATATCAAAATATGCTGAGTTCTATTGATGTGTTTCGGGTACACGTGTCTTCTGGTAAACAGAGTACCAGGATGGGTTTGTTCAGATCTTTGGCAAAAGCGTCGGCTAGGCAGTGGACCAAATGTCAGCAGCCCTCTCTAGAGGAGCCTGGGAGGAGGAAGGCTTTGTGTAACTGAGGTCAGCAGACATGCTGGTGCCTATTGAGGGGCTAAGGCATCTGGACCAGAGCTCCCGGCTTTCCAACCCAACCAAACCCCAGGAGCCAAAGGGAAGAATTTCACGCTTATTCAGGGGACCACCTACTTGTTGAAGGAATGAGTTACCAAAATGGGACAAAGGTGCTGTGGGGTGAAACTCAACCCAGGACATTCTGAAGGCTGCTAAATCCCCTTCGAGCCCTCGTTGGGGAGCTGGTGGTCCCTCTCTCCTCCCCAAACAATTGGCCTTGCACCTGGCACCGTCTGTAGAAGCTGCTTCTCCCCTGGGACACTGTCCATTTATAGCAGCGAGAAGCAAGTGTTTGCACTTGAACTTTATTATCTATTTCACAGCATGGGCCTGCATCGCCTTCTTGCGGTCCCTGCAGATTCTCTGGATCCTGGGCTACAGCTGATAGGAGCTGGTTATCTCCTGTGTGCCTGGAGTTTTGATTTGGTACCAACAAAAGGCTTGTGAGGGCTGGGTGTTATTAGCACCACATTACACAGAGGATCCCTGAGTCTCCTGGAGGAGCAGCTGCTGTCTCAGTGGTAGAGGGCAGAGCCAGAGCTCAAACACAGATCTATTGTACTTTTTTCTCCAGAGCTGGTGCTCCCTCCATGGGGAGCCTCTGGGGGCTTCCTGGTACCGTGGCCCTCTGCTAGATGAGACTGAATTTACTGGGATTAGTGTCTTAACTCTGTCCCTGCTTCAATGTGAGCTCAGGCTCTGGGTCATTTTGCACCAGAACTGCAAACCACAGAGGCTCATCCCAGAGGTGAAACCTAGAGAGAGGTGGCCTGTTTGTAGTTTTATTCAAGTAACTGGATCTTATTATTATTATTATTATTATTTTTGGTGTGGGAAACTTTAAAGTTTTTCTAGTATGAGTGGTAGGTATTCATTTAATGTGTCAAATGAATAAACTAATGAGGTGGTTGAATATTCTTGGTTCTGTGTTTGAGTCACAGCTTCACCATTTCCTATCATATGGCCTTTGGGCCCGTCTTTCCAAGCCTTGGCTGTCTCGTCTGCACAGTGGATCTAGTATTAGTCTATCTGATAGTACCTGGGAGAAAATACAGAATAACAGGGCCTGGCACATAAATTCAGTAAGCACTGTTATTATTTTTATCATAGAATTGTGAGGATGAAGTGAAATAATGCAAGTAAACTAATTAGCACACTCTGGCACAACCTTAAACTTCAGTTAAAGTTGGTTATTGTATGTGAGTATCAGTACCAGATAGTGAAGAGTAGGATTCTGCAGGCGTCCTGTTGCATTCTTGGCAAGTGGGTTTTTTAAAATAGGCCCCAGTAGAGGTTAGCGAGGATGCCCTTGAGAAAACCTCCTGGGGAGGAAATAGTTAACATACCTGTCTGGTGGGAACTGTAGGTCGCCAAGCCCTTTCCCTTCCCCAGGGGTTACTGCAGAGCCTCTGGCTGGGCTTGCTCACTCATCCACACCAAAGGATCTCATTCCAGCTTGGGCCCTGGGGTTTGGAAGGAACAATTGCCTTGAACAATAGCCAGAAAACAAGTTCCACCAGTCTGGGCATTTGCAACTGAATACAGCTGTCTGGCAGAGGGCACTTGGCGGCAACCCTGTAAATGGGCTCTACTGGGATTCTGGAACAGAACTGGAAAAGCCAGCAGGTAAGGCCTGGACACAGCCCTTGGTGGCAGCAGCAGAAATTGAGTCACCAGGAAGGAGGCAGAAAGGGGACAGGGGCCAGCCCAGACTGTTTCTGAGGATGGTAGGGCCTCTGGAAGCAGGCTGAGGCTTTGGGGTGGGGAATGAGGGTCAGGAGGGCCGTGCTTTGTGAAGATTGCTTTTCAGAACTTGTTCCAGTACTCATCTCTGCTAACCTGCTCCAACTTATTCATGAGCATAGAGCAAATCTATTATCTGCCATCTGACTTTTTTACGACATCAGTGAGCGTGTCTTTCCCTTGAATAAACAACGTGATCTCACAGGGAGTCCATCTGAAAACTGTAATGACCCTCCAGAACCTTCTAAAACTCCTCTGAGTCCAAGTCTTGCTGAAAGCCAGGAATCCTCACGCCTGGGCGTGTAAATCCTAGTGGGAAAAATCTGTCCAGTTGTCCCTCTAACCTTGGGATTCTGTTTTGCCTTTTTGCTTCATGAGAGATGAATTTCTAAATATAATAGCACATTAATTCAAGACCATGACAGTACCTGCTACATCGAACTCCTCCCAGAAGAGCTTGATATTAAAAATTTGTCCAAATTAAAGGTGGTTTTTCTAGGGGTGGGGCTGGTGAAAGCAGGTTTCCCTCCTCAGCTCCATGGAATGCTCACTCCCCACAACAGTGAGGAAAACAGGGAGTGTGAGAAGCCGGGGTAATTTATGACTCTTTCACCTGCGTTTCCCCATAGCAGCAGATAGCTTGTGCTCGGGCTGTGGAAATTGTGCTTTAAGCCCTCTGAGTGGTATTTGAATTCCTGACACGGTGATGTCAGCATCTCTTACAAGACTCTGAAACTGGATCTCCTGGTTTTATGGGCCCTTCCAGTTTTGAATGGATTTTCTGGTCACTTTTGGAGATCCTTTTCCCTTCCCATCTGTATTTCTCCAAGAGATAGTAGGCAAACAGTCAAGGGCCTGAGTGCCTCACTTGTGGTTAAAATACCGTTTTGGCCAAGATGGGGTCTCTTCTTGATGTCCTTGGTTGCCATCAGCAGGTAGAGGTTCTTCTGTGATTAGGCTAGTTAACAGGCAGAGATTTCGAAGCTGATCTCTGTACTCTCTTTCTGATGAGCTAGAGGGCTATATGGCCATTAGACCCTAGTTTGTGTTCCATTGTTCCAGTGCTTTCGCTCTGGGCCCTAAGCCTCCTTTTCTTCCAAAGAAAACGGGAGTGGAATAATACATGTAACGTGCCCAACACGGTCCCTGGCATTTGGGAAATACCGTCAATGGCGGCTATATATATTAGGTGAGATGGCATCCTGTGCCTTTGTGGATAAATAGTATGATCTGATGCAGACACTGTATGGTGAATGGGGATTGAAAGCCTCTGTACAAGAGTTTGCAAACTCTGATTGCAGGGCCAATCAGGCGGCCTATACGAGTGAAAAGGCTCGGAAGCATATCTCTGTCTAGGGAGAGCAGATACAACTTAGGGCTAGCTAATTGTCTCCTATGTTTAAGATATTGGCACCTACTCCAAATATCTAAAAGACTGTCTGGGCTTAAAATAGTAATAACCTGAGTGGTAAAATCAGCCATGAAGAAACCCAGAGACTAGGAAATGCAGTTACCTGTTCGGCAGCTTTTCCTTAACAGAGGCAGATTCTCTGAGGTGGGGGGAGGACCTTCAGCCTGTCCATTTGCCTCTGTACCACTTTTTCTCTGAACTTAAACTCACAGGACATTTGTTAGAAAGGAAGCTGTGGGACGGCTTTGTCCACCTCCCTCTTTGCACAGGAGATTGGAGCCTAGAGTAGAGGTGACCAGTACGAGGGAGGCCGCAGCTGGCTCTTCTGGCTCTTCTGGTCCTTGCCTTCGCCACTTCCATACCTGGGAAGAGAGGGCAGCACAGCAGAGAGCCTTGGTGGGCTGCCAGACCCGTAGCCTTGTGCTAGGACTTGGCTGGTGGCTGGAGGGGTGTCGAAGACTACAGAAATGGTGTCTGGAACCAGTGCAGTTTCCTTCCACATGCTGCCCTTTGCTCCCCTCCCTGTTATACGTTTTTATTTGTGTCTGAACCACGTGTTCTCGTCTGTCACATCCACTGGCTCTGCAATCAAGGGTAGGGACAGCTCTGAATCATCACTGCATCCCCACTGCCTTGCCCGGTGCCAGGCACACAGAGGGCGCTGGCTGACTGGATGAAATGAATGAAAGAATTCAAGCCCCCCCACCCCCCGGCTCAGGATCCAAAAATATTGAGTTTAGGAGTCTTGAGAAAAAAATAGCAAATGTATGGCGGAATTCCTTCTTCCCACCAATGGCTAAAAGTAAATGAACATGATTTTCAAATCTGATCACTTATAGCTCCCTCTGTGGCATGGGTATCACAAGTGGATCGATGGAGGACATTTCATTGAGTAGCGAGAAAGGTAAATGACTGTGACCTGGCCTAGAAACGCTGCTTTTGTGCTGAGGATTGTGAGGAACCAACGGAAGCATCTTCTTTGCCATTTCTCCAGATATCTCCGCCAACGAATTTGTAGGGCATATCCATACTATGCTGTCTTGAAAATTAAAAGGCAGGGAAAGTAGCTGTGTGTCCGACACCCCTTTTAGTTTCCTATTATAGAACCTGAGTCTGGATGGGGCCCTGGGATTCTTCTGCTTTTTTCTCAAGTCTGTCCAACACAGTGCTGTTTCTGCTAAGGTTTTTGGATTCGCTCTGGAAGTCTCACAGTGTAGAGCTCAGGTAAACCAGAGAGGGGGGAAGTGGTGAAGAGAGGAAACTCTCTCAAGTTCATTGATTCTACTGGTCACTCATATAAAAATCATGCATTTAGAAAGTGAGATCCCCTTTAATATCTTTCTAAGTGTCTTTTTGGTGTCCCCCCAGAAAAGCTTCTTTAAGTTAGTTAGGTTTTACTATAGTATTTATTGAAGTCTTTGTTTTTAAACCTAGGTTTTCTTACAAATATTATCTACAAATCGGGTGTTTTTATATACATTAAGATAACTTCCACTTCTTATTTGGTTAGTAATTTTTTAATTCAGAGTTAACAAACTAGATTTAAACAATCAGTACTGGGTGCAAATTTGGTTCATTGTTTTCTTAAATAATTCAGACTGTTTTCACAAGTTTAACATACCATGTTTCCTCAGGCTGGTCAGGTGTCTGGCAGGGAGATCTCCCAGCCCAACAAGCAGAAACTTTCTAAGCACTTAAACCACTCTTACAAATCCATTAAAGTTACAAATGTCCATAAATTATCTTAACTACTCCCATTCTTTTTACAGTCTGAATGCAATTTTCAAATCTTTTATCTTAAAAATCATAAGTCAGAAATCAGTGCTTATTTAAAATCAAAATCACAAAGCTTTTTCAAATTCTCTAATAAGTCATATACTTTTTAAAATATTATGAATATACAGCAATGATCCCACCAGAGAACTCCTGTTCTAAAGTTAAGTATTAAATTTTATGATTTACTTCATCATCTCTCTTCACCTTTTTTAAACCCTTCCAGGATTTAAAGTGATTACTTCCTACTAAGAGTAGTAGGTCTGTCATCTCAGGTGGGCCTGGGATCATCCTATGGTTTTTCTCAGTCATATTCAAGATCAAGATGCAGGAATGGTCAACTCATGTTTCAGAACGATTGCTCCAGAGCCACAGCCGTAAACACTGTAGTTCCTTCTGCCGTGTCACTGGGGTCCCTCAAGCGTCCGAGCTGGAATTTCATTTCACCACACAGTAAACACACATCCTCTGGGTTTCTTTCAAGTTCCACTTGTAATCAGTTTTCGTAACCTCTTTCAACATTTATCGCCCGACTTGGGTCAGTGGACTTCTGAACCCCATGCCAGGTTGTACCTAATTTCCTTTGCCACTTGATTGGACTCAACTAATGTCCTTGCTGCCTGACTGGGTTCTGCATGCTTTTCACATTTTTCCTGTCTGACTCTCAGCCACAGGTCTGGAGTCATTTTGCGAACAAACTGCAATTGCCCATTAGTTAGCATAAGTATACCAAGTGGTAAAAAACAAAAAAACCTAAGCAGACCAGTTTTGAGCAAAGGAAAGCAATGTGTTCGTTCGCATGGTGTGGTGTCCCGGGCGGCTCTGGCTTTAGGTGCAGCTATAGGCACAGGCACCCACGTGCCTCATTCCTCCAGCCCCCGTGTCCCCCTGCTGCCTGCCTGCCTGCCCCGCCGCTGAAGGGGAGGTGGCTGCGGACAGCTGCAGGCTTGGGCTGCGTTTTCTCCGAGTGGTGTTTTCATTCTCAGTGCCTCCCATGTGGCCGTATACTATTCGAGGCGACACTAACGGGACCCTTGCAGGACCTCACAGCTGCTGAGACGTGCATGCACAATATGGGTGTCTCCGAGGGACACAGAAGAGCCAGTGTATCCCATGTTCCCTCGTTAGGGTGGCGTCATTATCACATAGCACCTCGTGGAACTAGTTTTTCTTGGAATACATTTTGGGACTGACCTAATCCTGGTGGCTCATGACCATTCGGACCCTGAGTTTTAGGGGGAAAGGCAAGTGGAAACTAAGTGATTTTTTTTTATCTGGATAGACTTGGCAGTGGCCCAAAAGAAGCAGATGTGAAGGAGACGTGACTGGTTCTCCGAGTGCGGGGACAGCTTTGGGTTCTGGCACCGGGGGGGCCCAGGGGACACTGAAGCCGCTCTTGTTCAGCATGGGCCTCCCTTGGGGTCACTGGTTCCCCCACTTCCACACTTCCATGGGACAGATCACTGGCTTCTCCCCTTCTGGGCTGGCTCAGTTACAAGGATTTCCTGTAAACTCGGGGTAAGCCTCACGATGCACTGGGCAGCGAGGGGCTGAATCATGTGTGATCGGTGCCCCACGCCCCCCTGGAATCATGTCCTGGTGTTGAAAGGCCACCGGGGAAGAGCGGGTACAATTTCAAAGCAGAAAATCTGGGGTCAGATTCACGGGCATCTGTTATTGACTTCTGTCCTTCCTCCCCACCAGTCCCATGCCTCTCCCATCAGTCCGCTTTCTTCTTCATCAGTTTATAGGACATTCTAGCTACATTCAGTCCTTAACTCTGGAGAGCCAATGCAACTAAAGACTCATGGGATCTTCATTTAATTGTGAGAGGAGAGTTGAGTCCTTTGCCCTCTGTTATGTCACTCTCTCCCCAGCCTCGGTGGTATCACTCAGGTGTCACCCCTTAAGAAAACTGAGGCACACAGTTGTGACTTGTCAAAGAATGACATGGTGAGAGAGCTGGGCTTTTAGTCCAGTGCTGGTGGTGATTTGGCATCAGAATGTGCCCCCATCTCTCCTCTGAGCATGCGTTCGATCAGGAGGCATTTAATAAGCACAAACTCTGCTTGGACACGGAGGCGCGGTGACCCACAAAGTGAGGTTGATGTCACTGCAGCGCTGCCCTGCAGGTGGTAGCTGAGGAAGAGGTGGCTTAGGGTCTGGTAGCGTTTCACTCCCAGCTCTGCCCTGCATTTTTGGTGACCTTGGACAAGGATCCTCATAACCTCAGTTGCCTCATTAAGAAGCAAAGCTGCCTCTGGGTATATAGGACAGTTGGTGAGAATATGTGCCTGTGTTGGATAGTCCACACTGCACGTGGGAGGTTCTTCGTGAATGGCCATTGTTGTGAAAGGCGGCCTGACCCAGACCAGGAGGCGTGCAGGTTCTGAAATTAGACAGTCTTGCGTTTTAAACCCAATTTCAGCATTGATTGAAAAACACTGGTCAAGATACTTGTTCTTTCAGCCTTGATTTCTTCATTTCTCAAGTGGGGTGGATAATAGGTACTTTGTAGGGATGATACGAGGACTGGAGATGTGTATAATATGTTTACAGTACCTGACATGATGCCTGACACAGGACATGCATTTAGCTGCTGTCACCAAGCAGGCCCCTGTGCAGATTTGGAAGGTAGAGCAGACCTTTCTGCAGGGAAAAACTAGAAAATTGTGTAAGTGTATAGAAACAAATCCAAAAGTGTGAGACCATGGAATTCAGGGCAGAGGGTGGTTAGGGTTTAGAACTAGATGGAAGCCCGGCCAACACAGTGGAATCACATGAGTGAAGTTTGCTAAGACCCTGGAGCCCAGGACCTTCAGGACCCTGTGACTTCATCCACAACAAACCCTTCTGAGCCCTCAGGCTTCCTGCCTTTATCCTCCCTACTTGGGAACCAGTCACACATTTCTCAGCCTTATGGGAAAGGTGGGCTTTTGGAAGCCTAATAGCAGTGCTGAAGGGAAAAGGGATGAAACCAGGTTTTCACTAAGCCTTTGTCATCCTGCTTGGTCCGCAGAACTCAGGCAGGCACCTTATAAGCTTCTGGAACAAACCAGAACTTCTTCTGAGTTATTGGGGGGCAGTCCTCCGCCACCCAGCATCTCTGAGGCATCAAGCTGCCGCTTCACAGGCAAGACGGGGATGGAAGGCTGAGTGGCGGGGTGAGGCGGTTCAGTCAGAGCTTTGTTACCAGGCAGCCCCAGGAGTAGAGACTGGCCTCACCACGCCCGCTGCATGACGGGGAATCTGGTGCCTCGCCTCACCAGCCTTGGCTTCCTCCTGGGAAGTGAGCCGTGTCCTGTCCCCGTGTGCACTGAAAATGGACGTCAGGAATGCCATCTGGCCTCACCGAAAAGAAGGTGACTCTGGAGTCATCGAGGTTGGATCCAGATTCTGCTCCACCTCTTACTAGTGTTCTGGCCTTTCTAAGCCTCTGTTTCTCTGCCTATACAATAGACAAACAATCGCACTTAGCTGTTTCCTCCAGATCAAGCAGAGCAATGTTGGAAGTTTGCTGTCCAGCCCCATGAGTCTGAATCACTGGCTAAGTCCCTGCCACGCTGTAACCAGAGGAGAAAATGCAGCAGGCTTAATGGGTAGGGGGAAGGAGTGGCACTGGACACAGAGAGACCAGGGAAGAAAGCCCTTCTGAGGGGTTGCCCTTCAGGTGAGGAGGAGGCAGGGACAATATCCAGGAGAAGGGACAACTAATGGAAAGCCCTGTTGGCTTAGGAGGAACAGAAGCCCATGTGGCTGGAGTCAGCAAGCCACGGAGAGGCTGGCGAGAGACAGGACTTAAGAGGGAGGCGGATCAGAGGGTCTTGAAGGCCAGAGTAAGGGGTTTGGGTTTTAAGTGCCCGAGGATATTCACAGTGGAGCAGCAGGACCTGATTTATGTTTCAGATACGGTTGCTGTGGAGTGAATGGATTGGTTTAGAAGTAGAGCCCAGAGCCCAGCTGACCTATTGGCCAGAAACTAAGCAGAGTTGACAGCAGCTTTGAACTGGGGTGGTGGTTGGCGGGAAGCATATTGGGATATATATTACAAGTTGAGATGGCAGGACCAGAAGGTGGATTTAAATGTCCGGTGGTGCTGGGAGATGGTAAGGAGGAAAAGAAGAATCATTGCCTTGACATGAGGTGGCGAGGGTGAGGGGGGTCACAGTGGATTTGAGAGTTGGGAAATGAAGCATTCTATTTTAGATGCATCCTGGGATATTATTAGAATTAAGAGCTGCCAACAGAGTTGGCAGGTCCCTGCTGCCTTTTGCAGCTTTCATTCCTTTGGCATTTCATCCAGGAGTGGAGTCCAGCACGTTTGTATCACAGTGAGAATTCTTCCTCCTTCCTCTGACCCGTAGGAGGGTGCCACTGCTGAATCTTTCTCTGCACCGCCTTTAGCTCTAATCTCCAAAGCTGCTGCCCCTACTCAGCCATGAGGCCTGTGAAGTAGCCATGACTTTATGAAGTTCCCACCATGACGTTGAGGATGAGGTAGTAAGTGGGTAGCATCTTTAGCCACTTGGGGAAGCACCCAGCCTTGTGGGGAAGGCCTGTATCATCAGCCACTTGGCCCAGCTGCCAGTCCCAAACAACAAGAGTGATGGCTCCCATGAAGATGAGTCATGTCAGAAGCCAAAGGGCTTTGTCTCGGACTTCATGACACAGGGAGCCTCCGGGATGGTGTGCAGTTGTCTGTGCCGTCAGCCTGAGCTGGTGCAGCATGAGGTTCTGGTGCTCAGGGTGTGTTTGTCTTGGCAGCTGGGATGACAGCAGCTCCGTCAGCAGCGGGATCAGCGACACCATAGACAACCTCAGCACTGATGACATCAACACCAGCTCCTCCATCAGCTCCTATGCCAACACACCTGCCTCCTCTCGCAAAAACCTGGATGTACAGGTAAGAAACAGGCTCCCTCCCAGGTTCTCCCAAAGGCCCTGCAAGCAGACAGCTTTGGGCTTGTGGGCCCAGGGGGCCATTTGGGGTGAGCCGAGTTCCCAGCTCCATGAGATGAAGCCCAACCTCCTGTGTGCTGCCTGTGCTTTTGTCCCCCGACTGTGGCCTCTGCCTGTAGGGCAAGGGGGTCAGGCAGCAGGGCACTGGAAATAGGAGTGGGGCAGCCTTGCCACCCTCCCTGTGGTGGCCTTGGTTACATCACGTTCCCTTCCTGGACCTCAGTTTTATAATCTGTTTTATTAAAAATGGATTGCTGGACTCAGCTGGCCATACTTATCCTGGAGTATGTGTTCCCTTTTAGCCTCCACGGGCACAGGTCTGATTCCTTAGGAGCGATGGGGTGGGAACAAAGATTCGGAGCCCTGGATGGGGAGGCTAGTGCATCCCATCCTCCTGACAACGTGTTTTATTAGGCCCACAGCGTTAGTTTTCTTTTTAACTGGATTCCATGTCAAATTTGATAAATTCTGTTATTTTACATGAAAATGAGTCTCCACTTTCTCTTGAAAAAATCAGAAGATATTGTCTCCTTGAGCCTATATTCTCCAGATGGCAACAGTCAAGTGTTTGCCCCCTTCAGACGGGGACCCAAGGGTGCACAGCTGTCTTATCCTGAGATGCTGATTTTCAACCCCTACTTTAAACTCTCAGACTTTGTTTTGAATATAGTGCTGCATTACATTTGCTTTCAAAGCAGTTTCATGGAGGGCCATTCACCTGCCCTCATGACATTCCTTAGTGGTTGAAGGGAAAGGCTGGTTCTAATAAACCCATTTTACTGGTGGAAAAGCCAAGTGCCATCCTCACAACTAGTCCCCAACTTGGGTCTGACCAGCACAAGGATTCGTCCATCATGGCACCGACATATGTGAGCTATAGTCTTTTTCATGATGGGTCCCTCCCACCCACGGAAGCTGCTGGACTCAGGTGAACCCATGTGAAGGTCTGATCAGACAAAGTCTCCCAGAGCCACCTGGGGAGGGGCAGAACTGCCACTGCCCCTTCGCACACTCCCTTCCATGCCGGCTCATTCCCTTCCACGTCCACTTTCTTTCTCACTGTTTCTCACAGATAGGAACTGCTTTGGAATCCCTCTGCTTTCAAGGTATTTTGTCTTTGAGGACAGAGCTAGAGACAGGATACGTCAGAGTGTGGGAGTAATTCTGCCCCACAGAAATATGCGTTGCCTGACTAGTGGAATCTATTAGGTTTTGCCTCTGGGTTTGCTTGCGACTGATTGAGTTTTCATTTTAGCCAGAACTTCTCATTATTGTTGGAGAGTGAGGATGGGTTGTGGTGTTGGTTAAGGGGGACTAAAATCACCCAAATGAAAGGGACATGAAGATTTGGGGGGAGGGGGTGCTGATCATATTCTATATCTTGATTTCTGAGTGATAGTTATATATGTTAAATTGGTAAAATCCATTCAAGCTATATACTTAATGATCATTTACTTCAGTGTGTGAATATTACACCTCAATAAAAAAGTTTGTGAAGCCGAAGAAAAAATCCCTAAGCCACACTGGCCCCGAGTAATCACTGTTTAATCACTAATTAGACGCAAGTCAGAATCGCCGAGGCCGCCCGTGGCCTCACCACCTACCATTTGCCAGCTGTCTCCGCCGGCACCACTTTTCCTTTCCTAGTGGACACTTAATTTTTTTCCCTGAGATTCATCCTAATTTCCTAATATATGTAACAGATAACAACTGGCTCCCACATGTCCTTAAATACTAAAATGGGAAACCAAGGAATTGATCCCCTGGTGTCTGTAATTGGAGGGCAGGCAGGTTATTGGAGGTACTTGAGGGAGGGAGGGGAGACAGAGAGGAAGGGAGTGAAGAAGAGAGAGAGGGATCAACAGATAGGGTCCATCAGGTTTAGTTTACCTGCCACGTAGGAACAGGCTTGCTCCTAAGACACACATGGAGCCAACAAAACACTGTATGGGAAGAATCTTCTTGTCTTTGTTCCCTCCCTACAAAGTCAGAGTTGGAATCTATTTTCCACATCAATACAGAGTTAACATCTAGAATTTACAAGTGATATCCTATCGGATACTCTTGAGTTTGGTTCATGCCAGGGTCCCCTCCTCTTGGACCACCAGCTCTTTGCTTCCACCTGGCACAGGTCACATGAGAAAAGGTTCAGGAATACAATACAAACGTGCCTTTTGATCACGATCAGAAAGTTAATTTCAAAGGACCTAAAGGGTTTCATATTCATTGGGTTGTTTTTGCTATAAGACTACCTGCTTTTAAATATTTCAATAAAATCAAACCAAGTAGGTAGTGGAATAAAATACAGACTTGGCACCAATAGTTTTTAAGATTCCTGTTGAGATGGTTTCTTTAAATGGATTTTTAGTGGCATCCCTTTGTTCCTGTCCAGGGAGCATCTTCAAATATTTGAATCTGTGTAAATGGCAGCCTCCCCCCTCCTCCCCTGTACCACTCAGAGAAACGCTAAGGGCCATTACCCCCCTCTGAGCAGCATCAGTCAGGGGGAAGATGCATGCTGCCAAGGCTTCTCCAGGGCTCACACGGGTTTCATCACATACTGGTTTCTCCTGGATGAACGGGTAGCACACAGCGCCCCAGGCGGGTCATGGAAAGACAGGGAGAAGTAGTTCAGCGTGTCACCAGGAAAACAGGTTAGGGGAGAGGTCACCTGCCTAGGTTTCCATATTTGAAAAGCCTCCGAGGAATAGCCAAAAGGAAGTACATCTGAGGAACAAGGAAGTCTGGTCTGGAAAGCGGAAGGAGGAGCCTCTATTAGCTGACTGAAAGAGGAGACACATAACGGAGGAGCGATCCCTGGGAGCTGGAAGTCCCCCCCGCCCCATCCGTAAGTGACCGTCTTCCCCGCAGATGTGGAGGAGCATGCACGCGTGCCCTTGTGAGGCACACCTGCCCATGTTCAGCATCGGGCCGCCGCGCCCACTGTTTCTCCGAGTGGGGGCAGAGCCCCCCCTGCTTGAGGTGAGCCAGCCCAGGTCACCTGTCAGGTCGCAGGGGTGGCCTCTGAAGTCAGGGTTGAGCTCCTCACTCTGTGATGTCCTTGGATAAGCTAATCATCCTCTTCAAGCCTCTGCCTCCTGCCTGTAACATTACGGTAATGAGCTCTGAAGGGTGAGCTGCGGGTGCGGGTGCGGATGCGTGCAAATACTTTATCTGCACACTCTCCCGGTGCCGTTAGTGACCTAACTCCCTCTGGGTTACTGTCCCTCTGCCTCCCTCCTCCATTCATGTCAGTAATTAAAGCTGACTGTGTTCTTAATATATTTTATTTGTTGTTTCAAAGCAATTCACCTTATATTTTGCAGCATTTTATTTTGAGGACAGTGTTCTTGGCTCCTGGGGACTTTACCAGACACATCTCTGCCCAAGTGTTCATCTGCCCGCTCCTGTCCTCAGTCGTTCAGTGATTCCTCTCAGTTCTGTGGAAGGTTCCATGTCAGGTGCTGAGATGCAAAGAGGCACGATTCAAGATTTCTCTTATTTCTCTGAAATTTTTTAAGGAGGTATACAGGGTGGGGGGAGATAGATAATGCCATGTGCATTTATTCTTTGCTACTCAAGGCAATAAACTTATGAATTCTGTGGCAAGGATTCCTGACCTGTGTGGCCATCAGTGAGCCTGGAGTGCTCTGGACGTTCTCTGGATGTCCCTGTGGACATAGGGATAGGGTTTGGCTGGAGGCGGGGAGGGGCACTGCTTCTGCCCAGTCGCTTGGTTGCTGCTGCTTGTGCCTTCAGGCAAGTTACTTTTGCTCTTTACACCTGGTCTGTGAAATGCGGATGATACAGGCTCAGCGGATTGATTGAGTGAGCGAGCTCGAGGGACGCAGTGCCGGGGAGAAGAGTGGCAGGGCATGGTGATAATGCTGATCATTTTTCTGCTATGACAGGGGCTCAGACCCCAGCTGGTTTAGCCTCTTGATCTGCAGGGGATGTGGGCATGAAGAGGGCAGTGCCCTTGACTTCCAGAGGCTTGTGGCTTGACTTCCAGAGGCTTGTGGCCCAACAGCAGGAAAGACAAGTGCCCTTTTCACACTTAATACAAGACAAAAATGGGATAAATGCTAAAGTGCTGGGGGTTTTCAGAGGTGAGGGGGTTTATTGAGTCCTTCCACATTTAGTTCATTGAGTCTGTATCAGCCGGCTCTCTAAGACACCCATCTATGATCACCCCCATTTTGTATACAAGATAATGATCTCTCTGAACCCTCCGGGGCCACACACAGCAAAGGAACGGCAGCACCCAATACTTGAACTCAGTCTGTCAGATTCCAAGCCCATGTCTTCCCCCCACATCATGCCATGTGGCCTCCACCTCACTGCTCCGGCCCCACCTTGGTTCCACCCTCTCATTCACAGAGGGTTGGCTTCTGCAGTCCATGCTGAACCTGGGCCCTTGGTCGTGAACTCCCCAATCTCCCAGGCCCTCTCCTCTCTCCTGTATGGCTACTCTCCCACCTTCCTCGTGGGTGTTGAATGAGTAAATGGTAGGGGCAATAGGAAAATCCTTTCAAAATTAGGTGCCATATGAGATGAGAACAGCTGACAGAGGCATTGAGGGCCAAGGGGAGGGTACAGCTCTGGATCCCCATGTGGCCAGCCTGCTGGCCTTGTGTTGTAAGCCCTGGGAACAGAGAGGCGGGGGCTTGTTCATCTTTTGATCCCTCGTGGTGCCACCCTATGATCTGGCGCATGCCTCCCAAAGGGTTTGCTAAGGAGATAGGAACTTAAAGCCAGTGATGTCCCAGGCAGATGCCCACTGAGCGGAGTAGCGCTGGGAAGGCTGCTGCCCTGGTCCGAGTTGTGGGGGTCCTTGTTCTTTCCAGAGGGGGGATTCAAGCCATAGTCCTGAGCCAAGGCCATGTGCACTCTCTCTACCTCAGGGGGAACTGGAGCTCTGGGGTCCCACCCAGAGGCTGGGCTGGAGCTGCTCTGGGGTTGGAGCTGGGGAACAACCAGCCAGCCAATGTGGAAAGAGCCTCTGCTGGGTGTTGGGACTGTGTCAGGAGCCGCTGGGCAAGCAGAAATGTCTCATTGCCCTGGGGCTCATTCCCGGGAAGGCAGCATGGCTTAAAGGAGATAAGATGTGGACTCCCCGGGACCCTGGCCCCTCCACAGCCTCACTATGTGATCTTGGACGCTTTTCTTTTCCATTCTGTGCCTCAGTTTGTTTTCTCATGTAAAATTGAGTCTTATGAACTGTAACTTCCTCAGTTTTGGTGAGGATTAAATTAAGTGATGCAGGCAAAACACTTTAGCCCAGTGCCTAACACATGGTAAGTGCTTAATAAATTTTGTTGTTAACCGTTACTGCTATTAGCACCACTACAATTTGGGGTAAATAAGGCATAGGAATGAATATTAAAAGAACGGATGCAGTAACCCAGGATGCGGTATGTGCTAACTTTTCTGTATGTCTTAGAGTGTATTAGAAACTGTTAAAATGTACTTGGATGGGATATTAATGATGTGTACTTGTTCTTGTTCATTGTAGTATCCCCAGTGACCCAATGCTTGCCTGGCAGGTAGTGGCCTGAACTAAATATTTGTGGGGTGATTGCTTCCCAAGCCACCCTCTTTCCTGCCTCAGGCCTTGGCCCACACTCTTCCCTAAACTCTTCTCTTAATATGTTTCTTCTCATCCTTTTTTTTTTTAAGATTTTATTTTTAGAAAGGGGAGAGGGAGAGAAACACCAATGTGTGGTTGCCTCTCGCATACCTCCTACCAGGGACCCAGCCCGCAACCCAGGCGTGCTCCCCAACTGGGAATCGAACTGGTGACCCCCCAGTTTGCAGGCCAGCCTCAATTCACTGAGCCACACTAACCAGGGCCCTTCTCATTCTTTAGGGCACTTCTTCAAAAAGGTCTTACCTCCCCACTGACCCCTCCCCCATTATCATAATCTAAATTACATCAGTGCCTATATTTCTATCTCAGGTTCCTTGTCCTTTTCCTTATAACGTTCCTTACCATTCACAATTACTTCTTTACTTGTACTTATTTATTCCATCTCTGCCCCTTTTGCTGAATTGTAAACTCCAGGAGTGGTGGGAACCAATCTTTCTCACAGATCCCCAGACCTTCCACGGTGCCTGGCAAAGAGTGAGCATTGAAGAACCCTGACTAGGAATCGAACCAGCGACCTTTAGCTTTCCGGGATGGCACTCAACCAAGTGAGCCATGTTAGTCAGGGCAGGAGTGGGTAACTTTTATTTCCACTCCTCTGTAACACTGAGGTGAGGACAGTACTATGTACGTACTGACCCTTTTCAACCAGGGGGTGGCCGGGATCAGAGGGCATCCTTTTGTTAAAATGTGCTGTTGCTGGAAATGCCTGTGTTCATTTGTTCACTCATTTATTCACCAAGCCTTGACGGGGCTCCTGCTCAGTGCTCAGACGTGAGAAGCCCTCTTTCTGTGTCCCTCACCACAGTTGAACAATGAGCTTCCCACGGTTGGGGAGCGCTTCTGTCCTCTTCACACCTCGGGAGCCTAGGACCTAGCAGGAGCTCAGTGTGTGCCTGAGGAATGACCAAACACGTGAAGGCACCCACAGGAGGATGTCATGGATGAGTGGAATTCATCAGGGTGAAGGGGTGGAGAGAAAAAGAGTCCGTGGTGGCGACAGAGGAACAACTGAACGTGGGCTGCGTGTCTGTGTTTAGACACCCAGACAGTGTCTTTCATGGAGGAAGGTGTTCGTACTCGTCCTGGAGGACAGGCATTAGGCCAGGTTCTGGCCAGCGGATCATTTTGATTTCCTACCTTGCTGATGATACTCATTCTAGGTAGTTAAGTATAGCAAGGAAGAGACTTATTTCTTTGTACAGCCCCTCTCAAGTGGTGCTGACCTCCCTTCCCCATTCTCTGCCTGGCTTCTCCCGGCTGGCAGGCTGGCATCTCCTTGGACTGGCCCCACCCTTGAGGGAGGCCCTGGAGGCATTCTTGTTAGCTTCTGCCGCAGCCAATCATTAACATCGCACTTCTGTCCCCTCCTGGGTTCCGTGGCCAGCAGGTCAAGGCTCTTCCAAAGAAAGCTGGCTCATTATATGCCTTGTCTGAACAAAATCCCACAAGAAGAGCAAAGCGGTGTGGCATATAAACAGGGCTGGGGTAGGAGCAGGCACCCGCTGGCTTTTAGCATTGGGGGGAAGTGGCTTTTGAGGATATGTTTTCCTCTCAGCCCCTCTCCCTCCCCGAGAGTGGAACTAGCAGCCACCCTCACTTGCTCGCTCACTGGCTCCGAGTGTTAGACGGTGGCGCTGTGCTAGAAGCTAAGATCACGCTGCCAGTGGAGAGACAGGGAGACAGAAGAACAAAGAAAGACAGGCGGGAGGCTGGATGCTGGATGCTGGCTAGAGATCAGGCCGACTGAGTTAGAGGGGGTTTGTCACCAAGTGGCAGAGGGTTGGTGGCTGAATTCTCGCCACGTCTGCATCTGCTCATGGTTCTCCATGGGGCTCCTTCCCTCTTGCTCCTCTGGCCCCTTTTACTCTTCTCCCTCACTCCTTTCTAGGACATAGTTATATTCTTTACTTTCCTTGGACCCAAAACACCAGGCACTCTTCTAGTAAGATAACCCAAGTACAAAGGCCCGAACATTTTCAAGTAGTTATTCTTTTTCTCTTAATTCATCCAGTGCATTGGCATTTTTGCTCTGTGGCGAGGGTCTCTCTAACCTGGGATTTGGGAGGGACTAATTCAGAGTCTCACCCACAGACGGACGCAGAGAAGCACTCACAGGTGGAGAGGAATTCCCTCTGGTCGGGCGATGATGTCAAGAAGTCCGATGGAGGGTCAGACAGCGGCATAAAGATGGAGCCGGGGTCAAAGTGGAGGCGGAACCCCTCGGACGTGTCTGACGAGTCCGACAAAAGCACGTCGGGCAAGAAGAACCCCGTCATCTCCCAGACGGGCTCATGGCGGCGAGGCATGACAGCTCAGGTGGGCATCACCGTGCCAAGGACAAAGCCAACTGCCCCGGCGGGCACGCTGAAGACCCCAGGAACAGGTGAGTAAGAGGACACGCCATCTTACATCCACAGGTGTGAGTTCCAAAACCAAAACCTTAGTCACTCTAGCAAGAAATTATTATTTTTTTTGTTTTGCTTTCTAAGTCCCGTAAATGCCAAGGTATTTGTTCTTAGGGTGTAGACTCTGCTAATAACCAGCTTTCAGAAAAGTTCGCATCTCTTCCTTTTTCCAAGTGGGAATATCTGTTAAAGCTTTTAAAGTCTGAAGATGGTTCCACGGTTAAGGCTGCATTAAACTGGGGTAACTGTGTGCTGGGTAAGAGCCACACTCAAGGGTGTGTGTGTGTATAAGATGTGGGTATGTGGAGTTGATGTTTTCCATGATTCAGGGATGTGTGTAAAGAGGGGAGGTGTTTTTGCAGGAAGTTAAGGGTACCTCCTATAAATGTTAGGAACATCTTTTTCATGGGCAGAGAAAGAAAGTTCAGTCAAAGTCAGATCTCTTCCCCAGACATGTCAGTGATTGGCTGGCTTTGCTTTATTCTGGGTAAATTTAGATTGTTTTGCTAATGAGTAAAATCATTGACATCTAAAAGGCTCACAGTGACAGTAGTAGACTAGAGTGTCTTTATGAAAAGCTCTTTCCTCTGCCTCCCAAGGGTACTGCTCTCCCCGAGGAGAATGTGAACCAGTTCTTTGGAGGAGGGGAGGATTTTAAACAGACTGAACTGGATGAGCTGGCTTCTTGGTTTGCAGGTTAACCTTGCTGATTTCTCTCTCAGGAAAAACTGACGATGCAAAGGTGTCCGAGAAAGGAAGGCTGTCTCCCAAAGCCTCCCAGGTGAAGCGCTCCCCGTCCGATGCAGGCCGCAGCAGCGGGGATGAGTCCAAAAAGCCCCTCCCCAGTAGCTCCCGGACGCCCACTGCCAATGCCAACAGCTTTGGATTCAAGAAACAGAGTGGCTCGGCTGCCGGTCTGGCCATGATCACAGCCAGTGGGGCCACTGTCACCAGCAGGTCAGCCACGCTGGGCAAAATCCCAAAGTCGTCTGCACTCGTCGGTCGGGCTACTGGTCGGAAGACAAGCATGGACGGGGCTCAGAATCAGGACGATGGGTATTTGTCTCTCAGCTCCCGGACAAACCTGCAGTACCGGAGTTTGCCAAGGCCCAGTAAGACCACCAGCCGGAATGGGGCTGGGAACCGATCTAGTACTAGCAGCATAGATTCCAACATCAGCAGCAAGTCAGCCGGCCTGCCGGTGCCCAAGCTGAGGGAGCCTTCCAAAACGGCCCTAGGGAGCTCTCTGCCAGGCCTCGTCAACCAGACGGATAAGGAGAAAGGCATCTCATCAGACAATGAGAGCGTGGCTTCCTGTAACTCAGTGAAGGTGAACCCGGCAGCCCAGCCTGTGTCCAGCGCAGCTCAGGCCACTCTCCAGCCAGGGGCCAAGTACCCTGATGTGGCTTCTCCCACGCTCCGCAGGTAAGTGAGTAAATGGCACTAAGCAGAACTGGAATATATGGAATGGTGCCCTGGATAATCAATAAGTTCCTGTTTCTTAGTTAAAGCAGCCTCTGTGTTCTCCTCTGTTTGGTCAGATGCTGCCAGCAATTTTGCAGTCAACTGATTATTTTTCCATGTTAGGGTGAAAATCATAAGCTTCTGTAATCCGTCATCCTGAGTTCAAATCTTGGTTTCCCCTTAATTAACCACCATGTAAACTTTCTTAACAGTTGTGCCTCAGTTTTCTCATCTGTAAAATGGGGATACTGATACCTACCTGACAGTTCATGTGAAGATTAATCTATGTAGCTGTTATCTGGCCCATAGTAAGTAGTCAATAAAAGTTAGCTACCATCCAGATCTGGATAGGTAGCCCAGGGAAAGCAGACAGTATATTTTCTTGTCTTGTTAATTCTGTGGCTGAGATTCCTCGTCATTATGCTAGATAGTGATCTTGGCCAGATCTTTTTTCCAAAGAGTTCAATATTCTCCACATATTTATTTATAACTGCATGCATAATTCCAAATTGGTCTCTGAAATTTTAGCTTCCTTAAAAAAAAATAAAATAAGACAACCTCTTAAAGCAGAAGTATTTCTGAAAAAGAAATTGATTTCCTATTACCTTAAAAAGGCATTTTCTCACATTTCCACACTGGGTGAAAATTTTTACATGAAAATATTATTCGCTTTTTTTTCTTAAGCTTTCTTTTAAATTTCTACAGCTTTTGCCTGTTTGTAGTATCTCATTATAACATCCATATCCACTGGACCTTTCTTAAACTTCACGTGCATAGGACAGAGCTTATTCTAGCCTCTCAGGAAATTTCTTATCATAGGAAAGAATAAATCCAAGGATAGCAAACCATGCAGTGAAAAAAATCAAAATTATGTGCACATGGACATATTTGGGGATGAATCGGAATGTTTGAAGAGACTTCAGAAGAAGCATTCCACATGAAAGGTGTAATGAAGCAATTCACTGTTCTTTGTCTAGACTTGAATATTAGAATTTCAGTAATGATTATTTTTTCAAGGGAAGGTCCTATTGGGCTGTTCTTTGTTGTTTTACCAGATTGCCTTGTAAATGAAAATTTTCTGTTTCTTGCCTCAAGTATTATATGTAATATTCATTCTTTGGTATTAATAGATTTCCTTCAGTAACTACAAAGGCATTTGACTAGCCCCCTAGGCTAGTGTAACAGAATACTTGAAAATGCATGCATTTTCTGAGTTTCTACATTGAACACCTTTCATTCAATTCCTGGCAATTACGTTTTTATAAATGGTTAAGGTGGTTTTTAAAATTTTTTTTATATTTAATTTTTGTAAAAATTTTATTTATTTGTTTTTAGAGACAGAGGAAGGAGAAAGAGAAGGAGAGAAACAGTAATGTGTGGTTGCCTCTTATGTGCCCCCAACTAGGGACCTAGCCCGCAACCCAGGCATGTGCCCTGACTGTGAATCGAACTGGCGACCCCTTGGTTCGCAGGCCGCGCTCAATCCACTGAGCCATACCAGCCAGGGCAGGTGGTTTTTTTAAAATTGTGCCTTAGTATGGAAAAGACAGATCTTAGGTAAAATGTAATAACTCTTCAACAAAGAAGTTGGTCTTTTTCTGTGTCTTTACACGTAGCAGGATTAGGAACAATGAATAAAAGTGAAGAAGATGGATCAGGCTTTTGTTTTCTAATTGAAAGTGCTTGGCACTGGGGTGAATTGGCCCTTGATGTAGTGAGGTCCCGTGACTGGAAGAGTGTAAGCATTCTAGAGCCAAGATTCAACAATAGGATATTTCCATTCTCTGATTGTCACCAGGCAAAAGTGTTTCTCATCTGTTACCAGATACTGTAGTGAGGATTGAGTATGTGATCGGTTGGTTGGTTGTTTTTACAAGAACTGAGATTTGTAAGGACTGTTATGAGAAGACAGAAATCAAACTCACACCACTGGGCAGCCTGGGGAAAGGCCATCTGCCTGTCAGTGTCTTCGTCACTTTGCAGAGATATCCATTCCACCAGAGTTTCAGTGAATGGACTTTCATGCATTACTAGAGCATGTACTGCTCTAAGACCATCCTGCCACTCTACCAGGTATCCTTCTGCCCATGTATTCTGACAGCTCATTTTTTGGTCATGAGCAGGGGGGATGACATGGAATGGCATTTCTGTGTATCTATCAGAGACAGTTCACACCGTTTGTCTGGCCTAATGTCTTGTGAACTCAGCGAGGTTTCTGTGTACATTAAGGGGTAGTACTGGCACTCTGGGCACAAAGACACACCTTTCAGGTAGGGCTTTCACTAAAAGATAAGTCTGTGAAGATAACTTTCCCCAGGCCCCATCCAGATCTAGATTCAGGTTCTTGATCCTACATGTTGAGCTTAGAGATCAGATTGACCAAATGCCTGGAGCT
This sequence comes from Furipterus horrens, assembly GCF_987537825.1. Taxonomy (NCBI): domain Eukaryota; kingdom Metazoa; phylum Chordata; class Mammalia; order Chiroptera; family Furipteridae; genus Furipterus; species Furipterus horrens. The sequence continues at coordinate 30,995,382 of NW_028327172.1, read as the reverse complement.
GAACTGTCATAAACTGACTGCCTGCTTTGTGCCCGGAGTCATGGATACAAAGATAATGAAGATAGCTCTTTTCCTTCTAGATGTTTCCTGGGCCAGGGCAATTTTCTAGCTACTCTGTTCATGGAAAGAAAGGGAGGCAAGATCTTGGACCAGCATGGATAGTCCTATAGAAAATTATTCCCCATTGCCCTTTGGCTCAGATATAGCCAGGGTCTCAGCTGCAGTGTAGAACCGGAAGCTGGAACCTGTTACACACCAGTGTCCCGCTGGCCTGTCCCGATGGAACGCCCATAGCCATTTCAGTAGAAGTGACTGTCTCCCCCCAGGGACTCCCATGGCTCCTGTACCTGTGCCCCACCCACCCCACTTCAACAGCTCGGAGCTCTGGGTGTTCAACCCAAACAACCCTTTGTCTCTTCACAGACTCTTTGGTGGGAAGCCTAGCAAGCAAGTGCCCATCGCCACAGCTGAAAACATGAAAAATTCGGTGGTCATCTCCAATCCTCATGCCACCTTGACCCAGCCAGGTAACTTAGAGTCCCCCTCAGGCAGCGGCATCCTGAGCAGCGGGAGCAGCAGTCCTCTCTACAGTAAGAATGTGGACATCAACCAGTCTCCTCTAGCTTCCAGCCCCAGCTCGGCGCACTCGGGCCCCTCCAACAGCCTCACCTGGGGCACCAATGCCAGCAGCTCCTCAGCAGTTAGCAAGGACGGCCTGGGCTTCCAGTCCGTCAGCAGCCTCCACACCAGCTGTGAGTCCATTGACATCTCCCTCAGCAGTGGAGGGGGCCCGAGTCACAATTCCTCCACGGGCCTCGTCGCCTCCTCTAAGGATGACTCCCTGACTCCCTTTGTGAGAACCAACAGTGTGAAGACCACACTGTCAGAAAGGTTGGTGATGTGCCTTTGGCTGCCTGTCTCTTTCCAAAAGACACCTTTTTAAGAGACAAAGGATTATGTTAGGAATCCCAGCTGTTAGTTCACCTTTGCCTGGGAGATTTCTCTCTTCCTTATCACCTGCGTCCTTCCTAGGAAAGCCAGTTTGGGATGGAATTAAGCTCCGCTCTGCTTCCTGTTATCTTTTTCATCGTGGTTAGTTAGTCTCAGTGCATGGAGCTGCTGGAAGTCTCTTGGGGGCAGATTTAATGCATCCACTTGAAATGGCATTCCACCTTTGAAATCCTTCCATTTTATTCTATTTGTTCATTAGTTGGCTTCTTTCCCCCTCCCCTTGTAATTGTGCAGGCAGAGTGGGTGGCTGGCTGCATTGGGGTGTGTGGTACGATGTTCCTTAGGCAGCGGGATCAATTTGGTGGTCATCATGGTGAACCTCCCAACCCCACGCCACACCCCCCACACACACACTGAAGGGCTGCTGGCCAGTGAGAGGAGGTCAAGAAACCTAAACCAACCCCAGAGCTCCAGATTTCACTTCAGTAGTGATGTGTCCATTGGGAAGAAAGAAAGCCAGGGATCAGCACTGGGAATGAGAAAAGTCACTGTATTTTTACAACTCCTCCCCTCTCTTCCAATCTAACGTTCCTTCTCTTCTTTTCTACTTGCCTGGACTTCTAGCCCTCTCTCTTCCCCCGCCGCTAGCCCTAAGTTCTGCAGAAGTACTTTGCCCAGGAAACAGGACAGGTAATGACATTGCAGGCCGGAGACCCCACCGAGCCTCTAGGTTCCTCTGCCCATCTGTGTCAAGCCAGATGTTTTGTGTGAGGCTGTTGGCCTGAGGCTTCCGCTTGTGTTTGTGGCTCCGGTGTAGTATGTGACCCCCAGACATGCCAGTGAGGGTCTGTTCCGCTATCCACTGAAGCCCCGGGAGAGGTGGGGTAGGGCCGGCCCCCACCCCTTCCCAGCTTGTGAAGGGACCTCAAACCTGCCACTCGAACTGGGGCGGCAGAAGCTCTCACTTGCATCTCAGCCTTCCTGTGGCATGCTCCCGCTTCCCACCCTTGCCCCCTCCTCCCTCCCCTCCCGCCCCAAGCCCAGAAATGACCTACCACCCACTGAGCAGCTTGGCCCTCACCTTTGTCTCCCACCCCCTCCACTCCCCACGCAGCTGGCTCTTCTCCCTTTCAAAGTCCTTCGCTGCAGTTCAGCCCCTTGCGTTTTGCAGGCTGCTCTGTTCTGTGTGCCCATTTCCTGTAACAATAATGAGAAAGAATATGCGAAGCATTGGGACTTCATCAATGAAGAGGCTTGTCTGCCCCCAGCTATCCCGTGGGTTAGCCTCTGAGATGGATATTGACCTCAGATTTGTGGGGGAGCCCTGGCTTGGCCAAACATAACAAACAGATGTTGTTTCTTGATAGAAAAAAAAATTAATGAAAACCCTCTTCACCCCATCAACAGCAAAATGTTTTTGTCAGACTCACAGACCAAGCCTTTAAACCCTTGTTCTTTAGAAATCCAAATGCCTTGACTTTATCAGCCAGCAAGTTGTAACATGCCCCGACTCAGGCCCAGAGCTCGGCTCTTAGCTACATCCAATAAGGACTGCAGAAACTGAGAGGGACCTGGAATTCACTTATGAATTCCAAATATGCAGACGGCAGGCCTCTTGAAACTCTGACAAGTCCCTTGCCTCACTTGAAGTCACCGCCGGTGGCCCTGGGGTGGCCCAGAGTTAGTGGTGCAGAGAAGCTGGCATCTCTCTCTCTCCGAGAAGCCGTGGTGATGGTGTAGAGATGGGCGACTGGGCCGCAGAAGGCACGGGCTCTGCTTCAAGGTGCGGCAGACCCTGAGTTTGGCTTTGAACCTGCGGGGCTGAGTGGCTCAGGCCTCCTGGTGACTGGGGGTCAAGTACGCACTGGGGTCAGCGCAGGCCGAGGGCTGGGTTTCTTTGGTGTCCCGTGGCTGCGCTGCACGCCCCGCTGGATAAGGGAGCCCTCCTGGTGAAGTGAGTCTCCTTCCCCAGCCCTCTTCAGCCCCTTCTCAGCCTCTCCCTTCTCACATCGCCTGCTTTTCCTGTGCTTCTCTGAAGTTCTCATTTTTGTTTTAACTTTCCTACAGTGACCCGCACCTTGATAGGAACACTTTGCCTAAGAAAGGACTCAGGTATCTGTGTTTCCTCCTTGCATCCATGCCATGTGGTGTGGCTCTGGGGCTTGGCTGGTGGGGGTTCGGGTGGGCTGGGCTCCCCGCTTTGGCCACCGCAGTAGGACCTTGGACGACCGCTCCCCTCACACCCTGTCATTCTCATCTCTCCATTCGTTGGCTTATTTGCTTGAGCAGAGGCTGTGCTTTTTCAGGCTTCATGTGGTAAAACCATGTCATGCGCAACATCCCTGTGCAAGCCCAGAGTGCGGTCCCTGTGGCTTCCGGGGCCAGTGGGTCTACTCGCTGGGCACGTCGTCATGGCCGTTCTGCTCACGGGCTGGCTTCCAAGAGAAAGGACGTGACTTGTAGCATGTTGATCTGTTCGCCAGGACAGAGCCAAGGAGGAAGGAAATATCACCACCAAATATGAAAAGATTTAACTTTCGGCCCATAGACAATTGCTAAGGACAGACACTTAGCACTCGTCTAAATAAACATCAAAAATCAGGTTGCTTTTCAGTGCCCAGCAAGACATAGGTGTGATCCATTTTTGGTGGAAAGAAAGAGAAGACGATGAGGAAATAAAGTCCTTTCATCTGGTGGAAGTCATGGTTTAGGCTCATTTTGGGTGCTGGTCCCGGTAAAACAAGATGCTATAAGTCACCGTGCCTTATACCATCTACTTCACTTTGCCAATCAGAGGAACCTCAGTGCTAATGCCTGCCCCGTGGTTTAAATGTCTTATGGTTGCAGCTGTCATTTCTCTTGCTCCCTAAATACGTCCTTCTTTGTAGCATCAGCTTCCCCTTGCACTAAGCATTATGTGCTTTTGCCAGAAATGGAACTTGGAATGAAATGTTTCAACACTGTCATGTATGTCTGTAGTTGATAATCTGTACCTCATAAGGCTGAGAGCATTTTGAACAGTAATGTGAGGTAGGTATCAATGCTTTCTTTCAAAAGGAGCTCTGAGTAAAGCCAACTCTAAGAGTCTAAAAATAAAAGTACTGAAAATCTCCCCAGTGTGGCCTTAAAAGAGGGAACTGGCAAGGCCTTTTGTACTGAACAGTTTTCATCCCACTGATGAGGGCTGATGGTTAGTGACCAGGCTAAGTGCTTACATTTCAGCCGCTTTTAATGCGCTGGACTTGCTACCCCACTGCTGCCCAAGAGAAAGCTAAATTCTCTAAATATTAACGTTTTTTATGCTGTATATATTTCTGGAGCAGATCTGTCCTATGAAAATGATGTAGCTCTGGCTTTTTTAAATTGGCTTTTAAACATGTGGAATAGGGATATGTGACAAGCTGTCTTCAGGGAACTGATATGACCTAGAAAGTGATATGTCCAACTAGAGTGAAAACATGAAGGAAGACATGTTCTTATATTTCCTCTCACTCTGACTTTCCCTTTCTTGCTCCCTCCTTCCACACATACACCCAATACCAACACACCAACCACAACTTCTTTTTAAGCCAAAAGAATCCCACTGTTGACGTCATCACTAGTCACCATGTGGTAATCTGTTTGTAAGTCTAAGGGTTCTCTAGCCACTTGGATGATTTAGAAATTTGAGAAGCTGCCTGTGGGCATAATGAGAAGAACATGGACTTTGAAATCATACAAAATAGATAGAAATCTTGGCACGTGACTCAAGATAACATCTGTGAAGGCACTTAGCTCATTGGAGACATTCAATAAATCACTACCAAATACACTGCAGAGTAAATGAGGAGGAATACCAACTTCTGAAGAGCCTCCCCTGTGTGAAGCCCAGTGATTTAGGGTTCCTTTCACGAAGCCTTATTTATGCTAGATTGCAGCATCTCCTGTAAGCACTGCTGTCCTCACACCTTTTCGTGTCTGGTTTCTGATATGCTGTGGCTCACGGCCACTCGTGTGTGCTCTAGAACGCAGATGCCATGCGTTGTCTAATAAATACATCCTCAGAGCTCTAACTGCAGCTTGTTTTGTTGCTTCAGTCCTATCAAGGTGGGGGCTTTGACGTGACACTGTCATGAATCAACATGTTGCAGATACGCCCCGTGACAGCTCTTCTGAGCAGTCACCGAACTTGCTCCCTTTATGTATTCCCTCCAAACTGTAAGGAATTACAGTTTTCCCCAAAGGCAGCCAAGTAGCAAAAAAAAAAAAAAAATTTTTTTAGAAACTTCTTAAGTTTCGGGATATGCAGCAATCTGATTTTTTTTTTTTTTTTTAAACATCAACTTTGGATATCTGATCATTGTCAGCTTCACAGAGTTCATTTTCATAAGCGTTGATCATAGTTCATCCCAGCTTGATTCCTGTCTGTCCAGGTATACTCCCGCCTCCCAGCTTCGCACACAGGAAGACGCAAAAGAATGGTTGCGGTCCCACTCTGCAGGAGGCCTGCAGGACACCGCCACCAATTCCCCCTTTTCCTCTGGCTCCAGTGTCACTTCTCCCTCCGGAACAAGGTTCAACTTTTCTCAACTTGGTGAGTAGCTGCTTGTCATGAGCTGTGCTGATCACCTCCCTAGGGCAGGGGTTAGCTTGTATTGGAAAGAGACAGGTTGGTCATAGACTCTCGGTATCTGATCAGCCCTCAACAATGTCGTTTGATTAGAGGAGATTGACAGCAAAAGACCTAGAGAAAATGGAAAAGTTTTTGGTACTCTAATCCATAATTTTTCTTTCTGTGGTTGAAAGAGGTAGGGTTATATCAAAGAGCTAACCATCCCATTCTTGATTTCTGAGACCTGAAGAAGTAGGTTTTATAGCATATCCTCATTGCTTTATTAAGCTAGAAATAAAAATCAAGTTTTGATTGAACAAGTATTCTTGGAAGTTCCTACTGCTGACATAATGCTTGGATTGGCACTGCGGAGAAAGGAAAAGAATTTGTAACATGCTCTCTGCTGATATGTCAGCAGATTCTTTTTTAGCGTGACAAACACCCAGACAAACTCATCAACAGAGTAAAAGAGAACAATGCAAAGCTTTACAGGAAGCCATATAGAAGTTGAAGTATTCTTTGCAGTTAGAAAAAGGGAAGATCAGTCCTGCTCAAATTGCAGGAGAAGGTGACATGAAGGTGACTGGGTGGGAGCTGGGCCTTGGAAGACTGCTAGAGGGGGAAAGAGCTTTTCCAGCCTTCTCCCCTTCTTCAGCGAGGCAGCCTCTTCTGACTATTGTGAATAATAAACTCAGTCTTTAAGGACAGGTGTGGCTCATCATCGGGTATGGCTTAACTCTTCATTTTCAGTTAACTGCAGGGATACTTCTGAAATATTATGCATTAGTAGAAATGATAGAATTTTAATAAGAAAGCTAGTTTCAACTAAGGTAAATCTGCCCCCTTCGCACCAAAGCTCTTTAGGCGCTGGTCTTCAGTGTTCCGTTTCCGGGGCAATGAGACGTATGTTCATATTGTTCTTTCCCAGCCGTAACTCTTTGAGGCAGGAGTTTCTTCTCATGCACAAATGCTTCCCATCTGATCAAAAGCCCAGTGGGACTATTTTGGGCTTTTGGCTTTAGAGAGAATTGTTCCAGATGAGCCCAGGGAGTAATTAGCTCATGCCTGGAAGGTGACACTAGCTTGTCTGAACGTGCCAAGTTGGAAAGCTGAGGCCCAGAGCCTTGCTTTGGAACTGACCCACCTTTCCTCCCTTATTTTTAGCTCTCAGTGTGTAACTCAAATGCTGATGTGACTACCTTTTAGAAAATAGACAAGGGAGCGGAGTTGGCAGGGACGGATATGGCCGATAATAAGCAGTCTCCTCTTCACCCCCGTCCAGCCTTTTGATTCCATTCCTTTCGTTCCAGCGAGCCCCACCACTGTCACGCAGATGAGCTTGTCCAACCCGACCATGCTGAGGACCCACAGCCTCTCCAATGCTGACGGGCAGTACGACCCGTACACCGACAGCCGCTTCCGGAATAGCTCCATGTCCCTGGATGAGAAGAGCAGAACCATGAGCCGCTCGGGCTCTTTCCGGGATGGGTTTGAAGAAGGTAAGCAAGGAGACTGGCCATCTCCCGGGCCAGGGGCTGTTGTTAATGCTCTTCTTTGCCAAGTTCACTTCACTGACCTAGAGTCTACCTATAAGTGCTTCCAGCTCTCCCACTTACTCTGGGGGAATAAATAGTAGGGTCTGGATCTTACTGGACCTCACAGGACTCGAGGGAAGAGGCTGCTGAAAAAAATCCAGAGGTGACCCTTACAGCTGGCTGAGTTCCGCTCTAGGCTTCTCTGTCTTGGACGTGGGCCGGAGCTTCTTGGCACACGCCTCCACCTCGAGGTTCCAGCGCCGGCTCACCATCTCGGCAGAGCGAGTTCCTGGAGAGTTCATGTCCCTGGGCTGACGCGCCCGTAAGACTCTGGGGGGCTGTGGGCAACCGTGCCCCTCTGCTGCACTCCGGATTTTTCTGCTTCTTTATTTAGGCATCAGTTTTTCAAGTTTATTGCTTTCAGTGATGCTCTTTTCCTTCTTAGCTTACTAATTGGCAATAATTTTGGATTAGATTTTTGCATTCTCTTCATTTTAATCAGGATTTTGGGTTAAGAATACTGTGGGAAGCTTTGCCTACTGCCTTCCTAACTCAGTTCATTTCTCTTTCCCTTTGTTCCTTCACTCAATGTGTGAGTCAGGGACACAGGCAGTCAAAATGCTGTGGCGGGACATCACCCACTCCCCCAAAAGCTTCCCAGAGGTGGACCGATAGGACATTAGAGGCAGTACTCACTGACGAATGAATGGTTAAGAATGCGTAGTAAGACTGCCAGGGCTTGAGTTTCAGTTCCACTGTTTGTTAGGTATATGATCTTGGGCAATTACTTCACCTCTCTTTGCCCTGTTTTCTCACTGATAACATGGGAGTCATACTACTACTCAGCTCATAGAATTATGAGAATTAAAGGAGATAATATTTTACAAATGCTAACCCAATAATGTTATTACATGTCATAGCCTATAGACAAAGCTTTAGCATTAGTGCTCTGGCAGCTGGAAGTTCCCAGCCAGAGGATGGGGACTCTTGGAGCAAAGCAAGCCCAGGCTGAGGGCAATATCTCTAGTTGTTCTCTCTTCTTTGCCAGCCACAGAACAGAAAGTGGGAGGGGAGTCATAGGCACTGACCTCTCTGCAAGAGTGGGGAAATATGCCCAGCATCCTCCTGGTAGGAAAGAACAAACAAACCTGATTGTTTCAGAAATCCCTAAACAGGTCAGGAGGTAGAGAAATGTGGGATATAAGCTTCTACGTTGCCTGATGGATTTTTTTTTTTTTTTAAGATTTTATTTATTTCTTTTTAGAGAGAGGGGGAAGGGAGGGAGAAAGAGAGGGAAAGAGACATTGCTGTGTGAGAGAAACATCAATCGGTTGCCTCTCAAATGCCCGCAACCAGGGACCTGGCCCACAACCCAGGCATGTGCCCTGACTGGGAATTGAACTGGTAACCCCTTGGTTCATAGGCCAGCGCTGGCGCTCAACCCACTGAGCCACACGAGTGAAGGTCCAATGGACTTTAAGAGTTTTAGAGTTTAGTTACAGAGCAGTTGCCCTGGCTAATCTTTTTAGTGACTTAATTCTCTCTACCCTCATTTATGTATCATTCGCATCCAGTGATATTCACTGAGCAGATGCAAGTCTGTAAATCCATATATGGGAACCTGCTGGGCCAGAGGATTAAGGAGGGGGAAGCGTGCGGGATGGAGAGTGGTTTCCTGGATTTAAGTGTTTCCCTGGATTTAAGCGCTAGAAATGAGTGCTGTAACCACTCAGAGCAATAATACTGGAGGATGTGTTGACCCTAAAGGGCAGGAGTAGGCAGTTTGTCTTGAACTTTTTTCCCAGTCAGTGTGCTGGCCAGGCAGGGCCATGGAGCGTTCCCAGCCCTCCTGATGACGGCTCACATATGGAGTGTGTCCTGGGCCGTATTCATGTTCTCCGTCATGTGTGTACCTGAGTGAACTATGTGCAATACTGAGACTTGTCCAAACAAGCACACTTCGCCTCATAAAGATCCAGGACCATTACCGTATACTCATCAGATTGCTTTTATTTACTCCATCTGGAATCAAGCTGTCAGACAGCACAACTGTGGAATATCTATCTATCTGGACGTCAAAGTGACATTGATAAAAAGTGCTTGCTCACAAGCAGTGTCTAGACTTTTGTAAACCTCATGATTCATGGTGATGTGAAACTGAAATGAGAGGTGAAATCTAATTTGCAGGGAAGAGGTAGGGACTGCCGTCAATATACTGTAAACACACTATTTTTGTCTGTTGGGAAATTCGGCATCAGATTATTTTTTATCTCTTCTAAGGCTATTGCAAAAACACAATAAGACTTGTGCAATTAGATGGTTATTTTTTCTTTTGTCTTTCTTTTTTAAATTTTATTCCTGATTTTTCAACTACAGTTGACATTTAATATTATATTAGTTTCAGGTGTACAGCATACTGGTTAGACATTTATATAAATTACGAAGTGATCCCCCCCAATTACAATATTATATTCTGTATCCTCTATGCTGTCACTTGACATCCCCATGACTCTGTGTACCTGCTGATTTACACTTCTTAATCCCTTCCCCTTTTTCACCCAGCCCCCCAGCCCCTCCCACCTGGCAGCCGTCCGTTTGCTCTCTGTATATATGAGGGATTATTTTTTGTTTTGTTTATTCATTCATTTTGTATTTTAGATTTCACCTAGGTGCAATTACATGTTTATAATTCCACTGCATAGAGACTTTTCCCTCCTTTGAAGTTTTAACAGTGCTACAGAAACAGTTGGAAAAATTTCACATCTCACTTTAGAACCTCCTTATAAGAGTCAGTAAAAGGTATATCACATGCCAGAAAGCTATATAGACATTTGGGAAGAATAAGCACAAGTACTTGTGCAAGGATTTTGTGGGATTTAATAAGCATCTTGCGTTTTGAAGGAAGTGAGTATCTTAACCATGTAGCTGAGGTATAGGCATGGCCCCCAGACAGCCTTTCAAAATTATTGCAGATACATTCATTTCCATCAGATGCATTATGCAATTTTAAAGTCAGCTCTAATAGCGTACCTTTCAGGAGCTGCTTGAGGCATTTTGAAAATGGAGTGTACCAATCACGCCAAAGAGCTTGTGCAGCCTAAACTATTCCACGTGGAATCGCAGGAGCAGAGCAAAGAAGCTTTTCATAACGAGGTCTTGCACTGCAGCTCACTTGTAACTTGTGTCTCGCCCCCGAGTTACAGTTGCAGTTCAAATCCTGGCACCTTCAGTGTTATCAGTGAGACTTTGGCGAGGGTCCGGGCCCTGCTCAGTTCCTGGCCACCAAAATACAGAAAATAATTGTACCTGCTTCCAAGGCGTGAAGTGAAGATTAGCTGAGATAACTCCTGGGAAGCATTTAGCAAAATGACCTTGAAAAAGGGCTTATGGAAGGAGTCCATCAATGGTAGCTATTACAATTGTCATGTTTTATTTTATTCTTCTCCCCAAAGTACATTCCATCCCCATTTTGTTTGTGACAAAATTGAGACAGGAGGAGTGACTTGAGGACTTGAAGCAGCCAGGACTAGATCCCAAACTCTTGATTCGAGCCATCTATTTTTCTACTCCGTTCTGCCTTGACATTGGCTCTGCCCTGGTCGCAGCTGGGCTTTCCCGCCTGCCTGAGATGAACTGTGATCCTGCATCAACCTTTTCTCGGTTTTCAGTTACAGTTCCTTTGCTGGTTGAGGGGGCAGCCTGTCAGCCTTCAGAACTGAACCTCATTCCCATCAGCTCCTTGGGCAGTAGTACCCAGAGGTGGGGCAAGAACCAGGGTACGAGACCTAGATTCACATTCTTCGCTGCTCCTGACCACCTGTGTGTGCTCAGCCACATCACTTAGCCTCTCTGGGCTTTCATTTACTCTTTTGTTAATTGGGGATAGAAATTCCTGCCCTGTCTGGGCATATTCCCTATAAATTCTCTGTGATGATGGGGGTCACTTCAAACAATACAAATGAGAAAATGCTTTGATTCCCATGAAGCTGAATATATATGTGAGCTGACCAAGTGTGATGTCAGAGCACTTTGTTGCTTTATTGGCTGGAATATGCCCAGTTGGTTTCGTCTGTCTCGTGACTTCTCCCCTACCTAAAGCATCTCCTCAAATTTGCTTCTGGCTTGTGGGTTTGAGAAACCATTCTGAAATATACCAAAGGGCTTTACAAAAGAAAAAAGAAAGAAAGAAAGAAACCACCCAGAAACCAGTAAACCAGGCTACTCCAGGGCAAAACGAGCAGACTCTGTTTCTGAATGCTGTGTGACCTTGAGCAGCTCATTTAACCTCTCGGTTTCAGATTGCTCAAAGGCAGAAATGGCCTCTAGTTTCCTTGTAACCTCAGAATGTCAGCGACATAGGTATAGAGAGGACATGCATGGCCTGCTGCTTGTGCTGTTTGAGCTTTGTAACTCGCATATGCCTTTCGCTGTGTGGAAGTATCCAAGCCCCACAACCCAGGCTCTGACTTGGCTTGGTTCACCTGAAGGAGGGCCAAGTGCGATGGTTCAGGCAAGCCACATTCAGTTTGGGGTTGACTCTGGAAGTCAGGAAATCTTTCTTTAGACCACAGCCCTGCTGTTGCTATTGACCAAGTGAGAGGAATTAATTACAGAGAAAAATAAGTACCTCCACCCCAAACCTGCCAGTTGCACTCTCCTCAGCCTGTAGCCCCAGCTTACACTGAGGCATTGCTGAAGGCAGTGTCAGCAAATCTATGAGGTGGCGAAATGGAAGAGAAAAATCTTCCCTTTTCCAGCAGCCCTAGGCCAGAGAACAAGGCGGTGTGATCATAGGGTCATGCTATCCTCATCTCTGACCCCAGCTTGGCCTCCAGTATAATCTCCCAACTGCTGCTTGTGTCATGGGGCTGAAGTGCATTACCCCTTTGGAACATTAGGTCACCGAGTTGGGGCATGAGAAGCTTCTGTTAATGTGTGGGCATACTCACGCTAAAAGCCATTATTGGCTTTAATACCTTAAACTGATTTTTTATGGGGTATGAGTCAGATGAGTCACAGATGGAAGGAGAACAGAGGCAAAGATCTAGAACTCTGGGCATCGCTAAGGAAGGTAGATGTGAGGGGTGGTGCAGGGGCAACCTCAGTGTAACAGGCACCTGTGAAGAGGGGCAAAGGCTGGTAGGGCAAGCCAGGACCAATGTGGGTTCCGCAGGAGAAAGCCCATCTAGGGGACAGTCAGCGAAATAAGGGAAGGCTTCATGGAGAAGGTGTTTGTGTCAATCCTGAAAGTCTGGACAGACAGAAATGAGATTTCATCCTAAACAAAGGTAACTGTATGGGCAGAGGCTCTGAGGAGGCAAAGTACTATCGAGGCTTGCTTGTGAGCTGAGTGTAGGATTCGTAGTGTTAGTGACCACGTATAGGAGACACCTGAGTCGTACACTGACCTGGTCCTCAGGTATCTTGTGGGCAGATGGCTTCTGCCGACTGCTGCTCTAAACTGAGTTCATTGCTTGAGAGGTAAGTGAAATCAGCTGAGTACACGTAGAAAGTTACTCCCAAGCCTCCGACCCTCAGCCCGAAAGGTGACAGCGCACTGTGGGAGTAGAGGCGTTCCACCCGTGGTCAGGAAAGCTTTGCCCAGTTAAAAGGTCTTTGGTGTCTCCACAGGCATATTTCTGCCTTTGAAATACGTTGTCAAGAGTACCAAGAAAATGTCATGAAAGAATCTGGTTCCTGAAAAGAAAAGTCAGCCAGAATACCTTGTCCTAGAAAAGACCATGCTTTAAAATTTCATGATAGCAATTAATAAAATGTCTCCCCTCGGCTGAAGGCAGGAAGGGTAATAAGAGGGGACAAGGATGGTTCTAAGTCAGAAAGTACCGATCGGGAACAGAAAAGACAACACCACTTGCTTGTCTCTGTAGACATGATAGAAATTGAATGAAGACTCTAATTTCACTGCATATGTTTTCTAAGTGAAGGTTTATAAACAAATGTGCATCATCTAGAATGAATTTACTATGGCCAACAGCCTTCTATGTTCAAAATAATCAGCTCATCTTTTGCACCTACAAGGGACAGATGCTTAGCGGGATATAAAATATACACGCACCATGATCTAAACCCAAAAATGAATGCATTGGAAAAAAATGGAATAAAATATGCTGGAATGGTAACAGATTGCCCCTGGATAATAGAATTATGAATCATGCATGTTACAGCAGGGAACATGCTTTTTCACACTTCTCTGTACTTGGAAATTTTCATTAAGTAATCATGTGTTATTTTGATAGTCGGAGGAAAAAATATTTAGAAGGTTGTAGGCATAAAATGAGGTAACAGAAAATTGACTGACTCCCTTAACAAATTATTCCTTATTTGATGCTGACCCGTGGCTGAACCAGGAAAGGTTGGGTCAATGGGGGATAAGTTGCTCTGAGGCTGGTAGTGCCCTTGAAGGCTGAGTTCCTCCTTTCTTCCCCCTTTTTTTGCCTCCATAGCACGAGCTATGCAATTCACCTTTTCTTTTCTTTTTAAAATAGTTCACGGATCCTCGCTCTCCTTGGTTTCCAGCACATCGTCAATTTATTCAACAGTGAGTATAAATCAATGCTCTGTAGCTATGATCATATGAGCTGAGGTTCCTTTATCAAACAAACATGTCAAAAATAAAATGTCAGCATTCTTCCTAGAGAGAGTATTACCATTATAAAGGGATCAATTAGTTAGGGAACAAGATTTGAAATTCACAAACAGCTATTGATTAGAATGTACCAACCAATACATCAGGAACCGGCTGCTTTGTTAAAGTGGCCTTGTGCTGTGGGTGGTAACTAGTTAGAACGTGTGAGAAGCCTTGGCCACCTGCTGGTAGAATTTGAAAAAAGGGCCTTGAAAAACTTATTAATCCGTCTGCCTCCATTTCTTATCTGTAAAATAGAGAGAACAGCTGTCCCTACCTTTCAGAGTTATAATGAGGATTAAGTGTTCTGAGGATTGTATTTTGCTACAATATAAATTCATTGAGGACAAAGACTTTTCTGTTTTTATTCCTAGTTCCTAGTAAGTGTTCAAAAATAGGTTTGCATAAAGTAAGAAAAGGCATGTGAAGTAATGAACACAGTGCACACAGCACAGAGTAAGCACTCATAAATGTTTGCTATCATGGAGTTTTACTGAACAAAAGCCCAATGTAGTTAGATACGGTACTGGGTTTATTCAGTGGTGCTTTCTTTTTATCGCTATGTGCATAAATACTTGAGAATTCCTATAGGAAAAAACAATGTTAATTAAGAATTGAAGATTCTGTAGCCCCTAATTCTTTGGAGGACAAATGTCTCTTTAATATTTCAGGTTTCCGGGCTACAGAGCAGGCCAAACTTAGATATAGCCCTTTGTAAGTAAAAGGCCATCCCAGAATCAAATTAAAGAGTCCACAGCCTAACTGTTCTTCCCTAGGCCTATAGCAAGCAAACAACTTCCCTGACTGTTAATATGGTCTGATTCGAAGGACATAGAAATTGTCTCTTCTGCTCCTACCTACCTCACCCTTCCAAATCCAAAGTGCCTCTTTCTTCAGCTAATCGTCCTGTCTGATATGTCATCACAGAGTCCTGGCTTTCATTTTAAAGGCTTTATATAGAGTAGCCTTGGGAGAGGTTGTGTAAGCCATCATCTGCTAGGACAGCGTAGAGGTGGCCTTCTAACTGTCAGGTGGTGCACACGCTAATTCTTTGTTCTACAGTGGAACTCTGTGATAGCAATACCAGAGATGGGACTTTCAAACCGAGATCCACTTCTTCAGCGGGATTACTGGCACTACATAAATACGTGCCAGCTAAGCCCTGCAGATACGGTTTAAGTGTAGAGAGGAGCCTGCTGCTGAAGGAGGAAGCCAGAGGCACCAGAGGGCCGCAAGGGACATAGGACATGGGACTCTAGTTTCAGAGGGTTGGTGCTGAGCTGCCATAGCAGATTTTCGGTGCCCATGCCCCAGGTCTTCTCAGTGGATTTCCCAGGTTCCCTGTCAACCCAGAGGGGTGGGCCATTCTGAGCAGAGGGAAAACTGGCCTGTGTCAGCCAGCCTCAGAGGGGAAGAGAGTGAGCTTTGCCACCTGTGAATTTCACCTATAGGAAACTGTCTCTTGCAATTTCCAGCCACATGCCCTCATGCCATCTGTTGGAAGTTCTTGTGGTCAGAGGTCTCTCTTCCCGTAGCTCTTGTGCTGGGTAGACCAGAGCTACTATTTTCATTAAATTAGTAATGGTCTTTTCTGAGTTGATTTAAATTCACCAAGTACCAAAGACCTAATAATTATTTTTAATTCATCTGGATAGCAAGAGACCCAAGGTCTAGTCTTAGTTTTTTTCTCACTCTATGATTTTGGAGGAATCACCTCACCATTCTGGGTGTCACTCCATTGCCTTGGTGTCAGAGAGCTAAGCAAGGTGGCCTCTAAGGTCCCCACAGCCTCTGACTTTCCACCAGTCATGGAATCAAAGGTTCCCATTTACTGTCCTTGGCAAGTGCCCTCTCCAAGAACATGGGTTACTTTTGCAGGCTTAAAAAAGAAAGTCTAACAATTGGATGTTTTCATGCCAGACAAGTCTGTTAATTCCAAGGAAACAAACAAACCTTCAAGTCTGGCTAGAGTCTGCAACCACCAAGTACTGGTGTGTGGTCCCTCATCTATTATTAGCCACTTGGTGATGATGAAATTCTGAAACGCTCAGGCGCCTTTATAAACATTAAGGTGAACAAGCTCTTATTTGTTGTCTGCAATGAGATCTTTGGAGTCTCTGAAGTTGTCACCAACGCAGACCAAAGAGTCTGTTTAATAGCGAGTGTTTTATAGGCTCTTAATTGGATGATAATAGGTTTTTCCTCCCCTGAAACCTCTGTAATTCTTAGATATTCAAGACTGCCCATTCTGGCTGAAATGTGCCTGTAATTTTAATTACAAAGACAGAAGAGGGCAACATGATGCTAAGCAACTGTCGTGGAGAAGGCATGGCCAACCCATGGAGTAGAGAAAATGTAAGAGGCAGCATCTGGCCTCAGACTTGCTTTCTTGGCTGGTTAGGGAGCAGCAGCTGAGTTCCATGGGGAGCTGCTAAATGGAGGGCGGTCTATAGCCACACTTACACTTCCCAGATGTGCAGAAGAGCAGCAGCAGCTGGGGACAAGATACAAAACACATGATTTCTCCAGGCTGCTGTTGAGAGCAGGGGCTCATTCCCATAGACAAGTGGGCACAGTGACAGTGGCAGAAACATGGGAAGGAGTATTAGGCCTGCTGATAGAAGTGTTTAGAAGCAGGGCTGGATGGTTCAGCCTGCTAACCAGCCTCCGCTAGCCTCCCAAATGTTAGCGCGCTGACATTCTCACCATTAACTTTTCCCCTTTGGATCAGACTCAGAAAATGGGGCCTTATTTCTGGAAAGCTTCCATGCGAATGTAGCTGTAGGAAAAGCAGGAGAATGTGCTGGTTAAGATCATAGGCTCTGGAGCCAGAGTGCCTTGGATCTAATCCCAGCTCTATCCCTTATCAGCTGTGACCACGGGTAGATTACTTAACCTCTCTGTGCCTCATTTTCCTCATCTGCAAAACAGAACATGATGGTATTAGTACCTACTCAAAGGATTGCCAAGAGGATTAAATGATGTTCAATATAAAGTGATTGGAACAGTTGCTGGCATGTGGCACTCTTCAGTAAATGCTAGCTATTGTTACGAGAATGTAAGTAGCATGAGGTGAGGGACTTGAACATGTTCACAGCTGTATCTAGGTTCTTAAGCAGTGCCTGACACATAAAGGAAGACAGTAAATATTTGATAGGTGGTGGTGGGTGGGATGGACAGTTGGACAGTGGACAAAGAGGGATAGATAAATATTATCTGGGAGAAAAGAGTGGACCCTGAGGACATCTCCAAACCTTCTCCTGAAAGTATTTCTTATGTGAGGAGATTGTCAAGCTGTGTGATGTAGGAAAGATACCTAACCTCTCTGAGCCTCATAGGGATTATGAACAAACCTACTTTATGGAGTTCTTGTAAGGATTAAGCAGTTTGGCCCCAGTGTACCTAAAAATTAGTTGCTGTGGTTAGGAGCCAGCCTGGAGGGCGGGGGCTTGAGGGCAGTGGGGAGCAGAGTGAAGGGAGAGCAGACAGGATCCTGCCCCAGCTGATGGGTGTCGAGTCTTGGGGGTCTGACTTTCTGAATAGAGGAGTAGACACCGAAGTCTAAAAAATTATGGGTTTATCGCAAATAAATTTGGATTAGGACATACAGGGAGGACCCAAGGACAAAAGGGGTTCCTTACTGATTTCACTCACCTACCTGGCTTCTGCGTCACTGCTCCAGCCAGGAGAAGTGTGAGTGGGGGGGTTGAGAGAAGAAAAGGAGCACTTCCAGCATTTCTAGGAAGGGCGCGGGGAGGGGGAGCGTCTTCTTTTATGGGCCCCTTGGGAACCCAAGAAAAGGAAAAGAAAGGTTCCCCTGGCAGTAGGTCCCCCCCACCAACACACGTGGGTTCCCCCTCTGCGAGGAGAGAGGTACTTTGTTCTCCCACCAGCAGCTAGCTGTGTCACCACAGACACGGGAGGCTCTGCCAGTGCGAGGACCCTCAGGCTTCACCTTTGCTCCCCCGGGGTCACAGGTAACTGGGGAGCTCGAGGTGGGGCCGCAGGAAGATGAAGGTCACATTTATCCTCACAATCCAGGATGTCAACGGGCTGGCGGACAGGGGCTCCCAGCCTCCCTTATTTTGGGGGCCTTCCTGTCCTGCCGCTGCGCCCTGGGGAGATGAGAGGATGGATAAAATGGGGCAGAATTAACTCCTGAGCAGTCCTCCCTGCCCCCCAAGGGAGGGTTTGCCTGGTAAAATACAGAACACCCACTTAAATTTGAAATTCAGATAAACAACAAGTAATTTTTTAGTATAAGTATGTCCCAGTGCCACATGGGACATACTGAAACTAAAAATACTAACAATCTAATTTAACTGGTTGTCCTGTATTTTTATTTTCTAAATCTGGCAACCCTGCCTGGCTCATGCCCTTCTCATAACAGCCTCTTCTTGAGCCCCTGACCCCATCACCATCTCCATGCGGGGACAGCGGGCTCCTCACAATGAAAGTAATTAGAGTGTCTAATTTTTCCTAATTTTGTAAAAAAAAAAAAAGTACACTGATTATTAATGGCCTTTTCATTGGTCAAATTAATCGAACCAGTTGATCCAGGAAAATACACTAGGAAAAAAACTAGTAAATCTCCCAGGCTGCTGTTAGTATCCAAATAGGGTGTTTTCCGCAGGCAGGACTGCGCTGTTCTCTGGTCCTGAGCTCCTCTAATCTCCCTGTGCTTTCTTTACAGCCGGAAGAAAAATGCCAGTCAGAGGTAAGGAACTGTTTGCCGGCTGGATGTCCTCTTTCACTGTCATCAGTTCTTGTATCCAGCTCAGCCTGGAAACGGACTCCCAAAGCAAGTAACCCTGTCCCTTGTCATCTTTAGATTCGCAAACTGCGGCGGGAGCTGGATGCCTCCCAGGAAAAGGTTTCTGCTTTGACCACCCAGCTGACAGCAAATGTGAGTGTGGGCCCAGGGCAGTAGCCATCAGGAAGGGTGGCGGCCCCTGCAACCTTCCAGACATTAGCTCAGGGCCTCCTCCCCCAGAGCACCATGGAGGCAGCGCGTGCCATAAATAGGCTTTAGCATCACGGATGTGAATGTCGGCTCTGACCCTTATAGGCTCTGTGCTTTGGGCAAATTCTTCAACCTCTGAGCTTATACTTGCTCCTCTGTGCAATGGGCAATAATAATACTTCCCAGGGTTGTCATGTGGTCAGCACTTGGAATATATTAAGTGCTCAGAAATGTTCATTTCCCTTCCTCTTTCTGAAAATTTTCACATAAGGGAAAAAGAAAAGTGGTAAGGAAGGAAAACTAAGGTTCCACAATAAATAGCTGACTGCTCTGTAATTATAATGTACACAATTACATGTTCAGGGGGCGCTGCCAACCACCATTCAATTCAGCCATTGTTTTAAGTGCCAACTTGCCCCTGGCACTGTGGGTTCAACAGCAAAGCAAGTAAGTCACTGTCATCTTAGTGTTCTCTGTCTGGCACAGCAGAGAGACAAAACAATTTTGCTTTATACCATGATAACTGTTATGATAGCGATAAAGGGAAAAGGTTGTGGGAATATGTGGGAGGAGCACGTATCTTAGTCTCTGTGGGATAGGGAGTCAGGGAAGGCTTCCTGGAGGAGGTGACATCTGACAGATACTTTGTAGGGGGAGATGCTGGGGAGGACAGCATTCTAACCAAAAAGAAGAATTTGTGTAACAGCCCAAGGTGAAAGATCTTGGTGCATTTGGACAAGAGTTGGGGGGTGGGGAGAAGAAGGAGACATCAATGGAAGGCAGTGGCCAGGCACACTACAGAGGCTCTCAGCTGTGAGGGGGGAAGTTGGCTTCCTTCTAAAGTCAGTGGAGCCCTCTGGGTGGTTTTTAAACAGAGCTATGAGGGGTCATGCTTGCTCTTAGAAAGCTTCTCTGACTGCCATGCGGTGATAGAATCAGAGGGGTCAGAGTAGAGGCAGAGATCTCCTACCCCATCAGACCAGTCTGTAAAGGAGACCTGCTGCAGGGCTGAAGTGCGGAAGGCAGAGCCTGAGGTTTGGGAAGGTGCTGAGATACCTCTGGGGCAAGACTTCCTACCCAGGAATGCACAGCCCAGCCTGAGTCCAGAACACAGGGGATGCAAGGAAGTCAGAAAGCACCCTGCGTGACCCCATAGCATCCTGTTAAGCAAAAAAGCAAGTTTAAAATGTGGTCTTCTTTGGACCAAGAAGCTGAGTCAGTACTCCAAATTAATTATTTCACCTGCAATTTTTGCCCAGGTAATTCCTGGCTTGAGCCCAAGTTGACTCAAGGAAGCCATTTCTCATTTCAGTCTGCATGGAAGTGCCTTCCACAGTGCCCGTCTTTGATTACACACTCAGTAATTGGTGGCTGCTGTCACTGGTATTCATTTTTCTGAGCTCTCTTGCATTTCTATATATGCTCGATATTTTTTCTTTAAACCCTGACATTCTAGGCCACTGTGTGTTTTGTAATCTTTTTCTTTCTTTACCTCGTCCACCATCAGTAAAGCTATCGAAAGAACATCAGAAATTGATGTGGGATCTGAATTTTGAGGCTTAGATCCTACTCAGAAAAGCAGCAGAGGTATTTTCCTGAGGGCAGACTCTTTATCTGGGTCACCATTTGAATCCAGAACCAAACCCACACCCAGTAAACCAGAATCTCCTAGGTATAATCTAAATACATGAGATTTGACAGCAAGCCCCCCCCCCCCCAAGTGATTTGGAGGTAATTTCCTGGTTAAGAATTAATAGCTGTCAATTGTTGCCCCTTGCTAATCAAAATACAGTGATTTACTTACAATGAACTTGAGTTCATTCTTCCAGTGACCTCCTGCTTCATGGGACCTTTGGAACCCTGCCCTCTGTTCCACAAGAGTCAGAGGGAGGTCTTTTGTATTACTATTATTCTAAAAATGCATGTTGCTCTTCACAAAAGCCATTGAATCCAGTATTGTTTTACTTTTATTTTATTTTATTTTATTTTATTCTAGTCCGTATTGTTTTAAAGTAAATATTTAGTCTTACCGTGCACCACTGGCAGTGCTAACGTGTTTTATTGTCTGCCATCTCTCCCACAGGCCAAGCTGTGTTTGTTTTTCTAGGACAAACTACTCAAAGCCACCTTCTCTGGGTGTTTTGATACCTCTTGTGTTTGTTTTCCCGGAGAACGTGAGAATGGTGCTAGATGAGAAAGAAGGCTGCTGTGTGGCTCTGAACCAGGCTCCTGATTGCCTCAGCCTGTGTTTTCATAATTGCAGTCACACACAAAGTCCTTTCGTTCACCCACAAAATGCAAACCTCTGGCCTTCAGAGCAAAGGCGGTTTCTTCTTGAGCTTTGCAAAAACACTTTCTCAGTGGCAATCTTCATGGGGTCAAGTTTTTGTTTTTAATTGAACAGAAAATATGAATGCCCACTGATAGACTCATGGGTGGCAATCAAAGAAAGATTCAAAATAAATGGAAATACAGTCATTTAAATTTGACCATGTTGTTCCTTTGCAGTGCAGGAATAGAGGTCATTCTTTTTTACATCCATGTCCTGGCCCACTTCCTTTATCCACTATGTGACTGTCTTGAATTAAATTGGCTTTGGTTTTGCCACATTCTCCAGGGCAAGCTACAGTATATCTCTTTATTTTAAAGTGCAAAGGCATTTTCTCAATTTTCAAGAGAAAGAGGGGACGTGCAGTCAGGAAGAAACTGGCTGGTCTACTTCCCATTTCTGTTACAAGGAGCCCTACTCCCTGCCAGATCCTACGGCTATTGGAAAAGACTCAACTGTTGATCTTAGAGATGATCTTATCCTCACCTGTTCCTGCTTGATGGAGTGTAGTGACAGAGGCCTCAGACTCACTCCTCAGACCTCCCCTCCTTAAATTACGGCATCCCTTGACCCTCCTCACAGCCCAGGGCCGTGACTCCTCCTCTACCCAGATGTTATTTGGCTTTTATTTTTCACTATATGCATCACCCATCTTCTGGAATTTTCCACCATGATCAAATCTTAACTTATCTCAAGACTCTCAAGTATTCTGCTGATCCTTCTCATTCCTCCTATAGCCCTCTGTGTGTGTACCTACCCACCATTCTCTCCGATAACCCTTTGTGATCTCTCTGCTCCAGTGTTCTGATAGATCTTTGGCCACTTTCTCATCCCCAGACCTCTTCCTTTTCCCCACAGTGTTCATTCATTCCTGTGTTTCACCTACATTGTTTCATTTAATGCTTGTAATAACCCTGGGAGGAAGACCTATATTGCTCCCATTTTATGGATGAAGAAACTGAGGCCAGTAGGATTAGATGACTGGTCCATTTATTATTCTTGGTTCTAGCAATATTATCAGGATCCTCAGTCAACCAGCCAATCTATCAACTCCTGCTCTGTGGAAGAAGGAGGAAGTCTTAGTGTTAGAACACAAAGTTTCATCTTGCCCTTAAAGACAGCAGACAGGAAAATATCACATTTCTCAATTCTAAGATACACTTTTTTTTTTTTCACATTGTGACATCTTTGAAAATTGGATGCATATTTTGATTCTAATTGACAGGCATTTAAAAAAAATGTCTTAGTAAGATATAAAATAATGGTCCTCCGATGCCATGTTCTAACAGAGGTTTATAAAAGTGCAGGAAAGCTCAGGGGAAAGTCAACTCCCTGAGGGAACTGACAGAGGAGGGGTTCTCTAAGGAGGTACCAGATGCATTTTTCAGTGGCTTTTTATTAACTAGGATTATAACAAGCAAAATACGCCAACCACTTTGTTCATTCATTCTACAAGCATCCTCAAGATGAGCCGCTACTGTGAGCTTGGTGTTTGATGAACAAAAGGTCATCCTGCTGGGTAGCAGAGACGTGTGAATCAGCTATCACAAGAGGACATGTATTTTTGACTGTGATACTACAAAGCAGCAGTCCAATATGCTTTTCAGAGTAAATATGAAGGAACCAACCTAATTGGGCGATGTCATGAACACATGAGCAGAGATCTCTTGAGAAGCATATGCAAAAATTAGATAGGGAGGCAGCTGGCGGGGGAGGGGTAGAGCGCCCCAGGCAGAGGGGAAAATGTGTGTGTATAAAGGCCCTAAGGTGGGAGGAAGCATGGGGCATTTGAGACAAGAAAAGTTAGAGTAACTGGATCCCAGAATGCTGGGCAGCAGGGCTCAAGAGATTGAAGAATTAGATAGGGCTAACTCATGTGGCCCTGAAAGGATTTTAATCATCTTAAGACTGTGCACCATTTAGGCAGTCTTACCTGACAAGGTAATGTAACTCAGGCCATGTCTTCCCCTCCAGGCTCACCTCGTGGCAGCCTTTGAACAGAGTCTCGGAAACATGACCATCAGGCTTCAGAGTTTGACCATGACGGCTGAGCAAAAGGTAAAGCAGAAAGGATGCTTTTTTCCCCTCCCTGCTTGGAGTTAACACACCTAAAAATGTTATTCTCTTCCGTTCCAGATCATTGTATAGAATTTAGATTAGGTCTGTTGAATGAAAATATGACCTAGATGACCAGGTGGTAACTATCCGTGACAGATATAACACAGCCCTACTTCTGCTGTTTTCATGTGCTCGTGTATGCATGTTGAAAATTGACCCAACTTTGTGTTTGAGACAAAGGTTTTCTAGAACTCTTTATTTCCTACCCCCACTGTTGAAACTTTCACTTTAGTTGAACTCTGTACAGAGAATGATTTTATAATAACCAATTATTTTTTTCTGCTTCTCAGGATTCAGAACTGAATGAGTTAAGAAAAACCATTGAGTTGCTAAAGAAACAGAACGCAGCTGCCCAGGCTGCCATTAATGGAGTAATTAACACACCTGAGCTCAACTGCAAAGGTAAAGGCACAGAAACCCCCTTCCGACTGAGGACCTGCCCGCCCTAAGGAAACCTCCCCTGACAATGAACGATGCAATGCCCTGCCAGAGAGTGGGTGTCTGTGTCAGTTGAACAGGTCCTGGAAGGCAAACATGTCATCCAGTTACTTCCGCCCTGTGGGAGGATAGCTGTTCCATCTCATCCTTTTTGATATATCTCAAAAATGGAAGAAAATTTCTTTCTATTGGCCAAGTGTCAAAGTATTTCATAGCCCTTAACTTCACTAATGCTTTGGTGTTTACATATTGTTGTGGGACAACCTGAAATTGGTTTATCTCATGTTTGTCCAGGTAAAGATTTGTGAGTGAATTGCTATGTCCCTGTCACTTACTTGGGGAGCAATGTGGATATGAGGATGAGTTACCTCCTGCAATAGGGATATCAACAGTAATAAAGAAGTCGTAGTGATAGCTAACATTTATGGACCACTCGCTGTGTTCTAAGCGCTGTACCCAGTCTTTCAGTTGTTTTATTAACGATCTCATTTTCTCTCCACAACACCCTTATGAGTGCGACACCGGTCCTCTCAGCATTGTACTGGTGGGAACACTTGAGCTTTAGAGACGAGAGTTGCTTCCTAAGATCATAGAGTAATTAGAAACACAGGTGGGACTAGACCCAAGACTGTCTGACTCTGAACCTGGTGCTCTTTCAAACCAGGCTGTAGGTGCAGTTCTGTGCTCATGAGGAAAACTGCAAACTTTATTTTGGAATCACTGGCATGTTAGGCAGTGTTATTTCTGGTACCATGGCTGTTTCAGATATGAGGCCTCCTGAAACCTTGATGCTAGAGTTGACATGAGAAGGCTTAGCAAGAGCTGGCCAGGCAGAGTGGAGGGAAAGGAGCATTCCAGGGAGAGGGAATAGCATATGGCAAGTCCCTGAGGTGACTGGGCGTGGCATTTCCAAGCAGATGGAAGAAGGCCAGTGCTGCCAGGAAGGGGTGCTCAACACACCTAACACATCTGTCTAAAGCTTAAGAGAACTGGTGTTGGGGGATTCTCTCTAAATCTCCTTGTGCTTATGTAAAGTGGAGAGAGAGAGAGAGAGAGAGAGAGAGAGAGAGAGAGAGAGAGAGAGAGAGAGAGAGAGAGAGAGTCCTAATTTAGTTGACCAAATGGTATAGCATCTACCTGCTCAAGGACCTCAAGAGCAGCAGTAAGGAACAGAAGGTGATGTCTAGTGGCAGACACCTAGTAGTCCTCAGGCATATGGACTTAGGTGTGAGGGTTATTCCCAAAGACAGTGGAATGGGCTTAAGGCAGCAGCTGCTAACATCCTGCCATGGATCTACAGGAAATGGTACCTCCCAGTCTGCAGACCTCCGCATCCGCAGACAGCACTCCTCTGACAGTGTCTCCAGCATCAACAGCGCCACCAGCCACTCCAGCGTGGGCAGCAACATAGAAAGTGATTCAAAGAAAAAGAAGAGAAAGAATTGGGTGAGTATACACCCAGAGACTCTCGTGGGTACTAAGAGAGTCAGTCTCAGAAATGGTGTCTCCCCAGATAAAGCCCAGGTGAGCTCTTCACTTCAAAACATAGACCTCTGGTTTGTGGATAGGTTTCTACTAAAATTAGTATTTTGCTCAGCCAAACGACTAGGACTTATGAAATCACCACCACCCTGCAGTTTTCCTGTTTCATGAGACTATGTGAAGTACTCATCTTCCATTTCATGTATGTGTCATTCCTTCCTCACTATATTTCAGCCAGAAATTTCCAGGTACTAGAGCAAATTTACTCTTCAGTGGTTTCTTCTTAGTTCCAAAGTAGTTCTTGGAGTGTTATCACTGATTATCCATTGTTAATTATAATTCTTATCTAATGATTTACACAATCACCTGTGATAGCCTTAAACCCCCTTCTCTTTGAGAAATTTTGACCATGTCCTGCAAGTGAAATTTTCATAATGGTCATTTTAGCAGTCAGTGAATGGTTCTAAATTTGGGGGTTATACCTCAAAGTGGCAAGTTCAGTAGAACCAGTCTCCAGTGCAGTGTTTCTCCAGGTTTTCGTCATCCAATGAACTCCTTGACTTGCTGTTCAGTGACATCTTGAACAGTGTTTCCATTCTCCTGGGGAAATTCCGCTCCTCTCTCCCCACCTCTGGTTCTGCTGCTGAAGCCATGGAGTTCTGATCGACAGTTGCTGCTTCTCGTCTTCAGTCCAAGTGGAACTGAGGGTGGCCAGCACTCGGAGGGCCCCATTTGTCAATGCTGACAACGTTGCGTTTTCATGGCAGCTTTAATGTCCTTATTCATTCCATACACTTCTCACTCATTTTGTGTTATCGTGGATGGGTGGCTAGATCTAGTGACAGGCGAATTAAGGATTTCAGGATTCAGTAATTCTGATTATTGATGATTTGTACTGGAGGCAAGCTAACCAGGCCAGTTTAGCGTGACCCTCTCATTCTGATGGAATTTTTTCTTTGTAAGTTACTAATAATGGCTTTTAGTCAACTCATTTGCTACGATTTAAACAAATAGAATTAACTCATGTTGCTGTTTCTAATACACTATTGATAACTATGGTCTGATTTGATTATCAAACTGGTGAGAGAGAATTCTCTTCCATGAAAAATCATGGCTATTTTCTTAGTTTAAGAAGCAAAGCTTATTTATTTTGCCTTAAAGGTTACTCTTGGTTATCATTGCAGTTGTGGGGGATGTCTCATTTACATCCTCAGTTAATCCCAAAGCTTAATGCTGTCTAAATTTTGTAATCTCTTCCACCTGGCATTTCACCAGAGGTAGAGGCAAGGATACAGGTTGATGGCTTATGTACGATATCATTCTGATTCTATAACTACTCTCTCAAAATATGATCAGAAGTAGGAATAAGAGAGAAATAGGATGTAGATTTGTCCACAAGCTGGATTTAGAATTTGTTATGGATGTAACATTGATGGGAGAAAAATTCCATTAATTATTTCAGGATGGCCCATTCTCCGAATTTCTCAGTGACAAACAAAGCCCCCAGACTATATTTTCAGAAGAAAAAAGGGACTTTAGGAAAAGGAGATTACTTTTTAAAAGACCTTTTTTTCAAGATACAACTTTATTTTTTGGCCTAGAAAATTACATGCTTACCATGGTTTTCAGAGGAGACATTGCACTTTAATTCTCTATGTTCTTATTAGAATTTTTAGGTCCATCTCATGGTTTGGGGAATTTGTGATAATGCCAATTTCTTTTTCCCAATATGGTTAATAGATATCTTTTAAAATACCATTTTTTTTTTTTTTTAGTCACACAGCGAGATACCTAATTCCCTGCTTACTGTGTTATCTCATGTGTATGCAAGGACAGCAGGAGCGCCTACGTACGTGTATCAGAGAGCTCTCTAGCATGTTGGGACCAGTGCGGTAGTGCAACTGTCCTTCCTTGCTGAGAAGAAAGGACACACACATACCCCCCAAAAAACTTAAGGCACAGAGAGGTGACTGATGACAAAAAGATGAGAGGCACAGGAAGATAGGGGCAGTTATTCCAACCAAACAGAGAGGCTGGAAGAACTTGGGTTATTGGGACTTCCAGCCTCACTCTTCTTTCCCTCACATCATGGAGGAAAACACCCCTTGTGCTTTGAAAGATTTATGGTCTTACTGGAAACCTCCTCTGTGTGTGGTGTTTAGAATGAGCCATGTCATGTCTGAAAAGTCCAAAGCTTTTCCCGTCACTGGCTTTCTCTGTTAAAAATTGTCTTTTTTCCTCCCCCTTCCCTCCCCATTTTTGCTTGCGTTTCCCCTGGCAGGTCAATGAGGTAAGCAAGACTGT
The DNA here is from genome assembly GCF_987537825.1 of Furipterus horrens. NCBI lineage: Eukaryota > Metazoa > Chordata > Mammalia > Chiroptera > Furipteridae > Furipterus > Furipterus horrens. The sequence continues at coordinate 30,968,025 of NW_028327172.1, read as the reverse complement.
TAATATCAGATACCAAGCTAACCCATCCATTGATATGACTAACCTCATCTGCATCTGTCACCGTGTCTGAGCATCCTGCTTTGTTGCTGTGTAACCTCTTCCTCCCGACATCCACCTGCTGAGCCAGGCTCTGTCTTGCGTTGGCCTCTAGTCTGGAACCAAGAGCAGGCATGGAATGTTACCCACAGGTCCGGTCCTTTGAGCTGTCCACACCAGATAACTCTTCTTCCCTTAATGCACTGATTGGAGAGAGCTGTTGGGAACCTTTTTCATTGGTGGGGGGGAAATGTGGGAGAATTAATTGCTCTTTTGCCTGCATGTCCCTGTTTTGCCAAGGCCTACGTGTGGGTCGCAGCCCCTGCCAGGCTGACAGTCTCGTCTGTTTAGTTACGCAGCTCCTTCAAGCAAGCTTTCGGGAAGAAGAAGTCCCCCAAGTCGGCATCCTCTCATTCAGACATTGAGGAGATGACGGATTCTTCTTTGCCTTCCTCGCCAAAGTTACCACACAACAGTTCCACGGGTTCCACTCCACTGCTGAGGAACTCGCACTCCAACTCTCTGTAAGTCTGTCCGTTGGGGTGAGAGGGCATCTTGGTCCCTTAGGAACTGTCTCAGATAGGAGTCGCCGGGAGTCCTGTTATGTTGTATCCGCTCCGTGGGATCTTTGGTGTCTTGCTTTCATAGGAGACTGTGCAGGTCCCTTCAGTGTTTTAGGACTGGGGATGTTGAAAGAGAACAGAAACTTAAGTTTTCATTCTGGTCACTGTGGATAATTAATTAGTAGGTTGGCCTTGGGCAAGTTGCTTAACCTCTGTTTCCATTTCTTTGTCAAATTGGGGTAATGGTTGTTTACTTACCCTATCCTAAGGACTGAACAACAGAAACGGATACCAAATAGCTATTACAGTCATCTTGCCGTGATGGGAAGATGATGTTATAAGCATTGGCTGCTTTTGCTGAAGGTCTGGCTTGTTTTGGGTGACAAGGCTTAGAGTGATTGTCCTTCTCTTCTTTGATCGTAATTTGTTGTTGACTCTGAGGTCAGCACACAGAAATTGGAAGTTTTAAAAAATGGAGAGGTTTGGTTGCCATTCTCTTTGCCAAAGGGTCTATATTTTGTGAAATGACTCATCACCCTGAACTCCCCTAGTAAATTTTAAATGAGTCCATTTGTTCTGAGCTCTTTGGGAACACAGCTGGTGCTGTGATGTGAGACTCAAGTTCGCTCACTTGGGGTTGGTTTAGGTGCCGTTTCCCTTGGTGACTGGTTGCATAGATGGGACAGGTCATCTGCTCTTGCCCAGCCAGCTGCCCACAATTGCCACTGAGCACCCACTGGTCCTTCTCCACCTAAAAACATCCTGTGCCCCATCTAACTGTGTAAAGCTCAGATTCTAAGGGCAAGAACATGTCAGGAATGTCTTGGGACAGACCCAGGTGGGGACCCAGGCGTCAACTTAGAAGGTGGCACAGCTGATGTCCTGCAGCAATGAGAAAGACTGGCCCTGCCCCTCGGGGCTGACTCCCATTAGAGACCAGGCCAGGAGTGAAAGAGGAACTGAAGCTCGGGTTGTCTGCAAGCATAGTTGTCCCGCAAGATAAGACAGCACCTGGGAGAAGAGGGCCGCTGTGCCTGGCTTCGAATGGCCACTGAGCTAGAGTGAGACAAGGCAGTGGGGTGGCTGTAGACACCTCAGTTTCCTCACTGGTGAAGATGGGATTCATTACATCTGCCTCACTGGGGTCTAGTGAGGGCCACAAAAGATATCACAGGTGAAGGGCTTCCTTCCTCCTGCTCTGTCCTCCTTCATTTCAGGAGGCCAGGTCTGTGGAGCCATCCCTGAGCCCCCTTACCCAGCCAGCCAGCCTGCTGAAGATAGCAGCTACACAAGGGTCCCCAGGTCAGCTTATGTGATGGGTGCAGGGAATGCAGGCAAGAGGCTCGGCCGGGTCTTTGTAGCACACCCACTGCACAGACCACATGGAAGACAGGAGGTGGGAGAGGATACAGAGCCCAGCCCTGATTTTTAGCAACCCTGTCCACCAGCGAAGCATGGCCCTCTGGGGCCTTCATTTTACTTCATTAGACTAGTAGCTCCTCTTCTCTTGGGCAGCTCCTGGTAAGAGGGTGGCTGCGGAGCATGGAGGGCTGGACTCCTCCAGTGCCCCACCCAGAGCCCGGTGTTCTTGTGTGAAGGATGAGACCAGTCATGTCCCTTGTCTGCCCTACGCTGGCCCACACCCTCTACTTTGAACTCTGCATTCACACTCCCTGCTTCTAACCTTTGCCCTTTCTATGCCCTCTGCTGGCACACTTTTCCCCAAGATACTCATTTCCTACCGGTGTTCCTGCTCAATGTTAACCTATTAGTAAGGCTTTGCCTGTGCATTGTGCAAAAGCAACACCCCCACCGCCACCCAGCACACACTATTGATCCCTCTACTCCCTCCCATTTCATTTATTACCATTGCAAATATCACCAACCTGTTATGTACATTTTTCTTCATTATCTTTTCTTTGTCACCCGCCATCCACCACCAGCACCCAAAAATCTACAGTCTAAGCTCCATGGAGGCAGCTACTCTGTTGGTTTTGCAGACGTTCATATAGTAGGTGGAAGGAATGAGTGGCTGTTGTGGTGAGGCCTGAGTGGATTTAGGATCTATTCTGGAAGAAAAGTTGAAAGTACACGGTGACATTTGAAATGCCCAGGAGGCATTCACATGGAGATGCCAGCCAGCCCTGGAGTCTGCGGAGGTACAGATTGGGGAGATACGGGCTCATCGCTGGTACTGAAGGCTGGGAAGCTAGAGGGATTCTCCAAGGGGTTGAATGGAGATGGAGAAGAGCCAGAGGGGCAAGGACTGAGCTCTGGGACACACTGATACCTGAGGAAGAGAAAGTAGAGCAGCCAGTGAGGTGGGAGGAAACCCAGAAGCAGAGAGAAGGCGCCGTTTGGAGGCAGGAAAACAAACTGGGCCCAGTGCTGCTGGGCAGCCACGTGAGATGGAGGGAGAGTGGCGATGACGCGCTCAGCCATGCGGGATGCCACAGACCTTCGTGAGGCCTCTCCCTCCAAACCACTTTCCCCACGGGAATGGGGCGGGGCAGACTCTTGGCTCCGCAGTGCTCCTCGAGCATTCCACAGCGTCCATGCACACTGGAGATGTTTGTGTTTGGTTTACTTTTCCAAAGGGTGGGCAGAGAGCTAAATGCTTCTTCCCAGCCTTGAAGCGTTTGTAAGAATGTGCAAATCTAGATGTGAGAGGAAGTTCAAAGAAGAATCCAAAGGCAGAGGAGCCTGGGCTTAGAAAAGGCCCTACCCCGTGGGCAAAAGGAATGGCCCTGTGGAAAGGCAGTGCTCCCCACACCCGAGGCACTTAAAACTAGGTATGCCACCAGCCCTGCCTTCTGGACAAGATGGCGGGAATGTGCTGGAATAATGTGTTTGGGACTGAGTGGAAAAGATATGCATCTGGTTGCTTCAGTAAGTAGTCCATGAAGTGAACAAACTTCTACTGAGTGCAGGACGTGACCTGTTATCAGTGACATCACAGAAGTCGGGTGTGGGAAGGAACCAAGGAGGAAGGGTCTGCCATGGACAATAGAGATAGAACCAATTCTTGCAGCTGCTGCAGAAGACCTGGTTTCCAATGCCATCTCTGTGCTGCAGGACACCCCTCCCATGCAGCAGCTGTGTTTCTGAAAGCCGGCCCGTGTGGCAGGAGCACAGGAGGGCCTAGTGCCATTACTCCCAACGCAGACTTTCTTCATTTTGGTTTGTGTCCCTTTGTAGAGTCATTGGCCAAGCTTTGCAAAGTTACCCATGCACTATATTCCACAAAGTGGGCGAGTGCTGAGGAATTATGTGTCTCTTGCTGAGAAAGCTTTCTAGGGAAAAGGCACTGGAGCAAAGTGCCTTGCTGTGGGGTATAGACAGACCAGACTCACACAGTGTCAGTCAGAGCCGGCTGTTCTCTGCAGGGAATTGGAGACTTTGAGATCTGGGCAGGGCATGGTTTGGCTAAAACCAGAGTGTCACACTTGAATTTAGTTCAGACTTTATACTCCATTTAAATCAGGAAACTAGAGTCCTCTCAAGAACCAGTTTTTGCAAGCTTTCCCTGCAATACCCCCAAACCAAAAAAAGCATGACTATAGTAAAGCCTAACAGAACCCGTGAATTCGAAGGATATTTCTCTCTAGCCCCTTTAGTTCCAAATCTGTTGGCCTGAGTTTCTCACAGGTGTGAAATGGGAATAATTGTAACATTTTTCAGGAGTCCATTAGAGGTTTCAGAAGATTTTGAAGCAGAGAAGTTTCCTTGGCTGCTGAAAAATCTTTAAGATAGGAGGTGGTCTTACTCTCTCTATCTCTCAAATCAAAACAGTTCAGGTGCAGGTCAAGAAAATAGCAACAAAAAGGTTTGGCTGTTCAAGTGTTAATTTTTCTTCTAGCCATCCTGCTTCCAAAATACAGTTACTTCTCTTATAACAATTATAAATGGTTTTTCTTCGACAATTAACATTTCCACACCCTCCACCAGTTTTTCAGGTCAGGTTTTGCTTGGCCCCAGATCCAGTACTTGGGTTTTATAAAAGGGGCTCGCGGGATTATTTCTGCAGAGACCACATGTTTGCCATACCTTTCCCAGATAATCAGCTTCAGCTTTGTAACTTTATGAACTTGGGGTTATTTTGTTTAGTTTCTTTCTTTTTTTTTTTTTTTCTTCAAGAAAGTCAAAGCTTTCCATTCTGGATTCACCCCTCACTCCAGAACCTATGATCTTTGAAATGAACAGAGCTTGTTTTTAATAGACCCATCTTTTCTAACATTACAGTTCATCATGACCTTTATGATCTTCCACTTTGGGATGACTTGCCAGGTATCTGAAGAGCAAACGTAATTAAATCAATAAGGAACCCAGCCTAGAAGTACCACCTCTTAAGAAAGAGGAACTCAGCAGGGTCCCACAGTCCCCTTGCTCTGGTAGTGCATCTGGGAAAGACAGGCAACCAGCCACACCGCTGCATACTTTTCACATAAAACTTTGACTTCTTGCCCTGGCCGGTAGCTCAGTTAGTTAGAGTGTAGTCCTACTACACCAAAGTTGCATGTTCGATCCCCAGTCAGGGCTCATACAGGAAGCAACCAATGAATGCATAAACAAGTGAGACAACAAATGAATCTCTCTCTCTCTCTCTCTCTCAAAAAATAAAATAAAATAATAAAATAAAAAAATCAATTAGCACTGACTGGTATAGTTCAGTGGGTTGGGCATCACCCCACAAACCAGAAGGTCTCTGGTTCAATTCCTGGTCAGGGCACGTGCCTGGGTTGCAGGCCTGGTCCCAGTTGGGAGCGTGCAAGAGGCAACTGAGTGATGCTTCTCTCAGACATCAGTGTTTCTCTCCCTCTCTTTCTCCCTCCCTTCCGCTCTCTCTAAAAAATAAGTAAATAAAATAATTAAAAAAAACAAAAAACAAAAAAACTTTGGCTTCCATGCCACGTCCATCCTCTCTGCTCTCTAACTACCTGAGAGCTTTCTCTTCCTTGCCCTAAGCTTAGTAAGCGGTGTCTAGGGTAGGCAAGTGAAAGATTGTCACTATCTAGACACTTAGGGGAGTGGGCTTTAATGATTATCAGAACTAGCTTCTTCCACCCATATCTTCAGGTTTTATTTTTTGCGTTTTGGGTTTTTTTTTATGGCACATAAAAATCACCCCTTCAAGCTGCCTGACCCTGGAGTATTTAATCTTTAAAACAGACAGTTGACCTCGTTGCTCTGAGTGGTTTTAGATCTCAAGGGCCATGTGGTATCATTATAGGGGCCCAGCTGTGTACATATTGGTGGTGGGGGGTGGGGGGGATCAAACTCCCAAGGTTACTACTCCCTTTTCTGGCTCTGTTTATCCTTAGATTATTGGAATTTTGCTAAAAGGCACACAACAAAACCATTCTGATTGCCAGATCTCCACAAAGATAGAGTGCAGGAAGCCATAAAATCTCAGGCTTTCGGGTGATTTTGCTATTATCACCTTTAGGGAGCACCAGGCAACTGATCATACAGGGTTACTGCTGATCAAAGCTGATGATGGACAGGGACCAGTGGTCAGTGGAGGCCTGAAAGGAGATGGACTCAGAGCTGCCTTTGTCAGTAACATTCCTTTCCCTAGAATTTCAGAGTGCATGGATAGTGAGGCCGAGACGGTCATGCAGCTCCGAAATGAGCTGAGAGACAAAGAGATGAAGCTGACGGACATCCGCCTAGAGGCCCTCAGCTCTGCACACCAGCTTGACCAACTCCGTGAGGCCATGAACCGGATGCAGGTGAGAGCCCCGGGGTGTGGGCGAAGCCAGACTGGCAGGAAGAATGGGCAGATACATGGCCGCTGACTGCCACACCCCAAGGCTGCATCAGAACCTGGTGGCCACCCTCTGCTCTCCTAGCCTTTTTCTCTTTACAGGCCCTCCCATGCATGATTCAAAGACCGATCTTTTAAAAACATAAGAGTGACCCTGTCCCTCCTTTGTGCAAGACTTTCAGTGGCTTCTTGCATGTGCCACAGTCTCCTTTACCTGGCCTTCAAGGCCACCACAGGATCCTTTTCGCCCTTAATCCCCATCTACCACCCCACCAACTCCACTGCCCAGACTCTTCTCACCAGCCAGCAGAAGCTGCTGACTGCACCTGTGCCTGGGAATTTGTTTCCTAGTGTTCCTCCACTGGGATACCTTTCCGCACATCCACATGGACCCTTCCCTTAAGGCTCAGTCTGCTGCCTCTTCTTCTGCGAAACCTTTCCAAGTCCTGCAGCTGGAAGACTTAGTGCCCTCACCTGAAGTCCTGTAGATCTGTCCCTATAGGCCCTCTCTCTCGCCTTCTGCCTTGGAGTGAAGGCATTTGGGTCTGCTGAGCTATTTTTTGTATTCCTTTTTCTAGATATAGCAGCAGTGCTTAGTAGGTTCTTTAAACATACTCATAGAACGAAAGTTCTCTGTGGGTTCTTCTAAATGAGACCTCACTAGAGAGCAGCATTTCCCAAAGGAGGTTCCATGGAACACTCCCAAAATGAGAGACTCTGAAAGGACAGCTCCTTGATTAGGGAAATGCTGCTAACTACGTGCCCCTCTCAGACTCAGAATGCATAGCAGCTCATTAAACGCTCTGAGAAGTCCTGCGGTAAAGAATCCTATCAGACCCAGAGCTGCTCAGACCACTTAGATAAAAGTCCTTTTCACTTACCACTCAGATTTGGGGAAACATTTCTGAGGCCATTTCAAAGGCCAGCTCTCTGAAAGGCTGGACCCTCCCTGCTAGGCAGGTCTCACGTACACAGCAAACACTGTTGAATCTCTGATGGTGTGATTTCCTCTGCCTCCGTGGGGCTACCCACTTCATCCCTTCGGGAGACTTCCAGAACCCTCCTCCAGAAAAGGCTTGTTCATAATTCTATCCACCCAGTACATGAGCTTCTCTCTTTGCAGAGTGAAATAGAGAAGCTGAAAGCTGAGAATGACCGACTAAAGTCAGAGTCTCAAGGCAGTGGCTGCAGCCGGGCGCCCTCCCAGGTGTCCCTCTCTGCCTCCCCGCGGCAGTCCATGGGCCTTTCCCAGCACAGCCTGAACCTCACTGAGTCAACCAGCCTGGGTGAGTGGTATCACAGGGCTAGGGGCAGGACAGCGCCCTCAACTGGCACTCGGTCTCTAAGCCAGAGCCCCAAGATAAGCAGAGCAACAGATCAAATGGGGAGACAACAGGTGTGTGTGAGCTGCGGGTGTGTGAACGTGTCTGGGTGTGTGTCTGCTACCAACATGAGCCCAGCGTTAGACTGCCGTCATGCTTCGCTCCAGCACCACAAGTTCTCCAAGCCATGAGCTCGGCTCTCCTCGCCCACCATGCTGAGTTCTGTTTGATCCATTTTAAGAGGCTGACCTACAAGCTGAATGCTTCATCCAGACCCCATGGCAGCAGGTCCCACTTGGGGCAACAGCTTGGTCTGTGATCCTCCTGCCTTCAGGCTGGATTCCAGGCTGGCGGACACAGTCTAGGTTTCCTTTGTAAGCGTATTGAGGCTGACGCTTTGATTTCTTATCCATGATGCTGCTGTTGCTATTTTGGTTGAGTCTCTCCCTTGCACTTCCATTCGGCCAGGTACATCGTCAGCCTGCTGGTTCCTTGGTTGGTCCACTGTTGGTTTCTGTGGTTGTGTTCTCCATTCTGCCCTCTCCCCTCCCACCCCACTTCCCCCGCACCCCGACACCTGGTTTGTCCCGCTGTGGCGCCAACCAGCAGCGGGGGTGTCAGGAAGCCGGCTTTGCTTTCCCATGTGCCTAAGGCTGTTGATGTTTTCCATTCGCAGACATGTTGCTGGATGACACTGGTGAATGCTCGGCTCGGAAGGAAGGAGGCAGGCATGTTAAGATAGTTGTCAGCTTTCAGGAGGAAATGAAGTGGAAGGAGGTTAGTTGGATCCCTTTCCCTGCTCTGCCTGTCCCTTCCCCAGGTAGAACTACCTAGCTTAGTGATTTCATCATCAAACCCTGTCTATAACCTCAGCGCCTAAGGCAATTTGGGAATACTGCTAACGCTTTCCTTAACTCACCGTGATCCCAAGCAACATTTTGACACAGTTAAAGCGAGCGACTAACCCCCTCCCTCTCTTTTATATTTGGAAGCTAATAAAGATTAGTCAAAATGGTCCTATGTTCACTTCCACACAACTAAATAAACACTAACATCACTCAGCAATGTCTTTTCTGAATTTAATGTGTGACTCAAGCTCGTCCAAGTCAGCTAAGCACATTTAGCACAGAAGGTACAGAAATAAGCTGACCAAGAGCGCCAGTTTTATCCAATTGTCAGAGTACCCGTGAAGCGGCCACTGAGTGACAGGGGTGGCCAAGTCCAGGGAGCACACTCTTAGCAAAAAGTGAAGCCAGTGGGGCATGCTGACTCACCAAGGCTGGGGAGGGGAATTTGGGTTTTCTGAGTAATTTCTGTTCTCTTCCAGAGTCTCAGAAGGGCCATAGCCCCAGCGGGGACTATTTTGAGGTAGAAGTGGGGTTTGAACATCAAAGTTGATTTTTAGTCATTGATTAAATCCAAATGATGATGTGAATGACCATTTCATCTCACCAGTAAGTGGGACAAAGCTTCATGAGTCACTATTTTAGGTCCCCTTTGGCTTTTTGTTTTTTAGTTCTTAGCATTCTAGTCCACTTGGCTATTGTAGTCTCTTAGAGCTAGGGAACCCGTAGTACCCACCAAAACAAAGTGTCTGCAGCCAGACCCATCTTTGCTGGGGTTTCCACTTTGTGGCTGGCTCTCTGGTCTCACCCAAGGGGGTAGGCCCAGCATTTTAGAGCTGCCAGGGCCTTTAGTATTAGTTCAGCCTAGAAAAATCCAGTGAACAGCTCCACTTTTAGAGCTTAGCTGGTAGAGCAGTGGACCATCCCAGGTGGGGTGGGGGGGTGCGTTCTTAGCATACATGTAGTTGATACCTGTGAATGCATTTTATTCTAGTAAATATCAGCATAAACAGATAGATCATACATTTCCTGAAAGTTTATGAGTCACTTTAAAAATGGTATGGTTCTGAATCACCGCAGAAACCAGCTGAACCTGGTTGACCAGGCGTTATTATCTCCATTTTACAATTGAGAAACCTAAGCCCCAAGCATCGCTAACTTACGGTTACAAAGCAAGCGGCAGGGCCTGATCATCTCGCTGCAGACTGCTGCTCTTTTCTCCGCTGTTTTCGCTTAACCGCCAGATACACCCTCCTGGCCTCTCACCACTCGCCTAATCCTATGTCCTTAGGAGCGTGTCATGTATTTTAAAACCCAACAGAATGCCATGTTCTGTTAGCTTCTCTTTAATCAGTTTAATTAGCCCCACTATGCAGTGCCCTGTGAGCAGAGATGAAAAGATTGTTTTCCTGTAAAATTCCCTGAGTTTTATGAGTTTTCTCAAGTGAGCATGTTTTAACATGAGATTAGAAGTAAATCAATAAATGTTATTGAAACAACAAAAAGAAAAAGAAAAAATGGAAACATTATTTTTCCTGAAGGAGTTTAAGATCCAGCAAGAAGACAATTAATTTACAAATAAGACAGAAATACCTAAAAGTAAACAATACAGAATATGTCATTGTATAAGTTGTGTACAGAACTGGTAAGTTAATCATTGAAGGCTTCCTGGAGGAGGTGAGTTTGTAAGCAAGGTTTGGAAAAGGCTAAATGGCAGACAGGATCGGGGAGAGCATTCCACGTAAGGGATGTTATCTGTGCAGGTTGCTGTTTTAGCAATAGATCAGGGCAAGGTTTTAATACTATTACATTCAATCTAAGTTATAGCTTCTGGTAAAAAAAATAGGACTTTTATTCCCCTCTCAAACCATTGGTGAAGTTCTGGGACAATCTGAGTCCTTGCTAAGCTGTATCAGAAAAGACCCACCTGTTTTTCACCTGCATACATTTCCTTACCCTTAGGATTCCAGGCCACACCTCTTTCTTATTGGCTGCATTGGCGTTAGCGGCAAGACGAAGTGGGATGTGCTCGATGGGGTGGTTAGGCGGCTGTTCAAAGTAAGTGTTTCAGGGAGCCGGCTCTGGCGGTCTGCTGCAGCGGGGGCCTGGGCTCAGGGAGGGGATGGTGGTTTCTGTCCTGAACCTGGCCATTTCTCAAGCCTGTACTCTCTCCCACATTCTTATATCTCTGGGACATGCCCCCCTGGCACTCAAATGATCACAAGAAAGTTGGTTCAGTACAGACTGCTGATGGACCAAACAGTTCCCAACTGCCTTTGGCTGTCACTGGTAAGCCATCGAGTCATTTCTCCAGCATCGAGCAATTATTTGAACCTCCGACAGTGAACTGCTAATGTCCCAATTCTACCTTCGCCTCAGAATTGTGTCCAATTGCATCTGCTTTGGGGTGTATGTTGTGCTCTTCGGCTGGGGCTAAGACATCAGATTTCCATCCTTTGTCTCAGGGGATTTGATCAACTTGCCCACGTCCTTGCCAACACTTCGCTCTATGATTTGTGCTATAGGTGACAAAAACATCTGGTCAATGGCCAGTGTCAAGGATATTGAAACAGTTATTTTTTGTGTTTACTCTAATCCCATCATTAGAGTGGTATTTGCCACAGGAGAAATAACTAATGAGTACTGAAGTGAACCTTGAAATACATGGTGGCTTAAAAGAAGCTTTTGGTATACTTCTTTCTGTCGTCCTGAAGTAAGTCAACAGCCATCAGTGTTCATTAATCACATCCCCTGAGAAGTACTAATGGCCCATGTTTTCTGCGTTTTTACATCACCCCACTTTATTTTCAGGCCTGTGGGGAAGGTTCTATTATTTTCCCGTTTAAAGGTGGAGAAAGTAAAGCTCAGATTGGGTTACTTGCCCAGAATCAGGAATCTAAAACCAGACTATGTTGGTCTAGTTGAATTGGCCTGACTTCTGACTTAACTAGTACACTCCAGTCTCTTCTAGCGCCTAGATTCAGGTGACTTCACACAGAAAATTCTGTTCTTTGACCAGAGATTCCTCATCATCTTCACAAGCTAGCCTGTAGATGTGCAAGTAGGCAGGTAATGTTCATGGCTAAGGGCAGACCAATCCTACTGCTCAGGCCAAAATCATATCTCTGCTATTGGGCAGTTGGAAATCCTTGCGTTAAAAAGATAACCATTGGGCTGAGAAGAACCTGTGGACCATCACATGTGAGGAAAAGTAACCATTAAAGGTAGAGGTCCGTTATTGGGGTTCTACCTTGACCTTCATCTGACCACTTCATAGCCTCTAGCCCATGGCCCTTCATTCCAAATTCACTGACCTAAAGAGGAAACTCTCCAAATTCAGAATATAGTTACCTGTTTAAAGCTCCAGGAGCTGCTTTTCTGTAGCAACTCTGGGTTTTGTTCCCTTTGTTATCAGTATGGTCTTTGCTCTGAGCCAAAAGAGGGGCTGGTGGAGAGATTTCTTACCAGGATTACTTTCTCATGAATTTTCCAGCACCATTCACAGGTCCTGATGCCTTTAAGTCTTCATTTGAACACAGGGAAAGCAGCCTAACTTTTCCCTGCCTGGTTGATCCAGACTAAATGTTCACAATCTTGTTAGGATTCCCCCCACCCCTGCCCCACACACACCACTAACCAAATAAATCAGTATGTTTAGCGACCTGTGACTGTGAGGCACATTTCCCCATAGAAAGTCAGCTCTCTTCCCCTCATTCCACAGCTCGACTTCAGCTCAGGCGGCAGCTGAGAAAGAAGAGGGGATTGTAAATCACCCAATGAAAACATGAGTCATGGGCAGATTTTTAGCCACATCTTTGATGGCGTCTTCACTTTATTTTTTTCCAGGAATACATCATTCACGTCGACCCCGTGAGTCAGCTGGGGCTCAATTCAGATAGTGTTCTCGGCTACAGCATCGGGGAAGTCAAGCGCAGCAACACTTCCGAGACCCCTGAGCTGCTGCCCTGTGGCTACCTGGTGGGAGAGAACACTACCATCTCTGTGACCGTCAAAGGTAATCCGCAGACTGCCGAGGTCGGAGCTTTGAGGAATTGCGTTTATTCTGGGACCTGGCTTGGCACACTGTGGCCACAATTTTGTTTGTCTACAGATGTGGGCGGCTGGTTTTTGTTTCCCCTTTGCCCACAGTTCTTTTTACCCAAGCAAGTTAAACCATCTTCAGCTTTTTCCACCACCATCAGAAACAAATAATTATTGCTGAAATGATAACAAAAGGCCCCATTAACCTGATGACTCTTGAGGTGGTGGAATCTTAATGACCTTGTGGAAATGGGGTTCCGCCAGTGCCAGTGAATCACTCCTGCCAGCCAGTCTTGGACGGGGTCCCGTCCGTCCCACAGATGGGAAACCACGATCTGCCGTAGGCGAGAGAGGCGTTGCTCTGAGCAACTGCTGAACCTGCCCACGCGCTTGCCCACGTGTGCTGCCACCGGAGAGTCCGTGGCCTCATCACCCAAAGGTGTTAAGCCCCAGGCCAAAGTGTGCTCCATGGAACTCCAGGCCCACAGAGCGTTTTGTGGAAAAAGAAGGATTTTGTAGCAAAATAAGTCTGAGAAATGGCATCATCATCCCCATTTGGATCTGGGGAGGCAGGGGGGCAGGAGTGTGCTGATACACTAAAGGCTCCGTCCTTTAATATCCTAACTCTTGCCCTTCAGAAGGCTGTTCAATCCAGGCTGACACAAATGTATTTGACTGCAAAACTCCTGTTTCCTATATTTTATGAACCACCTGAAGAATTGACCGGTAAACACTGTCCTAGGTACAACCGTCAGGTTGTCCTGTTTCTTACTTCCCTCTTACTTCCCTAGAGGGTGCTGATCTTGACAGTAGTTGGAAGAGTGCAATTTGGGGGGCGTTTGATGGAAGTTTTAGTTCCCAGTTGGTAGGTTTTCTAAGAGTACTGCAACATTCCTGATTGGCAGAAACCCAGATCCCACCCAGCTGGTAGCCAGCAGTGAGGTACTGCTTGAACCTCACATGTAGCCTTTCCTTGTTGGCAAGTGACATGCCACAGTTGTGGCCTTGGGCTGCCACTGACAGACATACTCGAAACTATCTTTAGCATCAGACACAGCAGGATTCAGTGTGTCCCAGCAGTGCCGTCAGGACCAAACCTACCTCAGCTTCTCTTTTTGAGCCCTCTGCACATGAAATGGCTGTGGTAGCCCCGATCCATCTTTCTAGCTTAGGAACCAAAAAGAAAGAGATTATCTTTCTGGACAAATGTGGCTGAAAATTCTCAGGGGGGGCTTCTGCCCCGCCGTGAATCCAACACCATCTCCGGATCAGTCGCTGGGACCAGGGAGAGGCTTTGGTTCAGCTCGGTCCTCAGCCTACGCCTGTGGTGGGTGAAGGTGCTGGGTGAGCCATACGTAAACCGTCGGGAGTGAGCTCCCGCAGGAAGAAAGCATTCTACGAGGCAAGGGTGGAAGGGGTACCAGGCACACCACCACGGCGCTCTGCCACCAGCATCCCCTAAGGAAAGCCTTACACGTTATGGGCTCCAGCTGTGTTCCGCCCCTGCTGGCGAGCGCACTCTGTCACTTACGGACCCTTGCAAGCACTGAGGGGCAGAGAGAGTGAGCCGCCGCTGAGGCCAGACCAAACCTCTGTAGAAAGTGACGACACGGTCAGCCCCTGGTGGAACAAGCCTCTCCACCACGGGGCCTCGCTGGTGGCTGCTGTCAGCTCATTGTGTGGTTTTAGCATCTCCAGGGATTGGCCCAGGTTTATTGTTAACTGATACTGACTCTTCTGTTTTCCTGAAATGCTTGAAATGTATGCCTTCAAGGCACTAAAAAACCACTCAAAGGTTTGAGCTGACAGGTCTGTGAGCTGCAGATGGTTCACCTCAGTGGTACCGGGGGCGGCGAGGTGACTGGGCCTGCTCCGAAGTGAGTTTGTCTGCAAAACAGTCACTCCTGGGGCACGGAGGGGTGTGACAAAAGATCGAAACAGCAACGCCTATGCAGAGAGAAGTGTTCTCGTGTTTTCCCTCCTCTGCTGTTTAGACTAGTGACCCTGTGCTCCATACTTTGCATGGAGGTTTAAGCCAGCATAGTCTGTGTTGAACTCAGTACGAGGAAAGTCTTAGGCCTGTGCTGAGACTATGAGTCATTTGGGAACCTTCGTCATGGTCATTCTGGAACAGTCACTGCGTTTAAGGGCTATTCTTGGTTGGGAGAAGATGAGAAACAAACATTTAAATGCATTGCAGGGGTCTGTCTGCAGTGTTAATTACGTGGAAGGAAGATGCGATTTTTTAGAACAGAATAAACGTTCTTCAATTTATTATTTATCTGCACATACTGACTTTCTTGAAATGAGTTTTTAACAGAACTACCTTGGGTTCTTGAACAAGTAACCTTGGGTGGATCTTCTCTTGGGTGTGATATCAAGAACCTAGCTCTTTTAAAGCCAGCAGCCTGATGAATAGATTTGTCCCAGGAAGGAAAGGGGAAATAGAATTTCCTCTTGGTGTTGTTGAGGCTCAGAGGGAGGTAGCATTTCAGCCAGGTCTGCCAGGATTCACATCCCCTAATCAAAAGGTCCTACTTTGCATTTGCTTGTTGTTAGCCCCGTGGTACACGTGAGTGTGGGAAGCAGTGGCAGCTGGCACACAGGAGAGAACAGGGTGAGGAAGGAGCCCTAGGGTGCTGGCAGGCACGGGAGACTCGGGTGCGGTCTGGGCAAACGCCATCGGTGTGGCAAATCCAGGCAGACAAGCAGAGCCCAGCGTCTTAGGAATTCTGCAGAGGACAGGCAAGGACCGTGGGCTCGTATCTGAAAGTCGGCCAAGCCAAGGCCAGAGCACACAGTGCTTGTGAGCAGGAAGCAGCGGCAGCTTGCACACAGCCTTCTGTGTACCAGGGACCCCAGGGGAGTGGGCTGCCCAGGAACGGGATGGCCTCAGGTCCTGGCGGTCCCAGGTGGGCAAGCACAGAGCTTGTCTCTGTACAGGGCTTCACACACTTCCTGTCTCTCAAACACAGGGCTCACAGAAAACAGCCTGGATTCGCTGGTGTTCGAGTCCCTGATTCCCAAGCCCATCCTGCAGCGCTACGTCTCCCTGCTGGTAGAACACCGGCGGATCATTCTCTCTGGCCCCAGCGGAACCGGGAAAACCTACCTGGCCAACCGGCTGTCAGAGTACCTGGTGCTTCGGGAGGGGCGGGAGCTGACAGATGGGGTCATCGCCACCTTCAACGTTGACCACAAGTCCAGCAAGGTGAGGAGGAGGCCTTTCGGAGCCTGCTGCCCAGCCAGGACTCACTCTTTGGCCCTTTCAGAACTGTGGGTTTCCCCCAACCCTGATGGCAAAGCAGCATTTTCTGTACACTTGCCTTTGGGGGTTATAAAAGCCCCGTGAGGAAAGTCAGAATGGGGCTGGAGGAAACCAAGGCTTTGACCCGCTAAGATGTTGGATCAGTAAGGCAATCTAGTTCATTTCTTACTTCCCCACTGGGCTGCATGCTCATAGTTCTTCAAGATCACCCCACATGCATCCACTTCGATTTACCAATAATTTATCATGTGCCTAGTGGTGCTGTTGTTTTTGCAAAATGAAGCCTTTTTTGGAACATGAAGAACAACAGCTCACACTGACAGACTGCTTGCCCTGGGATAGCAAA
This sequence comes from Furipterus horrens, assembly GCF_987537825.1. Taxonomy (NCBI): domain Eukaryota; kingdom Metazoa; phylum Chordata; class Mammalia; order Chiroptera; family Furipteridae; genus Furipterus; species Furipterus horrens. Next base: position 30,951,837 of record NW_028327172.1, on the reverse strand, counting down.
CTGGCCACCTCACAGCGATTCACTATTCAGGGAATAGCTGCGCTATCCCCGTTTCACAGAGGAGGAAACTGGACCTGGGGGCAGGTGGGCACATGTCTAAGACCACTCAGATGGTACTGAGAAGTGGACTGGAGCCCAAGATGAAGCCTTGGACTCCAGAGCCAGCAAATAGGCTTGACCGTGCTTCACAAGGTCAATGACTGAGGTCATCCCAGTCATTGTCCCAGTTTTTTGTCATTCACGCAGTGGAGTCCATGGGTAATTCCCCTGGCTATCCCTCTACAGAGGGACCAGAGTCCACGGTGAATTGGAAATGGGAATTCCTAGACCTCATTCCCACATGATCAGTCTCAGTAGGTTATGTGGGTCGGGAACCTGTGCCATTCACAAGTCTGGTGTGGGTACAGGACTAGAGAAAAGTGGCCCCAGCTGCCAGGTCGAGAGCCTCGGTGCACATGAGCCAAGGGAGGGCCTTCTCTCCAGGGCCCCTTGGCTGGGCGCCTCATGCAGAGGTGCAGAGCACAGCTCACCAACTGCACCCCGAAGGCAGTAGGGGAGCCAGTCCCAGGAGCTCTGTCCTTCTAAGGCTGAGGCCAAGAACCCAGTTAGAAAGGGGCTAAAAGAAGGAAAAATCAATAGTAATTTAAAAAGTTGGGCTTTTTCCGGTGCTCGCAAGCTGCATTTTGACTTCCGAGGGAGACCTGGGTTTGTGTGTGTTTGGAGGAGGCAGCAGCTAGCACGCCGGACGGTCTGGTGTGGAGAGCACACTGAACAGGCCCCCAGTCTGATCCCGCCCCTCTGCTTGCCCTCTGGTCAGCCTCAGGCCAGTTGCCTGACTTGGATGTGCCTCAGTCTCCCTCTCTAAAAGGGAGCTAATCCTAGTGCCCACTGCAGAGGGCTGTTGTGAGCTACAGAAGTTAACCTGTGAAGGCCCTGGGAGCTGTGCTGGGCTCTAGGTCATGCCAGCTGTCATGATAATGGTGATAATAGCAGGCAGTCGTCCGGGGTCCTCTGGCTGGTCCTTCACTCACCATTTCAGCCTTTAGCCCCATGGGCCATTATTCTTTCTCTTCCTTTTCTGGCATGGAGGTCGTAAACCAGCTGGGCTGCATTCTGGCCCCAATGTCTGCCGATCCCCCCGCCATTTTCTACAGTTATATTCAAAGCTGACCCTTTCAACCAGACCTCCCAAGGGCCCCTGTGCATGTAGACTCATCTCCCCTGCACTGCCAGCTAGCTGGCTGCCCCGGTGCTGATCAGCAGTACTTACACGTGTGTATGGGGTGGGGGGGGGGGCTCTGCTATATTCACTCATCAAGGGCTTCTGTACGAATGGCAGGCCCCTGCCCTTGGGAGCTTCCTGGGAGGTTGGCATAATAAGAAATATCCAAGAAAAACGACAACACTTACAGAGAAGTGGAGCAAGGATACAGAACCAGGCCTGGGCCTGCTCCGCGCTGCTGTGCTCTTGCCCTGGACTGAATGTATCCTGTTACCTGGTGAATGCTAGAAGGCAGGACCCAGGCCTTCCTCACCCCCCAGTCCAC